>NC_092780.1:45522171-45832171 GCF_047496795.1 Chiloscyllium punctatum | reverse complement strand
ACAGTATTTGCATATGTTAATATAATGTATTTCCGATCCCACTATTGAACAAAAAAGACCACAGAAAATTACAGCACAGGAACAGGCCCTTCGACCCTCCAAGCCTGCGCCGATCCAGATCCTCTGTCTAAACCTGTCGCCTATTTTCTAAGGATCTGTATCCCTCTGCTCCCTGCACATTCATGTATCTGTCTAGATGCATCTTAAATGACACTCTCGTGTCTGCCTCTACCAGCTCTACTGGCAATGCATTCCAGGCACCCACTACCCTCTGCCTAAAGAAGCTTTCAAACATATCTCCCTCTCACCTTGAACTCGTGACCCCTAAACTGAGTCCTCCACTTAGGGTGGATTGCAAGAAGCTTTTTCCCCCAATCTAAACCTGTCATTATTTTGTAGACCTCAATCAGGTCACCCCTCCATCTTTCGAATGAAAATAATCCTAATCTACTCAATCCATCTTCGTAGCTAGCACCCTCCATACTAGTTAACATTCTGGTGAACCTCCTCTGCACCCTCGCCAAAGCACCCACATCCAGAACTATACATAATATTCCAAATGTGACCGAGCCAAAACATTCCATATGCCTTTTTGACCACTCTATCGACCTGCATTGCCACCTTCAGGGTACGATGAACCTGAACACCCAGATCTCTCTGTACATCAGTTTTTCCTAGGGCTTTTCCATTTACTGTATAGTTCTGTCTTGAGTTGGATCTTCCAAAGTGCATCACCTCGTGTTTGCCCAGATTGAACTCCATCTGCCATTTCTCCATCCAACTCTCCGATCTATCTATATTCTTCTGCATTCTCTAATAGTCCCCTTAACTATCTGCTACTCCATCAACCTTAACGTCATCTGCAAACTTGCTAATTAGACCACCTATACCTTCCTCCAGATCATTTATGTATATTACAAACAACAGTGGTCCCAACACTGATCCCTATGGAATACCACTGGTCACACTTCTCCGTTTTTGAAAAACTCCCTTCCACCGCTACTGTCTCCTGTTGCCCAGTCAGTTCTTTATCTAACTAATACACCCTGGACACCATGCAACTTCACCTTCTCCATCAGCCTGCCATGGGGAGCCTTATCAAATGCCTTACTGAAATCCACGTGTGAGATCTACAGCCCTTCCCTCATCAATCAACTTAGTCACTTCTTCAAAGAATTTTATTAAGTTGGTAAGACATTACCTTCCCTGCACAAAACCATGCTGCCTATCACTGAAAAGCCCATTTTCTTCCAAATGTAAATAGATCCTATCCCTCAGTAACTTCTCCAGCAGCTTCCCTATCACTGACGTCCGGCTTACCGGTCTATAATTACCTGGGTTATCCCTGCTACTCTGCTTAAACACTGGGACAACATTGGCAATTCTCCAGTCCTTTGGGACATCACCTGTGTTCAAGAATGCTGCAAAGATATCTGTTAAGGCTTGCGGCTATTTCCTCTCTCATTTTCCCAGTAATCTGGGATAGATCCCATCCAGACCTGGGGACTTGTCCAACTTAATGCCTTTTAGAATACCCAACACTTCCTCCCTCCTTATGGCGACTTGACCTAGAGTAATCAACATCTATCCCTAAACTCAACATCCATCATGTCCCTCTCCTTGGTGAATACTGACTCAAAGTACTCATTAAGAATCTCACCCATTTTCTCTGACTCCATGCATAACTTTCCTCCTTTGTCCTTGAGTGGGCCAACCTTTTCTCTACTTACCCTCTTGCTCCTTTTATATATGAATAAAAGGCTTTGGGATTTTCCTTGAACCTGTTTGCCAAAGATATTTCATGACTCCTTTTAACCCTCTTAATTCCTCGTTTCAGATCGGTCCTACATTCCAGATATTATTCCAATGCTTTATCTGTTTCCAGTCACCTAGATCTTATGTATACTTCTTTTTTCCACTTAACTAGTCTCTCAATTTCACCTGTCATCCAGGGTTCCCTCATGTTTCCATTTCCATCCCTCATTTTCACAGGGTCATGTCTGACATGTACTCTAATCAACCTCTCTTAAAAGCCTCGTACATATCAAATGTGGATTTACCCTTGAACAGCTGCTCCCAATCTACATTACCCTGTTCCTGCTGTATTTTGCTATAATTAACCTTACCCCAATTTCCTAATGCCCGAAACGTCGATTCTCCTGTTCCTTGGATGCTGCCTGACCTGCTGCGCTTTTCCAGCAACACATTTTCAGCTCTTACCCCAATTTAGCATTCTTCCTTGAGGAGCACTCTCATCTTTGTCAGTATTATAAACTTAGGTAATTATGATCACTATTCCTAAAGGTAATCTCCTACTGAAACTTCAAGCACCTGGCCGGGCTCATTCCCAACACCAGATCCCGTATGGCCCTTTCCTGAATTGGACTATTTACATACTGCTCTAGAAAATCCTCTTGGATGCTCCTTAAAAATTCTGCTCCATCTCAACCTCTGACACCAAATGAATCCCAGTCAATGTTGGGAAAATTAAAATTGCCCATCACCACCACCCTTTTGCTCCGACATATTTCCATAATCTGTTTACATATTTGTATCTCTATCTCGCACTCACTGTGGGGAGGCCTGTGGTACAGCCCCAACATTGGTACTGCACTCTTTCTATTTTCTGAGCTCAACTATTCCTTCAACTCATCTGTTGAAAGCCTCATTTATGTCTTGACATGAGCTTTCCCATGTGCTCCTGGCTAACATCATATATTTTATTCTCTGTAAAACGCTCTTCACATGTCCTAATTCACCAATATCTCATTCGCATATTCAGTGTGGAAAAGGCCTTCGGGATCATCAAGTCTGCATCAACATAGCTACCACTGAAAGTGCACTAACCCCAATTTCCCTCACTTCTCCCATATCCTTGAATGTTAAAAGATTTGAAGTGCTCATCTGAATATTTTTAAATGTTGTAAGATTTCTGGGCTCGACTACCTTCTCAGGCAGATTCCCATCACCCGTGGAATCTCCTACCCCTTACCCGAAAACTCTGCCCTCTTGTAATTGACTGCTGAACCAAAGGGAGCAGCTGCTCTCAATTCACCCTGTGCATACCCCTCATAATTTTATACACCTGCATCATGTTCCCCCTCAGTCTTCTATGCTTTAAAACAAACAATCCAAGCCTATTTAGTTTCTCAAACCTACTCCAGTGCCAACACATTCTTCTTGTAGTGAGGTGACCAGAATTGCACACTGTACTGCAGCTGTGGCCTAACCAAGGTTTTGCATAACTCCAATGTTACGTCCTTGCTCTTAAACACTCTGCCATGATTGTTGAAAACAAGTGACCCACATTTTATCTTAACTATCCTATTTTATTGCAATTATGCGGTGAATAATTACCGCAATATCCCTCTGTTCCTCTCAGCTGCTCAGTGTGCTGCCATTCATTAAATGTTCCCTCATGTTTCTTCTTCCAAATTGTCACCTCACCCTTATTAGGGTTAAATACTGTCTGTGTCGAGTGTGGGGTGCTGGAAAATGAGGCCTCATTCCTGATGAAGGGCTTATGCCCGAAACGTCGATTCTCCTGCTCCTCTGATGCTGTTGTGCTTTTCCAGCACCACACTCTTGACACTGACCTCCGTTATCTGCAATCCCCACTTTCTCTCAATACTGTCTGTGACTGTTCTGCCCATCAGACCAACCCATCTATATTTTCCTGTCACTTATAACTGTCTTATTTGCTATTAACCACTCTACCAATCTTTGTGTCATTTGCACAAAACGTTCCCCCGCATTTTCATCTGTGTCATTCATGTTTATAACAAACAATAAGGGTGTTAGTATTCATAGAATTGTAGAATCCCTACAGTGTGGAAACAGGTGCTTTGGCCCAACAAGTCCACACCAACTCTCCAAAGACTATTCCACCCAGACCCATACCTTACCCCTGACTAATGCACCTAACCTCCACATCACTGAGCATTATGGGAAATTTAGCATGGCCAATTCATTTAATCTGCACATTTTTGGATTATGGGAGGAAACCAGAGCACCCAGAGGAAACCCACGCAGACACTGGGAGACGGTGCAAACTCCACACAGACGGTCGCCTGAGGCTGGAATTGAACCCAGGTCCCTGGCGTTGTGAGGCAGCAGTGCTAACCACTGAGCTGATCCTTGACCCTTTGTGGTGTTGATCTTTTGTGGTACATAGCTGGACACCGGGCTCTCGTCACTCAAACAGCCTTCCTTTGTTCCCTATTACTTAGCCAGTTTCTGATCTATCTCGCCATTATCCCTCAATTCCATGCCCTTGATTTTTCTCAATCAGTCTCCAGTGTGGGACCTTGTCAAAAGCTTTACTAAAATCCACATAAACTAAATCAACTGATCTTACATCATCCATAAAATGGTCACATTTTCAAAAAATTCTAACATTTATTAGGCATATCCTCTTGCTGACAAAGCCATGCTGACTATCTTTAATTAACTGATGATTTTCTAAGTGGGTAATAATTCACTCCTTCAGAATTTTCTTCAGTAGTTTCCCTACCACTGACGTGAGACTCACTGGTCTGTAATCTGCTGGTTCATCTCTACCACCCTTCTTAAAAAGTGGAACCATTTTTGCTGTCCTCCAGTTCTTTGGCATTTCACTGGTAGCCAGAGAGGTATGAAAAATTTGTCAGAGCCCCTGCAATTTCCTGCTTTGTCTCCCACAGCAGACTGGAATACAATTCCTCTGGGCCAGAGGATTTGTCTGTTTTTAATTCGTTGTTGTTTCCTATGTCAAACTATACATGTTCCTCTTGGTCCCTTTTCCTGAATTCCGTACCTACCTTCTCCTTTTCCAGAGTGAAGACTAGAAGAAGTATTCGTTCAACAGCATTCCGATATCCTCCGGCTTCACACACAAGTTTCCCCCTTCGTCCCTAATGGCCACTATGCTTTCCCTGGTTAACTTCTTACCTTCAATGTATTTATAAAATTTCATGCTGACCCACATTGACAACTTGTTCAGCAATACCTCATTTTAAAATTCTCCCCTTGCCCCTCCATTGTTCTCCAGTCTTCTGGCACTATTCCTGTTGACAATGACGACATAATGATCCAAGCCAAAGGCTCAACAATCTCCTCCCTGGCTTCCCAGAGACCCAAGAATAAATCCCATCTGGCCCAGGAGACTTATCTATTTTCACACTTTGCAGAGTTGCTAACATCTCCTCCTTGTGAACCTCAATTCTGTTTAGTGTAGTAGCTTGTATCAAAGTATTCTCCTCGACAACATTGTCTTTTTCCAGTGTGAATACTGATGGAAAAAATATTCATTTTGTGCTTCTCTATCTCCTCGGACTCCAAGCACAACTTCCCACTACTGTCCTTGATTGGCCCTAATCTTTCTGTAGTTATTCTTTTATTCCTGATAAACCTGTAGAAAGCTTTAGAATTTTCCTTGATCCTATCTGCCAAAGAATTCTCATGTCCCCTCCTGGATCTTCTTAGCTCCCTGTTTAGGTCTTTCCTGGCTAACTTGTAACTCTCAAGGGCCCTAACTGAGCCTTCACATCCTAACATAAGCCGCCTCCTTTGTCTTGACAAGAGATTTAACTTCTTCAATAAGGTATGGCTCCGTTGCTCAGCCACTTCCTCCCTATCTGACAGGTACATACTTATCAAGGACACACAGTAGCTGTTCCCTGAATAAGCTCCATATTTCAATTGTGCCCATCCCCTGCAGTTTCTTTCCGCAGCCTATGCATCCTAAATCTTGCCTAATTGCGTCTTAATTGCCTTTCCCCCAGCTATAACTCTTGCCCTGCAGTATATACCTACCCTTTCCATCACTAAAATAAACATAACCGAATTGTGGTCACTATCACCAAAGTGCTCACCTACCTCCAAATCTAACACCTGGCCAGCTTCATTCCCCAGTACCAAATCCAATATGGCATCACCCCTTGTTGTCCTTGAAACTATCCTTTACAAAAACTGATCCATCTAAAGTACTCAAGCTGTAGTATTCCCAATCAATATTTGGAAAGTTAAAGTCCCCCATAACAATTACCCTCTTACTCTCACTCCCATCCAGAATTATTGTTTCCTGTACATCTCTGGAACTATTTGGAGGCCTATAGAATACTCCGAACAGGGTGACTTCTCCTTACCTATTTCTAACCTCAGCCTATACTACCTCAGTAGACGAGTCCTCAAAAGTCTTTTCTGCCACCGTAATTCTGTCCTTGACTAACAATGCCACACCTCCCCCTTTTTACCATCTTCTCTGTATTTACTGAAACATCTAAATCTTGGAAACTTCAACAACTTTTCCTGTTCCTGCCCTATCCATGTCTCCAAATTGGCCACAACATTGAAGTCCCAAATACCAACCCATGCTTCAAGTTCATCCACCTTGTTCCAGATGCTCCTGGCATTGAAGTAGACACATTTCAAGCCACCTTCCTGCTTGCTGGTGAACTCTTGCAACCTTGGAACCTCATTTCTGACCTCACTATTCTCAACCTCCTGGACACTAGAACTACCATTTAGGATCCCATTCCCGTGCTGAGTTAGTTTAAACCTCCCAAAGAGCATTAGCAAATTTCCTCCTCAGGATATTGGTACCTTTCTAATTCAGGTGTAGACTACCTTGTTTGTAGAGGTCTCACCTAGCCCAGAATGAGCCCCAATTATCCAGGTATCTGACACCCACCCTCCCCTGCACCATCCCAGTAGCCACATGTTCAACTTCTCTCTCTCCCTATTCCTTACCTCGCTAGCATGTGGCACAGGCAATGAACCAGAGATAACAACTCTGTCTGTTCTTGCACTAAACTTATACCCTAGCTCCCTAAATTTCTGCCTTAAATCCCCATCCCTTTTCCTACTTATGTTGTTACTGCCGATGTGGACTATGACTTGGGGCTGCTCCCCCTCCCTCTCTAGGATCTGAAAACCCAATCTGAGACATCATGAACCCTGCACCTGGGAGGCAACACCCCAACAAGAAGTCTCTCTCGTTCCCACAGAGCCTCCTCTCTGACCCCCTAACTATGGAGTCCCTAGTGACCAATGCTCTGCTCATCTCCCCACTTCCATCCATATCTTTCATGTGTGTATTTAGTGACTTGGCTTCTACAGCCTTCTGTGTTGGAAAATTTCTTAGGTTCATCACTGTCCGAGTGATGAGTCCATGTTCTGGATCCCTTAGCCAGGAGAAACATATCCTTGCATCCAGTCTGTCCAACCATGACAGAATTTTATTTGCAATGAGAACTACTCATTCTTCTCAACTCTAGTGAATACCGCCCATTTGACCCAAGCTCCCCTCTTAAATCAAGCTTGTTATCCCAGGAATTGGTTTGGTAAACTTTTGTGGAATAATTCTGGGACTTATTGATTGGATTCTGGAAAATCTAACTTCAGCCTGAGATGATCAAGCATGTGCCAGTGTTGATTAAACTAGTCAGGAATTTGTCTCCACATTAAAACTGAAATAATTAACTTGACAAAATTCCTCAGTGAATGTGGTGGTCTTTCGTGGGTCTTATCATTCGCAAAGACTACAAATGTCTCAGCTGAGGAGTTTGATTCTGGAATTCTTAGTCACCGTAAAGACCTGTAGCTCCATGGGAAATGGAGGGACACGAGTACTGCTCCCATTCTGAGACTACTTGAAGAAGAAGATCCAACTGTAGAGAATCAAATTAATCGCCACACAATCAACAAGACACTGCTTAGAAAAAAAATTAAATGATTCAGCAACTGTAAGGGTCCTGTGCCTTCTTCAAGAAACCAGGGTGCCTGAGAGGGTGAAAGAACAGGAATTTCTGGAAGTACTGCAGGTAACATGAGACTCTTGGAAAGCAGGAAAGCTTGGTCATTGTGATAAATATCTGAAGCTCCTCAATGTTTCAGTGAATGAACTGATTGTTTTTAGACATGCAAGTGTGACAGCTGTCCTTAAAGTTGACAAGAGCCTGACCCACTTGGCAAATTCATGTCAGTGAGCCCAGTGTGAACTTTTCCCATGTTATAGTTTGGAGTGTGGAGTCACAGCAACTGGGTGCTCACTCAAATAGGGAAATGTACTTTCAATTGATGTGAGCAGATCCCCCTTTGACTTCTGGGTGGTAAAAGGCTATGCCCAACTAAATATGATTTTAAGAAAAACATGTCATACCCAATCTCATAGGCACAGCTAATGGGCTAAGAAATGCAAAACAACTGAGAACCAGTTTCTGCAACACACATGCAAGAAACTAAGAGCAACTGGGAAGCTAAACCCAGTTGCAATAGCAAACTAAATGAAACAAAATACCGAGAAAGGACTCAAGAATAAATTTCCAAAATGGACCAGTAAAATCAATAATCTAACCAACATAATTGTGGCAGAAACTCAAATACAGACAAAAGTAACAAATGGTCCACAAAATAAATTGTGCTGCCAGCAGGAACAGTTTTCAAAGAATAAAAAACATTTCATCTTTTTAAGTGCTTGATTGTTTTGGTGCGCAGTGCCTCTGTGTATATCATGTATAGTGAATTACTTTGAGGTGAGTTAGAGGCATTTTCTTGGTAGCTATTTGTCTGCAGCAAGTTCTCTTTTTAACAATTTTGGGTCAGGTAAATTAACCAAATTTCCATATTTGAAGAAGGAATCTTGGTTTGGACACTATGAAAGCTGCTTCCTCCTCAAATCGTGACATACAGTTGTTAAGATTGGCTGGAACATGTAAATAAAGCCATATTTTAATTATCTTAGCTTGAGGGTAGCAACAGTGGCTCACTGGTTAGTATCGTTGCCTCCCAGCGCCAGGGACCCAGGTTCACTCCCAACTTCGGGCGACTGCCTGTGTGGATTTTGCACGTTCTCCCCGTGTCTGCATGGGTTTCCACTGGGTGCTCCAGTTTCCTCCCACAGTCCAAAAGTGTGTATGTTTAAGTAGATTAGCGATGCAACATGACCCATAGTGTTCATGGACATGTAGGTTAGATGCATTAGCCATAGGAAATGCAGGTACAGGGATTGGGTATGGGATGTGTCTGGGTGGGATTCTCTTTGAAGGGTTGCTGTGGACTAGTTGGGCTGAATGGCCTATTTCCACACTATAGGAATTATATTCTATCTATAACTTTGGCAGTGCAGCATTTCATCATTGTACTGGAATGATTATTCATTCAAGTCCTGAAAGAATCATCTTGACTCATTTGGTGAGATAACTCTTAACTTGACATCAAGCAACAAATACAGAACAATAAAAAAGAAAATTGGAGACCTCAGCTGAAGTGCTATCAGCCTATTGACAATCTACTAAAGAAGTGTAAAGCCATAACGTCTTTATGCAAGTGAATGCAAAATGAATGAAACGCGGTGTTGAAATTAGCAGACTATTGAGCTGATGTTCTAGTGGTTTTGCATTTTGGTCTCTTGCACAGGTAAAGGATTTAATGACATTATGACTGTGACCTTGGGGAGGTACAAGCGGACTGGTGAGCAGGTGGCTGTTCGAAGAATTAATTTGGACAACTGCACCAATGAGATGTTTGCTTTATTACAGGTAAGACTTTATATTAGTTAATTTTGGGAGTCAGTGAAGGAAATGGTGTTCCTTATATTTTTGGATTTGAAAGAGCCCTAAGTAATGTTTTAAATGAGAGTTCCAGGTAAGTATTTGAAACCAGTTAAAATAATGTTAAAAGATTCCATCTTGGTTCTAGTTCATGTGATTGATAACATAAGGCTTGTAATATTTTGGTATTCTGAATGAAAAGTAGTGATTGCAATGAATGCAGATTAAATGATCAGATTTACCCTGCTATCCTGAGGCTCTTGTGGTGCATTGGTAGTGTCCCTGCCTCTGGGTTCAAGTCATATCTGGTCCACAAGTGTGCCATAACAACAGGTTGATTAGAACATATCTAACGGCTGTCCTGGAGTTAAATTTACTGTCTGATTCATAGGTTAGGTGCTTCATTCTGGGGCAGATAATTTAACTACCGAGGAACCTCCAATTATTCAAAGGACACGGGCTGGCAGTATTTCGTTCAGTTAATCGAATACCGGATAACATAGTTCAGCTGAGCATCCGGGACCTTGCGGTCTTGCTGGATAATCCGATATTCAGATAATTGAGGTTCCTCTATATTGCTAGATGGCTTGTAAGAAAAGCCTGAGTATATTCGTGAAATACATAAGATGAAGTCACGTGGTAGGTGTGAGCTGGCAAGATGGATACAGAACTAGCTTAGTCATAGGAGACCGAGGGTAATGGTCGAAGTATGCTTTTAGGAATGGAGGGTTGTGACCCCCTACTGTTTGTGACCTACATAAATGATTTGGAAGAAAATGTAGCTTGTCTAATTAAGTTTGCAAACGCTACAGACATTGATGGTGTTGTGGATAGTGAGAAGGATTGTCAGAGGGTACAGCAAGATATAGATCAGATGGAGTTTAATCTGGATAAATATGAAGTGATGCATATTGGAAGGTCAAGTAAAGGTGGAAATTATACAGTGAATGGCAAAACCCTTAGGGGTATTGATATGCAGAGGGTTCTGGGTGTGCAGGTCCACAGATCACTGGTGGCAGTGCAGGAAGGTAAGGTTGTAAAAAAGGCATACACCATGCTTTCCTTCATTGGAAGGGCATTAAGTACAAGGATAGACAAGTTGTGCTGCAGCTTTATAGAACTTCAGTTAGGTTACACTTGGAATAATATGTACAGTTCTAGTCACCACACTACCAGAAGGATGTGGATGTTTGCGGAGGGTACAGAAAAGGTTTACCAGGATGTTGCCTCGTATGGGAGTTTTAGCTAAGAAGAAAGGTCAGATAGACTAGGTTTTTTTCCCCCACCGGAACGCAAGAGGTTAACAGGTGATCTGATAGCAGTTTATAAGATTGTGGATAGAGTGAAAAGTATGAGGCTTTTTCCCAGGATGGAGGGGTCAGTTACGAGGGGATACAGGTTCAAGATGAGAGGGGAAATATTTAAGAGACATGCTTTTCACACGAAGGGTGGTGAGTGTCTGGAACATGCTGCCAGAGGAGGAAGCAGACATAATAGCAGCATTCAAGAAGTACCCGGATGAATACATGAATAAGAAGGGGATAGAGGGATATGGATCCTGTAAGGGAAGACAGTTTTAGTATGGAAGGGCAAAGTGTGTCAGCGCAGGCTTGGAGGGCCGAAGGGCCTGTTCCTGTGCTGTATTCTTCTTTTTCTTTGCAATATGTTAAATATTTAAATCCATGCTCTGGTTAGGGAGTGGAGGATGAATACAAAAGGTGTATCTCTGTATCAGGGTTTTAAATTTTAAGTGATGACTAAGGCTTGTTTTAGAAGAAAGGTGACTTTGTGAAGATTGAATTGAAGATTTGAGATTATGAAAAGGGACTTGACAATTGACCCACAGAAATTGTACTCTGTGATAAAGGATTCAAATCCCATTAGATACAAGTTAAATTGAAGATGCTAAGAGTAATCAATGCAGAAGGGGCCCTTAAGTCTGTGCCACTAAAGCTGCACCGAATCCACATTCATCTCGCCTTCCAGCATTGGGCCTGCGATCTTGAATATTGTGACACTTCCAGTGCTTGTCCAAGTACTTGTTCTAATGTTACCCACCTCAATTACCCTCCCCAACTGCCAATACCATCTGAGTGAAAAGAGTTTTCCTTGGATCCCTTATAAATATCCTGCCTTTCACTTTTAAAATTAGTAGCAACTTTTCAAACAGTGCAAAGAGCTATGATGTGAATTTGAATTCGATTTAGTGTCACATGTACTCACGTATGTACAGTGAAAAGTGTACAAGTCACCACTTGTGGCACATCTTAGATACAAAGGTACCTAGTGTGTATATAAGCTGGAGAATGTGAATGGGATCAATATTCAATTGAAGTGTATTTCTGGGGAAAGAATGATTTAAAAGATCTGACAGCATTTGGTACTTAGAATGATAGAAAAGTTACAGGACGTAGAGGCTATTTGGCCCATTGAGTTGGTTGTCCATAAAATGAACTCAGCCAGTCCTAATCCCATGTCCTTCCTCCATAACGTTGAAATGCTTCTCTTCAGATATTATGCAATTTCCTATCGAAAGCCATAATTCAATTTCACAACGTACCCAGACAGTGCATTCAAGATTTGAAATTTTCAGTTCATTTAAAAAAAACTTTCTTCGTGTCATTTTTAGTTTAGATTGAACAATGATAGTTGTTCAATCTCCCATGGGATTACAGATGAAAAATAACAAGCAGATCTTCAGATTAATAGTGTTAAGCACTCAAATGGATCAGGACAGATTTAATTCAAGAGTTTAGATCAGAGTGGTGCTGGAAAATTCAACCCCATTTTAGAGTAATGCTGTTTAAAATCACTCTTAGAAAATTCATCAAAGCAAATATCTTTAAATTTGTCCTTCCAATTTTTTTTCCCTCAAGTTTTGAAAACCTCTAAATAGAAAATGCTGCAACTTAATAACTGACCAAATGGGCTAATGAATGTTGAGGAATTAGATGCGCTGCACTGCACATGCTCAGAGTGCAACCTAACTTTTCCTCTTGACATCGATCTGGGCAAAGTATGTAGCTTCCAGATATGATGATACTTTCAGCTAAAGCCTTTGTGATGGTATTAAAAGAAACAAAACAGTGAGCAAACAAAGAATGTTCTGTGAAATAATGTTATTTTTCAATTTTTAAAAAATTTTAATTGCAGCTTTATTTTGAGCATAACATTTAATTACTGAAGAAAAGAAGCAGCATTGAAAATAAATTGCAAAAAACATTTTGGGGAATTATGATAGTTCATAAATAGGACTTTGCAATCTTGTATCTAGATTAAGTCACAGAATTCTTGCAGCTTAGAAGCATCTCACTTCATGTCCATCTTCTAGCTTCTCCCTGTAAACCTGCATATTATAGAACATGGAACAATACAGCAACGTACAGGACCTCAGGTCCTCGATGTTGTGTCGGTCTTTTATCTTACTCTAAGATCAGGCTAACCTACTTAGCACTGCTGCCTCACAGCGCCAGAGAACCAGGTTCAATTCCCGACTCAGGCGACTGACTGTGTGGAGTTTGCACATTCTCCCCGTGTCTGCGTGGGTTTCCTCCGGGTGCTCCAGTTTCCTCCCACAGTCCAAAGATGTGCACGTCAGGTGAATTGGCCATGCTAAATTGCCCATAGTGCTAGGTAAAGGGGTAAATGTACGGGAATGGGTGGGTTACGCTTCAGCGGGTCGGTGTGGACTTGTTGGGCCGAAGGGCCTGTTTCCACACTGTAAGTAATCTAATTTCAAAAAAAAAATCTAATCTAATTTCTACTTACCCTTCATTGTACTAGCTTCCATGTGCCTATTCAAGAGTCGCTTAAATGTCCTTCATGACTCTACTATCACTACTGGCAGTGCATTCCACAGACCTACCACACTCTGAGTAAAGGACATACCTCTGACATCTCCCCTAAACCTTCCTCCAATTACCTTAAAATTATGCCCCCTTGTGATAGACATTTCTGCCATGGGAAAAGCTCTCTTGCTATCCACCCTATCTATGCCTCATCATCTTGCACACCTCTATCAAGTTGCCTCTCATCCTTCTTCCCTCCAATGAGAAAAGCCTGAGCTCCCTCAACCTTTCTTCATAAGACATGCCCTCCAGTCCAGGCAGCATCCTGGTGAATCTCCTCAGCAGCCCCTGTAAAGCTTCCACATCCTTCCTATAATGAGGTGACCAGAACTGAACGCAATATTCCAAGTGTGGTCTAACTAGTGTTCTATAGAGCTGCAGCTTAAACTCTCAGCTCTTAACTTCAATCCCTTTGCTCAAGAAAGCCAACACACCATAGACCTCCTTAACGACCCTATTAACTTGGGTGTCAACTTTGAGGAATCTATGGACATGGACCCCCAAGATCCCTCTGTTCCTCCATACTGCCAAGAATCCTGCCTTTAACCCTGTATTCTGCATTCAAATTTGACATTCCAAAGTCAATGACTTCACACGTTTTCAAGTTGAACTCCACCTGCCACTTATCACCCCACCTCTGCATCCTGTCAATGTCCTGTTGCAACCTACAACAGCTCTCCACACCATCCACTACTCCATAAACCTTTGTGTCATCGGCAAACTTACAAACCCACCTGTCTGCTTCCTCATCCAAGTCATTTATAAAAATCTCAAACAGCAGAGGTCCCAGAACAGATCTCTGTGGAACACTACTGGTCACCAAGCTCCAGGCTGAATACTTTCCATCTTTTATCAACCTCGGTCTTCTCTGGGTCAGCCAATTTTGTATCCAGGCAGTCAGATTCCCCTGTATCCCATACATCCTCCATTCTTTCTGAATGAGCCTACCATGGGGAACCTTATCAAATGCCTTGCTGAAATCCATGTACATCACATCCACTGCGTTACCTTCATCAATGTGATTTGTCACATCCTCAAAGAATTCAGAATGGTTTTTGAGGCATGACCTGCCCCTCTCAAAGTCATGCTGACTATCTCTAATCAATCTATGGTTTCTAAGTAATCATAAATCCTGTCTCTTGTTACTTTTCAAATAGCCATCCAATTCACTTTTGAATGGCCCTAGATTCAACCTGCCTCCATTGTATTCCTGATCCTAACTAAAGTTGCTGTACTGTTAACAGACCATAGAACTGCTCTCTCGTGAGAGAGTGACTATAACTACTCGCTGCATGAAAATGCATTTCTTTGTATCACTTTTGCATGATTTGGTAATAACTTTTCTTTAAATTTGTGTTCTTTTGTTCTCAATCCTTTCATGAGTGGGACTATTTTCTCCCTATTTACTCAGTGGAGACCCTTTATGATTTTCAAAACTTCATATAATCATAGAACCCCCTACATTGTGGAATCAGGCCCTTCAGCCCAACAAGTCCACACCGACCCTCTGAAGAGTGTCCCACCCAGACCCATTCCTCTCCCCTATTAATCTACATTTACCCCTGACTAATGCATCTAATCTACACAATCCTGACCACTATGGGCAATTTAGCATGGCCGATTCATCTAACCTTCCTATCTTTGGATTGTGGGAGGAAACTGGAGCACCTGGAGGAAACCCACACAGACACAGGAGAATATGCAAACTCCACACGAACAGTCACCCAAGGTTGGAATCGAACCCGGGTCCCTGGACCTGTGAGGTAGCAGTGCTAACCACTGAGCCACCGTGCTGCCCCTTTAAAAAAGATAAAAACTTCAATCAGATCTCCTCTCAATGGTCTCCAAAGAGAGCAATCCCAGTTTCACCAGTCTTTCTCCATTATAGAAATTCCTCCTCCAACATGTGTTTATTGATGTTTTGCACTGTCCTGTTCGCATTTTCTCCCCATAACCCTTGATCCCCTTGCTGCTCAAGAGCCTATCTATCTCCGACTTAAATGCACTCAATGACCTGGCCTCCACAGCCTTCTGTGGCAATGAATTCCATAGATTCACTGCTGAAGAAATTTCTTTTTATCTCCGTTCTAAATGGTCTTCCCTTTACTCGAAAGCATTACTCTACCCTTGCATCCCTGTCTCTCCTGTCAATGGAAACATCTTGCCAACATCCACTCTGTCCATTCGTCATTACTTTGTTTCGTATTGTTCAGTCAATTTTGCCTTCACATTGATATTGTGCCTTTTATTCCATAAGCCCTTACTTGCTCACAGGTCTGAATGGCATTGTATCAAATACTTGACAGTACATGTACATCTTATCAACAGCATAGCCATAATCAACCTTCACTATTACTACTTGAAAGAATTCCATTAGATTAGATACCCTACAGTATGGAAACATGCCCTTTGGACCCTCTGAAGAGCAACCTACCCCGAGCCATTCTCCCACCCTTTCTTTGCCCCTGACGAATGCACCTAACACTATGGGCAATTTAGCACGGCCAATTCACCTGGCCTGTGCATCTTTGGATTGTGGGAGGAAACTGGAGCACCCGGATGAAACTGGGTCTCTGGAGCTGTGAGGCAGCAGTGCTAACCACTGAGCCACCGTTAGAAATGATTCCTCTTGGCCCTGCCATGCTGGCTTTCCTCAATTAATACGCATTTGTCCATGTGACTATTGATTTTGTCTCATTGTTTGTAAAAATTCACCCACCACTGAAGTTAAATTGATTTGCCGTTAGTTGTTTTTTGAACAAAGGTGTGTAATGTTAGCAAATTTCTAAACCTCATACTCACACTTCAAAGGGAGACAGAAAACTTGCTTCTCCGTTCTCATTTCCTTCAGTACCCTTGATTGCATCTCGTCCAATTTCGATGCCTTGTCAACTTTCAATAATGACAGCCTATCTGATACCACCTCCTTAACAATTTTAAACTGTTCTAACAACTGAATTTCCTCCTCTTTCTCCATAGGTAAGATTTTCCTCATTGGTTAAAAACAGATGCAGTGTATTAATTTCTAATTTCGTTTAGTACCCCAACCATGTTCTGTACCTGCATGCGTAAATCTTAGTTTTTGGTCTCTAGATGACCCAGCTGTTCCATTCCCTCCCTTTTAATCTTTATATGTGCATTTCCAGTTTGAATGTGGCTCAGGAATAAATGATGTGAAAAGTTGATGTACAAAATATAACGATAGAAAACGAAATGTTGAACACAGGTAATAAACCCATCTGTAAGACATTCATATAGGTATGGATGTTATATAACTGAACAGTAACAGACCAATCCAAATGGTCCGCTTCTTGTGAAAAATATGTCGATGGAAAAATGAGTTGACTGACTTGGTTAAATCTCATTTTGAATCTCATTTGGGTCTTTATTTGCTGAATAGTGTAAGGCTTTTATTTTGCATTTATGGAGTCATAGAATAATGAAGATGTACAGCACAGAAGCACACCCTTTGGTCCAACTCATTCATGCTAGCCATTCACCTAAATTAATTTTGGCCCATATCTCTCTAAACCTTTACTATTCAAGTTCCCGTCCAGATGTCTTTTAAATGTTCTAACTGTACCAGCCTCCACCTTTTAAATCTTTCCCCTCTCACCTTAAATGCATGCCCTCTAGTTTTGGACTCCATGACCCTGAGGAAAAGACCTTGATTATTCTCTCTCATGTCCATCGTGATTTTAAGGTCACCCCTCAGCCTCCGACACTCTACGGAAAATAGCCCCAGCCTATTCAGCCTCTCCCAATAGCTCAAACCCTGGCAACATCCTTGCATATCTTTTATGAACTCTTTCACGTTTCATAGCAGGGAGACCAGAATTGAAAGTTGTATTGCAAACATAAGATGTGGTGAGAAGCTCTTGGAGACCATGGAATTATTACTTTTTAAATCTTCCTTGTTAATACTAGGACATTTCCAGTCTCAGCTTTTGTTTTGATAGGGTTTTTTTTTTGAAGAAGTAACAAAGAGGATTGATGAGGGCAGAGCAGTAAATGTAACCTATATGGACTTCAGTTAGGCATACAACAAGGTTCCCCATGGGAGACTGGTTAGCAATATTAGATCAATAGACAATAGGTGCAGGAGTAGGCCATTCTGCCCTTCGAGCCTGCACCACCATTCAGTATGATCATGGCTGATCATCCTTAATCAGTATTCTGTTCCTGCCTTCTCTCTATAACCCTTGATTCCACTATTCTTGACAGCTCTATCCAACTCTTTCTTAAATGAATCCAGAGATTGGGCCTCCACTGCCCTCTGAGGCAGACCATTCCACACAGCCACCACTCTCTGAGTGAAGAAGTTTCTCCTCCTCTGTCCTAAGTGATCTACACCGTATTTTTAAGCTGTGTCCTCTGGTTCGGCACTCGCCCATCAGCAGAAACATGTTTCCTGCCTCCAGAGTGTCCAATCCTTTAATAATCTTATATGTCTCAATCAGATCCCCTCTCAGTCTTCTGAACTCAAGGGTATACAAGCCCAGTCGTTCCAGTCTTTCAGCGTAAGGTAGTCCCGCCATTCCAGGAATTGACCTTGTGAACCTATGCTGCACTCCCTCAATAGCCAGAATGTCTTTCCTCAAATTTGGAGACTGGAACTGCACACAGTATTCCAGGTGTGGTCTCACCAGGGCACTGTACAGCTGCAGAAGAACTTGTTGCTTCTATACTCAATCCCTCTTGTTATGAAGGCCAGCGTGCTATTAGCCGCCTTCACTACCTGCTGTACCTGCATGCTTACCTTCATTGACTGGTGTACAAGAACACCCAGATCTCTCTGTACCGCCCCTTTACCTAAACTGATTCCATTGAGGTAGTAATCTGCCTTCCTGTTCTTGCTGCCAAAGTGGATAACCATACATTTATCCACCTTAAACTGCATCTGCCATGCATCTGACTACTCACCTAACCTGTCCAGGTCACCCTGTAATCTCCTAACATCCTCATCACATTTCACCCTGCCACCCAGCTTAGTATCATTGCAAATTTGCTAACGTTATTGCTAATACCATCTTCTATATCATTAACATATATTATAAAAAGCTGCGGTCCCAGTATTGGTCACTGCCTGCCATTCCGAAATGGAGCCGTTTATCACTACTCTTTGTTTCCTATCAGCCAACCAACTTTCAATCCAAGTTAGTACTTTGCCCCCAATACCATGCGCCCTAATTTTGCTGACTAACTTCCTATGTGGGACTTTATCAAAAGCTTTCTGAAAGTCCAGGTACACTACATCTACTGGATCTCCCTCGTTCATCTTCCAAGTTACATCCTCAAAAAATTTCAGAAGATTAGCCAAGCATGATTTCCCCTTCATAAATCCATACTGACTCTGACCTATCCTGTTACTACTATCCAGATGTGCCGTCATTTCATCCTTTATAATAGACTCCAGCATCTTTCCCACCACTGAGGTCAGACTAACTGGTCTATAATTTCCTGTTTTCTCTCTCCCACCTTTCTTAAAAAGTGGTACAACATTAGCCACCCTCCAATCCACAGGAACTGATCCCGAATCTATCGAACTCGGGAAAATAATCACCAACGCATCCACGATTTCTCGAGCCACCTCCTTCAGTACCCTGGGATGTAGACCATCAGGCCCCAGGGACTTATCAACCTTCAGACCTAACAGTCTCTCCAACACCAATTCCTGGCAAATATAAATTCCCTTAAGTTCAGGTCCTTCAGCCACTGTTTCCTCAAGGAGATTGCTTGTGTCTTCCCCAGTGAACACAGATCTGAAGTACCGATTAATTTTTCTGCCATTTCTTTGTTCCCCGTAATATATTCCCCTGTTTCTGTCTTCAAGGGCCCAATTTTAGTCTTAACAATTTTTTTGCCTTTCACATACCTAAAAAAGCTTTTACTATCCTCCTTTATATTTTTGGCCAGTTTACCTTCATATCTCATTTTTTCTCTGCGTATTTCCTTCTTAGTAATCCTCTGTTGTTCTTTAAAAGCTTCCCAGTCCTCCATTTTCCCACTTATCTTTGCTATGTTATACTTTTTCTCTTTTAACCTTATATGTTTCTTAACTTCCCTCGTCAGCCACGGCCACCCATGCCTCCTCCTAGGATCTTTCTTTCTTTTTGGAATGAACTGATCCTGCAACTTCTTCATTATACACAGAAATATCCGCCATTGTTCCTCCACTGTCATCCCTGCGAAGGTATTGCACCATTGAACGTTGGCCAGCTCCTCCCTCATAGCTCCATAGTTCCCTTTATTCAACAGAAATATTGTCACTTCAAATTGAATTCAGGGAGAACTCTCCATTTGGATACAGAACTGGCTCGAAGGTAGAAGACAGAGGATGGTGGTGGTGGAGGGTTGTTTTTCAGACTGGAGGACTGTGACCAGTGGAGTGCCACAAGGATTGGGTGCTGGATCCACTACTTTTCATCATTTATATAAATGATTTGGATGTGACCATAAGAGGTACAGTTAGTAAGTTTGCAGATGACACCAAAATTGGAGGTGTAGTGGACAGCGAAGAAGGTTACCTCAGATTACAATGGGATCTTGATCAGATGCGCCAGTGAACTAAGAAATGGCAGTTGGAGTTTAATTTAGATAAATGTGAAGTGCTGCATTTTGAAAAGGCAAATCTTAGCAGGACTTACACAGGTAATGGTAAGGTCCTTGGGAGTGTTGCTGAACAGACACCTTGGAGTGTAGATTTACAGCTCCTTGAAAGTGGAGTCGCAGGTAGATAGTATAGTGAAGAAGGCGTTTGGTATGCTTTCCTTTATTGGTCAGAGTATTGAGTACAGGAGTTGGGCGGTCATGTTGCGGCTGTACGGGACATTGGTTAGGCCACTTTTGGAATATTGTGTGCAATTCTGGTCTCATTCCTATCGGAAAGATGTGAAACTTGAAAGGATTAAGAAAAGATTTACAAGGATATTGCCAGGGTTGGAGGATTTAAGCTATAGGGAGAAGTTGAATAGGCTGGGGCTATTTTCCATGGAGTGTCGGAGGCTGAGGGATGACCTTATAGAGGTTTATAAAATCATGAGGGGCATGGATAGGATAAATATACAAAATATTTTCCCTGGGGTGGGGGAGTCCAGAACTAGAGGGCATAGGTTTAGGGTGAAAGGGGAAAGATATAAAAGAGACCTAAGGAGCAGCTTTTTCACTCAGAGGATGGTGTGTGTATGGAATGAGCTGCGAGAGGAAGTGATGGAGGCTGGTACAATTGTAACATTTAAAAGGCATCTGGATGGGTATGTGAACAGGAAGGGTTTGGAGGGATATGGGCCAGGTGCTGGCAGGTGGGACTAGATTGGGTTGGGGTATCTGGTCTGTGTGGACGAGTTGGACCTGAAGGTCTGTTTCTGTGCTGTACATCCCTATGACTATGACTATGACCTCATGAATATTTTTTCAAGTGTGACCATGTCTGACTCTTCAACAGAGTTGGACATCTGAGTCCTCATAGCCACAGATGGTTGTGTGGGAGGAGGACCCAGAATACTGATTGCTTTAATTTCTCTCTCAGGCCATGGATTTTAGCAGTAACCTATGTAAGATTGTTCACTCTGTACAGCAGACCTCAATCTTGGAGGGTCTGTGAGGCTTTGACACCCTCGTCCAATATAGGGTAGTTATAGAAACAATTTATGGACAGCTTTGATGGGAATCTGATAGTCAGTGTGACATTTATTGTGTCTAATTCTGAAGACAGGTCCCTGGACTCAAAATTTTAACTCTGTTTTCTCTCCAGAGACACTACCAGACCTACTGCGTTTCTCCACAAATTTCTGTTTTTGGTTGTTTCAGATTTTCAGCATCTCTAGTTCTTTGTTTATTCTGTTACAATACTTATGGCATTAGAATGAGTTTTTCACCAACATCGAGGGCCAAAGGGCCTGTACTGTGCTGTATTTTTTTCTATGTTCTAGATCGTTCTGATACAGAGCCGAGACATGCTCACCAGGGGAGCACCCCTAGATGGCAAATAGATGCTAACCATATGTGAAGCATCAGTGTAACTGTGCATTGAAAAGTCAATCTTGATTTGTTTCAGGACAGGCAGCTGGAAACACCACAGATCCATCCACTATAGTTTCATAGATACACACAATAGAATATTTGCTAATGTGGTAAAGCTCAAGAATTTGGTCAGACCTTCAAACCTCAATATTTTTAACTGAGATGTAACAGGAAAGCAGACAGTAAATATGAACAGCCCACTGAGGAATGTTGCATTAGATTATTCTTGGCTCTTCATACAAAGAGTCTGTTGCAAAGTACATGACGCCGATTGAGAGATTATTTGAAAAAGTTTGTATTAAGAAACCACATTCAATCCACCTTGAAATGGAGGATTAGTATATAATTTGCCAATTACCTCTGTCTCTGTTAACTTATTAACAGGTGAAGCATGCGTGGTTTTGATGTGTAACCTAACAATATGTTTACTTCACTAGGGTGAACTCCACGTATCAAAGCTATTTCATCACCCTAATATATTACCATATAGAGCCACATTAATAGCCAACAATGAGATGTGGGTTGTGACTCCATTCATGGCCTATGGTAAGTTTGGTCTATCTAATACTGTAGCTATTTTTCTCACTTCCAAAAGACAACTTTGAAAAATGTTCTAGTTTTTCATGTTACTAACTGCTGTTGCTCCAGCACAGTATTTTGAGTAAGAAACAAGACTGGGCAGCACGGTGCCTCAGTGGTTAGCACTGCTGCTTCACCGCGCCAGGGATCCAAGTTCGATTCCAGCCTTTGGTAACAGTCTGTGTGGAGTTTGCACGTTCTCCCTGTGTCTGCGCGGGTTTCCTCTGGGTGCTCTGGTTTCCTCCTACAGTCCAAAGATGTGCAAGTTAGGTGAATTGACTACTCTAATTGCCCGTAGTGTTAGGTGCTTTAGGTGGGATACTCTGAGGGTCGGTGTGGACTTGTTGGGCTGAAGGGCCTGTTTCCACACTGTAGGTACAGGATTGTTACATAGATTGGATGGGACCTAATAGTGGCCTTGATACTGGAGCTTTGATCACTAAATTCTGGAACCTGGTGACAACTGTGACTCCTAGTTAGGCAGTTTCAATCCTGTTCCTGATGTATGTGAACTTACAGTACAAAACTGCCTTTCATTCACAATGAAATTAAATGTGTTGTACTTGTCTGGACAATGTAGAGGAAGCTTTACTCTATCTAACCCCATGTTGTACCTTTCCTCAGAGTGTTTGATGAGGACAGTGTGGAGGGTACTTTACTCTGTACCTAATACCATGTTCCACCTGCCTTGGAAGAGTTTGATGCAGACAGCGTAGAGCGAACTTTATTTTGTATCTAGCCCTGTGCTATGTATGTCCTGATTCCTTGAATATCATGCTAGCATTTTTCAATTCTTTTTAATGTGATTGGCATGTTTTAAATTAAACTTGGCAGAAAAAAGCTTTACTGAATTTCACTGAATCTAAAAGTTATAAATGACGGTGATTGTATAACGTTGAAATGATTGAATCCTGAATATTGAATGAATCAGGGCACTAGTTTGGTATGAGGGGTTATGACAGATTTTCATCCCTGTCTCAAACAGGTCAATTTACTAATTTTAATTATTTATTCCATCTAATTGCCAGGTTCTGCTAAAGATCTGATGAACACCCATTTCACAGATGGTCTGAATGAGCCCACAATTGCATACATCCTGCAGGGGGTGCTAAAGGCCTTGGTTTATATTCATAGAATGGGATATGTGCACAGGTAATATTACTGATAGCTCAGATTACAAAGCATGAAATAGAAATGCTGACGTTGGAAACACTTTCTAACAGCTGTATCCCATCCCTTAATGATTTTTAATATCTCTATCAAACAGCTCTTTCCTCTTCGTTATTCCAATAATACACTTTCCCCAGCCCTACCCCTCCCCACCTTCATTTCTGAAGTCTTTTTTCATATTTGTACTTCTGCCTGCCAAGCAACCTCTCTGTTGGAAACTATGGTGTACAAAACTATGAACCCTGTCCAACTGAATGCGTTGATTCTCTTTTACATCCCTACTTTTATGTTCTATACCTGTCTCTCAACCCTGTGTTTAACAGCATTTCGGGTTTTTTCACTTGAGGTTTTTTTTTAATGTCTTGTGAGCCTAAATTCACAGATCCCTCTGCTATCCCATTATCCCGCTGGTATTTCTCATTCTTCCGAGCATCAAACATTTCATATGCCTTCCATCATCCTTAGCTGAGAAGCCAGCCATTGTGATTTCCTTTCAAAATATCTGCCTTCATTACATTGGCATTTGCAGCACAGAAGTAGGCAACTGTGTCTATATTGTTCAGCAAAGATCTGACTACATCACTCCTGTTTTCCTATTCTTGGCCCATAGCCCTGGTGGCTATGGCAATATAGGCGAATATCTAAGAACAGCTTAAATGTTATGAGAGTTTCTGACTCAGCCACCTTTTCAGGCAGCATCCCAGATACCTACCACCCATTGGGTAAAAATCTTTCTCCTCAACTCTCTTACCTTCTATGTCTTACCTTAAATCCATAACCCTTGGTGTTGACCCCTTTGCTAATGAAAAAAAGTGCCTTCCTATACACCTTGTCCATGCCCCTCATAATCTTATACACCTCTATCAGATTCCCTGTCAATACAGGGAATCTGATAGGGAAGACAACCCCAGTTTATCCAATCTCTCCCCTACCTCAGATTCTCCAGACCAGGCTGCATTCTGCACCATCTCGACTGCAATCTATCCTTCATGCAGTGTGGTGACCAGAAGCACATGCTGTACTCCAGTTGCAGCCTAACCAGCTTTTTGTACAGTTCCAACATAATCACCTTGTTTTTTCGTTTTTATGCATTGGCTAATAAAGGCAAGTACTGGATAAGCTAGAGGAGGCTAGCTTATATCTCTCCATGCTTCAGGCTCACTGCCTTTATTCCTGATGAAGGGCTTTTGCCCGAAACGTCGATTTCGCTGCTCGTTGGATGCTGCCTGAACTGCTGTGCTCTTCCAGCAACACTAATCCAGTATTTGCTTTCCAGCATCTGCAGTCATTGTTTTTACCTAATAAAGGCAAGTATCCTATTGCCTTCATAGCCATCTTATCTACCTGCCTTCCTTCAGGGATCTTTGATTATGTACAGTCATGCTCCTCTGTTCTTCATTACTTTTCTAGGTTTAAGTCTATTTGCCACCCTGCCCACTTGACCAGTGTATTGATACCCTCTTGCCATTTACAGCTATGCTCCTCACTATTTATCAGCCTACTAATTTTCATGTCATTCACTAATGTCTTGATTACACCACCTACATTTAAATCTAAATCATTAATGTACATCACAAATAGCCACGGCCCTTGCGCAGGGTCCTGTGAAACACAGCTGGAAACAAATAGATGCAGATATAGTCTGGCCCTCTGAATTCCTTCTCATAACTTGCTGACTATTGAGATTTTTACACTCTATCATCATCAAAAGCTTACGTGAATCTCAGTGTCAACTTTTCTTTTGCTCATCACTCTCGATTTTGCTTTCTCATTCACATTCTGTTCCCAATTGCTTTTGTTGTAAAGCACCTCAGGACTGACTTATCAAAACTGTGGATAAATGCAAGTTCTTATTTTGTTGTCTGACATGGGCAGTGAGATTTGTCAGCTTGGGTGAATTAAAAGAATGGCAAAGCACACAATGTGAATTATTTAATTCCCATGATATTAATTTAGCAAATATAGTCTTCTCCCTTGCAGGGAGATGGTGAAATGCTAACCCACTACTAGCCATGGGACCTTCCCAAGTTTATCATAAACCAAAACAAAAAGTTATCATGGGCTTTCACATGTTCACTTCCCTGGAGGCTAGCATCACAGGGAATCTGGCTGATATATAGATTATCACGATGTTTCACAGCTACACCAAGCCTCAAGCTGTCAGTTAGTACAATATGCATATAATATCACACCCAATGTCTCAATGATCAACATCGCCAGTTTTTTTGGGGGGACGCTTTATCCTTCTCCCCTCTTGTTAGGGCTCTTAACTGTAACCATTTGGTCAACACATTTATTAAAAGGACCTTATGCTAAAAAGCTCATTTATGGAGACTTTTTAAGAAATCTATATTGTTGCAGGCAGTGTATTTATAATCCTTTTCTTCTCTGGCTGTAGATGACTTTAGTCAGGTTGAATTTATTGCTAGTCTGAATTTGCTTCTGCACAGTTGTTCAACGTAGTGATTATTTGTGTAACTCATGCAGTTTATTGCTAGGCTACTTCAGAGGAGACTGACTCAATGATGTAATGTGGGCCTGGAGATGTGTGAAGGATGAAAGCTTTTTGAATGGTGGGTTTCTTCCTCTGTGGAGAATTAAGAAACCAGTTACAGTAATCCCCTAAATTCTCGGTATTTGTTCATGTGCCAAAACACAGCTGTCTAGATTTATACAACTCATTCTGCTGAATTGGAATGGTTCCTCCATGTAGATGATTCATGTTAATTGTATCAGTTGAAGTTAGGTGAAGGATGTTAACTGAATGATCACTTGAGCATGTATGCTGTCTATTTACCCAGAGAGACAGAAGGGGACAATGAATTTGAATACCTCCCTGAGAATCTGCATCTGTGTCATTAGGCTCATCTGCCTGCCTCTGCTTTGTGGTTATGTTCGCAGTTAGGTGTTTCAGGCGAGAGAACACGTTTTCCGCCAGTAAACTTGAAGCCTTCCCAACCAGTTGGCACTACAGAGTTGCAGTGTAGCATCACCCCTCAAAATAAAATTTTAACTTTTAACTTTAATTTCCCCATGAGAATCTTTGTTATAGTCCCCCTTTAAGGGGCTGTTAACTATTTTGGGCAATTTTTTTTTAAATTTGAGTTTCAAAAGACTGTGGGCCACACAGTTATACCCAATTTAGGGGAGGCAATGGCCTTATTGCTGGACTGTTAATCCAGAGATCCAGGTAACGTTCTGTGGACCCAGGTTTGAATCCTGTCACGGCAGATGGTGGAATTTGAATTCAATAAATATCTGGAATTAAAGAATCCAATGATGACCATGTCAATTGTCAGAAAAATCCATTTGGTTCACTAGTGTCCTTTCGGGAATGAAACTGCCCTGATGAAGGGCTTTCGCCCGAAACGTCGATTTCGAAGCTACTTGGATGCTGCCTGAACTGCTGTGCTCTTCCAGCACCACTAATCCAGAATCTGGTTTCCAGCATCTGCAGTCATTGTTTTTACCTTGCCATCCATACCTGGTCTGACCTACATGTGACTCCAGATCCATGGCAATGTAGTTGACTCTAAACTGCCCTCTGGGCAATTAGGGATGGGCAAGCGACACCCTCCTCCCATGAGCAAGTAAATAATTTTGTAAAAATTGCTTGTAGGGCTTTTGTGGCACAGTGATAGTGTCCCTACCTCCGAGCTAGTAGGTCTGGGTTCAAGTGCCACCAACTCCAGAGGTGTGCCATAACATCTCTGAACAGTTTGGTTCAAAAATCTATATTCAACTGCCTGCTTGTGTTGTATGGTTATGTCGATACTTGCTGTATGTGCGTTCACAAGCATGCTTCAAACCTTCCACGATTGTTGGACACCACAGGGGCTGGAATGCAATATCTTTACTCAATGTTACATTTTAATTTAAACTGGGTAAGTCTAATTTGAACATCTTGTGTTGCCTCATTTCAGAGCTTTCATCTTTTAATTTGATTTTATTTTACTTTAAATTGGTTTCCAAGAGTACAAAGAAACGCTTCTGCCAGCTGGGTGGAGGCAGGAGATGAATACCTGGAAAGTTCACTGTAAATAAACCTGTCCTGAGTAAAGACTGGCTTTGGATTCTTCTTTCAATTGACTAACAGGAATATAACAAACAAGCTTTGTAATTACTGCATTACTAATCAAGTTGTTGAAGTAGATCATAATCCCCTTTGCTGATGACCATGTGCAGTTCTCGAAGGCTGCTATAGGAGGCAACGTCATTACTTTGGAGAGAATCCATGACGTTTGATATTCAGCTGCTCTTTCCCTCATTCCTCATCATAGTTTTAGCAACAACTATTGCTTCTAGTCTTTCACCAACATTTTCAGCTAACCTATTTTTAGCTGCAGGTGTGGGAATTGCTAGAAGTTATTGAGAATCTTTGAACTGTGTTGAAGATAGTTGCAGAAAGCAAGATTGCTTTTAAGTGCTCTGCTTGACTTGAGGCAGCTGCCCAGTAAAAAGCACCTAGCCTAATTACTTCAAACAAAAATGTTGTTTTATCTGACTATCTAATTGGAAGTAGTATACTCTGGAGTTTAAAGAGGTGGCAGGTTATTACACAACTTCATAAGTTTACTCTTCTGGGGTACATAATTGAGGCATCAGGATCAAATGACTCAGAGCTAAAAAGATTGTTAGATACATTCTGCACCATTGCAGTCCTGCAGGGAAGAACCCTGGTAGTGAAAAATCATTCCCCAAATCCACTTCCATAGCATCCTTCAGTCCAGTTCCACTTTATTCACTGTATTCATGAAGCTGTCATAGAGATGCACAGCATGGAAACAGAACCTTCAATCCAACTTGTCCATGCCAACCAGCTATCCCAATCTATTCTAGTCCCACCTGCCAGCACTTGGCCCATATCCCTCCAAACCCTTCCTATTCATATACCCATCCAGATGCCTTTTAAATGTTGCAGTTATACTAACCTGCACCACTTCCTCTGGCAGCTCATTCCATACATGTACCACCCTCAGCATGAAAAAGTTGCCCCTTAGGTCTCATATATATCTTTCCCCTCTCACCCTAAACCTATGCCCTCTAGTTCTGGACTCCCCGACCCCAGGGAAAAGATTTTGTCTATTTATCCTATCCATGCCCCTCATGATCTTATAAACCTCTATAAGGTCACTCCTCAGCCTCAGGAAAATAGCCCCAGCATGTTCAACCTCTCCCTATAGCTCAAATCATCCAACCCTGACAACATCCTTGTAAATGTTTTCTGAACCCTTTCAAGTTTCACAACATCTTTCCGATAAGGAGGCCAGAACTGCACTCAATATTTCAACAGTGGCCTAACCAATGTTCTGTACAGCCGCAACATGACCTCTCAACTCCTATACTCAATACTTTGACCAATAAAGGAAAGCATACCAAACACCGCCTTCACTATACTATCTTCCTGCGACTCCACTTTCAAGGAGCTATGAACCTGCACTCCAAGGTCTCTTTGTTCAGCAACACTTCCCAGGACCTTACCATTAAGTGTATAAGTCCTGCTAAGATTTGCTTTCCCAAAATGCAGCACCTCACATTTATCTGAATTAAACTCCATCTGCCACTTCTCAGCCCATTGGCCCATCTGGTCAAGATCCCGTTGTAATCTCTGGGAACCTTCTTCGCTGTCCGCTAAACCTCCAATTTTGGTGTCATCTGCAAACGTACTAACTGTACCTCTTATGCTCTCATCCAAATCATTTATATAAATGATGAAAAGTAGTGGACCCAGCACCGATTCTTGTGGCGCTCCCCTGGTCACAGGCCTCCAGTCTGAAAAACAACCCTCCACCACCACCCTCTGTCTTCTACCTTTGAGCTAGTTCTGTATCCAAATGGCTAGTTCTCCCTGTATTCCCTGAGATCTAACCTTGCTAATCAGTCTCCCATGGGGAAACTTGTCAAATGCCTTACTGAAGTCCATGTAGATCACATCTACCACTCTGTCCTCATCAATCCTCTTTGTTACTTCTTCAAAAAACTCAATCAAGTTTGTGAGACATGATTTCCCATGCACAAGCCATGTTGACTATCCCTAATCAGTCCTTGCCTTTCCAAGTACATGTACATCCTGTCCCTCAGGATTCCCTGCAACAACTTGCCCACCACCGAGGTCAGGCTTTAGTTCCCTGGCTTGTCCTTACCACCCTTCTTAAATAGTGGCACCATGTTAGCCAACCTCCAGTCTTCCAGCACCTCCCCTGTGACTATCGATGATACAAATATCTCAGCAAGAGGCCCAGCAATCACATCCCTAACTTCCCACAGAGTTCTCGGGTACACCTGATCAGGTTCTGGGGATTTATCCATTTTTATGCGTTTCAAGACGTCCAGCACTTCCTCCTCTGTAATATGGACATTTTTCAAGATGTCACCATCTATTTCCCTACATTCTATATCTTACATATCCTTTTCCACAGTAAACACAGATGCAAAGTACGAGTTTAATATCCCCCCCATTTCCTGCGGCTCCACACAAAGGTCACCTTGCTGATCTTTGAGGGCCCCTATTCGCTCCCTAGTTATCCTTAATGTATTTGTAAAAACCCTTTGGATTTTCCTTATCTCTATTTGCCAAAGCTATCTTGTGTCCCCTTTTTTGCCCTCCTAATTTCCCTCGTAAGTATACTCCTACTGCCTTTATTACTTTTCTAAGGATTCACTCGATATATTCTGTGTATACCTGACATATGCTTCCTTCTTTTTCTTTACCAAACCTTCAATTTCTTTAGTCATCCAGCATTCCCTATACTTACCAGCTTTTCCTTTCACCCTGACAGGAATATACTTTCTATGGACTATCATTATCTCATTTCTGAAGGCTTCCCATTTTCCAGCTGTCCACCTGCGAACATCTGCCTCCAATCAGCTTTTGAAAGTTCTTGCCTAATACCGTCAAAATTGGCCTTTCTCCAATTTAGAACTTCAACTTTTAGATCTGGTCTATCCTTTTCCATCATTGTTCCCCCACTGACACCTCAGTCACCTGCCCTGCCTTATTTCCGAATAGAAGGTCAAGTTTTGCACCTTCTCTAGTAGGTACATTCACATACTGAATCAGAAAATTTTCTTGTACACACTTAACAAATTCCTCTTCATCTAAACCCTTAACACTATGGCAGTCCCAGTCTCTGTTTGGAAAGTTAAAATCCCCTATCATAACCACCCTATTATTCTTACAGATAGCGGAGACCTCCTTACAAATTTGTTTCTCAATTTCCCTCTGACTAATAACGGCTGAATAATACAATCCCAATAAGGTGATCGTCCCTTTTGCTATTTCTCAGTTCCACCCAAATAACTTCCCTGGGTGTATTTTCGGGAATATCCTCCCTCAGCACAGCTGTAATGCTATCTCTTATCAAAACGCCACTCTCTTGTCTCCCTTTCTATCCTTCCTGTAACATTTGTATCCTGGAACATTAAGCTGCCAGTTCTGTCCATCCCTGAGTCATGTTTCTGTAATTGCTATGATATCCCAGTCACATGTTCCTAACCATGCCCTGTTAGGCCCCTTGCATTGAAATAAATGCAGTTTAATTTATCAGTCCTACCTTGTTGTCTGCTTTGTCCCTGGCTGTTTGACTCACTTCTGTTCTCAACTGTACCAGTCTCAGATTGATCTCTTTCCTCACTATCTCCCTGGGTTCTACCACCCCACCTTACTAGTTTAAATCCTCCCAAGCAGCTCTAGATTAGATTCCCTACAGTGTGGAAACAGGCTCTTCGCCCCAACCAGTCCACACCGACCCTCCGAAGAGTAACCCATCCAGACCCATTTCCCTCTGACTAATGCACCTCACACTATGGGCATTTTAGCATGGCCCATTCACCTAACCTGCACGTCTTTGGACTGTGGGAGGAAGCCAGAGCGCACAGACATGGGGAAAACGTGCAAACTCCACACAGTCTGAGGCTGGAATCAAACCTGGGACCCTGATGCTGTGAAGTAGCAGTGCTAACCTGTGAGCCACTGTGCTGCCATTCCACTGTGCCTAGCAAATCTCCCTGCAAGTATATTAGTCCCCTTCCAATTTAGGTGTAATCCATCCTTCTTGTACAGGTCACTTCTACCCCAAAAGAGCTTCCAATGATCCAAAAATGTGAATCCTTTTCCCATCCACCAGCTCCTCAGTCATGCATTCATCTGTGTCGAGACTGTGTTGCTGGAAAAGCACAACAGGTCAGGCAGCATCCGAGGATCCAACAACATAGGCAGCATCCGAGGATCAGGAGAATCGACGTTTCGGGCCAGAGCCCTTCATCAGGAATGAATTCCTGATGAAGAGCTCTGGCCTGAAATGTCGATTTTCCTGCTGCTCGCATGCTGCCTGACCTGCTGTGTTTTTCCAGTAACACACTCACGACTCTGATCTCCAGTATCTGCAGACCTCACTTTCTCCATGCATGCATCTGCTCTATCGTCCTGTTCCTGCCCTCACTAGCTCATAGCACCAGGAATAATCCAGATATTACTACTTTGGAGAACCTCCTTTTTAAATTCCTGCCTAACTCTCTGTAATCTCCCTTCAGAATCTCGAACCTTTTCCTATGTTGTTGGTTCCAATGTGGACTCTTGCTGGCCTCTCCCCCTTGAGAACATTCTGCACCCTCCACGTGGAGTGTGACCTGATGTTTTCTGGTAATCTGGATTTGATGTTACACCTTCCTCTTTATGATGAGTAGAATGACCATGACCCCATTTCCCCCATTAATTGGTTTGCTGACACAGGTTTTACATGTCCTAACTGATGATTATTCCTCAACAAACATCTGCTTGTTATCACATTGCTGTGCATAACTTGACTGCCATACTTCCTGAAATACAACTTAGCTAAAATTATTGATGTATATTGGGACATCTGAAGGTCATGAATGGTACTATAAAAATGCAAAGTCTTTTTTTCCTTACTATCCTTGTTCAAATGTTATGCAACCCTATTTGTACCACAATCCTATCCAAACATCCCCTCAAACCTTGCAAGGAATGTGATTTTGTAACTTAAGTTTCAGTTTTCTATTAGATCAAATTGCACTTTCTTAATACCCCAAGTGTAATGCCATGGAAAGAGATGAGGAGCACCTCCAACATTGACATTGTGAGCTGACTTTATTTAAAGTCAATCAGAATAGATATGTTACTTGATACACAAATATCTTCAAATGCAATTGTACCCCTGTAAAGATTTCAGAGGTCAACGCTTCTGGTCTGTACAACATCAAAAACAACAGGAACTTGTGCTTAAATAGCACATTTAACATTCTGAACTTCACTGCACTGTGCAGAAGGTAACAAGGTTAGGTTTAAGAGGCAGGATTTGGAAAGTTATTTTTTGGTTAAGCTTTATGATGGCATGGTGGCTCAGTGGTTAGCACTACTGCCTTAAAACGCCAGGGACCTGGGTTCGATCCCAGCCTCTGGCAACTGTCTGTGTGAAATTTGCACATTCTCCCCATGTCTGCCTGGGTTTCCTCTGGATGCTCAGGTTTCCTCCCACAATCCAAAAGATGTGCAGGTCAGATGATTTGGCCATGCTAAATTGCCCATCGTGTTAGTCACCGGTAAATATAGGGCAGGGTAATGGGTCTGGGTGGGTTACTCTTTGGAGGGTCGGTATGGACTTGTTAGGCCGAAGGGCCTGTTTCCATACTGTAGGGAATCTAATCTAATCTAAAAAGCTAACTCAACCTTTTAAAATCATGGATGGAATTTGCGATGCAGTAGATCTTTGAATCTAACCACTACTACTCCATGGCTCTGTGACTTTCTCCCCTTTAAATATTTATCTAATTCCCTTTTGAGATTAATCATTGAATTTGCTACCATCACCTTTACAGGCAGCACATTGTAGTTAAAATAACTTGATATCAAAAAATTGCTTCTCATCTCATATCTGGCTCCTTTGCTAATCGTTTTAGTTCTAATCTGTAGCCATCTCTTCTTTTGCCAGGGAAAAACACTTTTTGTTTTGTTAATTCAAATCTTACATCATTTTGAATACCTTGTTAAATATCCCTTTAATCTTCTCTGCTCAAGGGAGAACCAAGCCATGAATAGTTATTGGGTAATTGCAGCACAGAGAAGGCCTTTTGACCCCATTTGATTTGTGCTAACTATCTATGATGCAATCCAATAAGTCAATTTCCCAACCGTCTCCCTGTAGCCACTAAGTTAATTTTACTTGAGTTCCCATTTCAAATTACTATAGAAATTATTGATGCTGACCATTTCTGCCACTTCTGATTTGATACTTGCTGTGTTTGGGGAAAAAAATGTTATTTGCATCTTCCCTGAATCACAAGGCAAATATTTTAAGTATTTCTCCCCTGGTTCTTGTGTAAACTGTTTTCCCTTGTCTGTCTTATTTATACTTAACCATAATCTTGTACATCTCTATGAAATCTCCCCATAATTTCCTTTACTCCAAGGAGAAAGCCCCCAGCTTCTCCAACTTCCTTGTCAATAGAATCCCTCATCTCTGGAAGCATTCCAGTGAATCATCTCTGCACTGTCTCAGGTTTTTCACATACTCCCTTAGTGTGGCAGTTGGATCTGGACTCAATGTCTAGTTGTGGTCTCATGGAGATTTCTCAACATTGTGTATTTGTCCAAGGTCCCATGTGCTTTGCTCATTCACTTCCTACTCCTTTTGACATATCCTGCCACCTCCAAATATTTATGTAAATGCAGCAGGCCCCTTTCTTAAAACTGTCCTACTTACTCTTTATTAGCTCTTTATTCCTTGTGCCAAAATGCCTGATCTCAAACATCTGTATTGAACTCAATCTGCACTTTCATCTGTTCTGTTAGCCCCTCTGTGACTCACTGTGCCCTTCTTTTAAATTAGTATCATATTTGTCACTCCCAATCCATTGGCATTTTCACGCATCTCCACCCCCAACTTCCTGTCACAACCTGGGATGCAATTCGTTTGGACCAGGCAATTTATCCACTAAACACTTCACCCTATCTGTTACCACCTCCCAATTCTGTGTCAACTGATATTATGTCAGATTTCTTTCCCTTATTAAAGACTGATAGTGCTCAAGTCTTCTAACTTTGCCCTGTGTCTCTAAGCAGGTATCACCATCTTTGTCCCTTAAAAGTCTCAGTCTGCTTCTTTCTATCTGCTTTCTACTCACGTGCTCGTAGAAGATATGTGAGCTTCGTTTTATTTTAACGACCATTTTAACTTCATTATCTTTCTTTCTGTTTTCCTAATTTCCCCATTCCACAATTGTAAATGGCCTGATTCTTTCTTGAAAAATTCTGCTTAGGTGCAGCACATCCATTATATTCTCCAGTCCTTTTGTCCTTTATAGACCTCTCTTTATTTCTGTACCTTTTGCCATTTTTGGCATTCCTGCATCTAAAATAGTTTCCTCCTTGAAAACTGTCCATTATTGTATTGCAACTTTTCCTGTTAATACTTTGAATAATTTTACCCTGCCCTAGATTCCCCATTGGAGTTGACTCTTCCAGCTTTGACATGCTGCTTTAGATTGTTCTTTGCTTTTCTCCAGTGCTAATCAAAGATTTATTATAAAACATTTACCCCAGTGCTTTCCCCACATACTTTTGGTCTAATGCATTTCCCAGCTCCAGTTGTGTTTGTTTATTTTATTTTATTTTATTTATTTATTTATGCTTAGTTGGACCTATTTAAGAAGGGAGGCAGAGAGAAAAACCAGGAAATCTGGACCAGTCAGCCTGATGTCAATAGTGGGGAAAATGCTGGAATGCATTACCATGTATCTTAAGAAGAAGCTGCACATTTGGAAAATAGTGGCAGGATCAGACAGAGTCAGCATGGATTTATGAAAGGAAAATAATGCTGGACAAGTCTGCTTGATTTTTTTTTAAGTCCATGAGTTGGAGGCAGTGGATGTGGTTTATTTGGACTTTCGGAAGGCTTTTGACAAAGTCCCACAGAATAGATTAATGTGTAAAATTGGTATATGGTTCTGGGGGTAGTGTATTGACTTGGATAGAAAACTGGTCAGTCAGGAAACAGTATGAATAAATAGGTCTTTTTCTAAATGGTACACAGTAACTGGTGGGTTCCACAGAGATCAGTGGTATGACCCAGCTATTCACAATTCAATAATTTTTGGATGCAGGAGCTAAACGTACTATCTCCAAATTTACAGACAACACAAAGCTCGAAGGGAGAATGAGCTGTGAGAAGAATTCTTAAATGCTTCAGTATGATTTGGATGAATTGAGTGAGTGGGTAAATGCATAGCAGATGAAATATAGTGTGGGTAAATGTGAGGTTATACACTTCAGTAGTAAAAACAAGTAGGCAGATTATTATCTGAATGGTGATAGATTGGGAGAGGGGAATGTGCAATGAGACCTGGGTATCCCACATACACCACTCTGTGGAGGTAAGCATGCTGGTGCAGCAGGGAGAAATGTAGTCATATCGTATGTTGGCTTTCAAAATGAGTGGGTTCAATACAGGAGCAAGGATATCTTGCTGCAGCTATGTAGGGCTTGGTGAGACCACTCTGGGGATATTGCGCAGTTTTGGCCTACTTACTTGAGGAACACGGTTCCTGCTACAGAGGGAATGCAGCAAAGGTTCCTGGGTTGGTGGGACTGACATATGAGATGTTAAATCACTTCAGATTGTATTTGCTGGAGTTGAGAAGATTGAGGGGGATCTCATAGAAACCTATTAAATTATAACAAGACTAAACTGGGAGAGTCCAGAACCTGGGGTCACAGTCCTAAATGGTTTATCCCGTATCCTTCGACTGAGGTGAAATTTCTTTACCCAGAGCAGGGGGAACCAGTGAAATCCACTACGACCGTAAGCTGTTGAGGCCAAACCATTGTATGATTTCACGAAGGTTTTGAATATAGCACTTTGGATCTAAAGGAATCAAAGGATATTGGATAAAAGCAGGAACACATTACTGAGTAGGATGATCAACCATGATCGTAATGAATGACAGAACAAAACTGATGGGCCAAATGACTAACTGTTTCCTGTTTTCTATGTTGAAAGTCTAAATTATCTTGAACATATTTTGGCTTGCCACCTCTTGCGTATCCTCCTCTGCACATCTACCCCACCTCCAATCTCTTATTCTCACATTAAATTGATCTATGTATACATAAAGTCCTTTCACATATCTGTGTATTTCTATCACAAAATATTTGAAGATCCATCGGCATATTCCCAGTAACATGTTCATCCCATTTTTTCTGCTAAGCACAAGTTAAGAGTTGTGTCTTTGCCCCTCCCAGCCATTATCATCTCCTTCCAACACAACAGTGATGGAATTGAAGCTGAGCTGTAATCAACCATGATTGGCAAACAGGTGAAGGCAGCTTGAATTGCATACTCCTCCTCCTTGTTCTTCTATCTTTCCAATGTGCTTGCTCAGCTTCCCAACTACTGCTGTACACTCTGGGTCTCGGAAATTGTTGCCTCTTGAAATTAAACACTTTAGTTACTGTTTATTTCACCATGCTGTAAATAGATTAAAGTAACAACCTAATTTCCTTCCTTTCAGGAGTGTTCAAGCAAGTCACATTCTGATATCATCAGATGGACAAGTTTATCTATCAGGACTCCGCAGCATTTTCAGTATGATCAGCCATGGGCAACGACTACGGGTGATCCATGACTTCCCGAAATACAGTGTTAAAATATTACCATGGCTAAGTCCTGAGCTGCTGCAACAGGTAGGTCCACGTATCCTAGAGCCAAACTCTCTATAACAGATTGACACTGACCGGGAGCTCTGATACATCATGGTATAGCATGATGATCCCGGATATGTGCATTATAATGGAGATCTATGACTGGTATAGAGGAGGTGCAGCTTGCCTGGTTCTCAAAAATTTGCTGTCATTGGTCTCTTTTCCCACTCCATCAAAATGCCCATCCAAAATACCTTCTTTAACCAAAGATTGGGAATCATAATGCACGTCCCCCTCCATCCTCCTCACAATATGAAGGCTCTCACAAGCAACTGCTGACCTTTGAATTATTTTTGGCTGTGAGATTCTCCACCCAACAGAAAGTCATACCTATTAGTCAGGCTGAATAACAGGAGCACCACTTCTAGAAAAGATTGCATGTTTTGGAATCAAAATTGGAAATGCATTCTGTCCACAGCTATCTGCCAACCCCCTCCTTGCCTCCAATCCTGTTCAACAAAGGTATCCTTGGGATTCCTGTCCAGATTCCAGGATAGATGGTGTTTACCACCCTGTTGCTTTAATAGACAGATCCATTGCTATTGGCAATCGATGTCCCTTTGTGGTCACCGTGCAGCAGTAGGATCACTTTCCATTTGATAAGGGCCTGGAGGCTGGGGTGGGCTCAAAATGTAGGGATGAGGAGGTCACATTTTTGTGTGGATGAAATGGCTGCTTATATACTGTTGGCTTGGTAATCTCAATTTAGCCTTCTGGTAGACTCAACCAGAATCCAGAGGCTTCCTGCCTCTATTCCTGATGAAGGGCTTTTACCCAGAACGTAGATTTTCCTGCTCCTTGGATGCTGCCTGACCTGCTGTGCTTTTCCAGCAGCACTCTGATCTCAACTCAACCAGAATCTATATTTTCCTTGCAACTAATTTTGAGATAGCTAGGAATCAAGCTCTATTTATGTGGCAAATTTTCATTTGAAAGCTTAATACCGTGTTATAATATTTACAGCTGACAACTAACATAACCTTTTGTTCCTTCCTGTAGAATCTGCAGGGTTATGATGCCAAATCCGATATTTACAGTCTGGGAATAACTGCTTGCGAGTTAGCTAATGGACATGTTCCCTTCAAAAATATGCCTGCAACTCAGGTATGAGTGTTGCAACTTTTATTTTTGGAAACTGGAAGCAGGAATGGGCTATTTGGCTTTTTGAGCCTGCTTCTTCATTCAGTATGGTAAAAACAAGGACTGCAGATGCTGGAAACCAGAGTCTAGATTAGAGTGGTGCTGGAAAGGCACAGCAGGTCAGGCAGCATCCGAGGAGCAGAAAAATCGATGTTCCGGGCAAAAGCCCTTCATCAGAAATAGAGGCAGAATGCCTGCAGGCTTTTGCCCAAAACATCGATTTTCCTGCTCCTCGGACGCTGCCTGAACTGCTGTGCTTTTCCAGCACCACTCTAATCTTCATTCAGTATGACCATGGCTGCTCCTCTGTCTCATTGCCATTTTCCTGCTTTCTCCCCTTACACCTTGATGCCTTTAAGATCTAAACATAGGTCCATGTCTTGAATATATTCAGTGACTTGGCCTCCATAGTCTTATGTGGTAGAGACTTCCACAGGTTCACTACTCTTTGTGTAAAGAAATGTTTTCTCATCTCAGTTTTAAATGACCTATCCAGTATCCTGAGACTGTCCCTGCTGTTTCTGTCTCCCCAAACAGGGAAGACATCACCTTTGTATTTAGTCTGTTCAACCCTGTTAGAATTCGTGCTTAATTGTACCATTGTCAGCACAGACTACAGCATGAAGTTAGTGTGTCACAGAGATTTGGTAATGTAGTGTTTAACAGATTATGGACAAAGAAAAAGGGGGATTTAATTGACAGCTTGAGAATTGTTGGGTGTTTGTCTCACATTTAGTTTCATTCAATCACAGAGTACTCGTATCTTTCCTTTAAAGTTTATAAAATAAAACTTAACCTGCACAACCAAAACATTCTTCATGTGGTTAAAGGACTTTTGTTTTAACTCCGCTTTTGATGTGGAAACTAATCTAAAATTTGAAGTAACTGTAATTGTTAAAAATTCAATTCTAAATGATACTTTAAGTGAGCTGACTGCCCTAAAGTGAGCTACTGGATAAACCTGTCACTCTCCTTTTGAGTGAGTCCAGTCAATGGTGTTATTGCTGTTACTCTTCTGAATGCCACTGGACATCAGATATTATTATCTGGTTAAGAGAGCACATCTGTGCTGTGAGGCCACGAGTGGTCTGTGCAGCTAACTGCAAAAGGATGGCAGGAAGTTAAAGCTCCTTCATTCAACTTTGTAAGGGGTAGAGGAGAAGTAGGATAAAAAGAATGTCAGGCACAAATGAAGTGAAAGGAACTTCACTACATGAATTTAATTCTGAAAGAAAGTGACAGAACAGTCCCCTTTCCGCCTTCCGCAAAGACCGTTCCCTCCGTGACTACCTGGTCAGGTCCACGCCCCCCCACAACCCACCCTCCCATTCTGGCACTTTCCCCTGCCACCGCAGGAACTGTAAAACCTGTGCCCACACCTCCTCCCTCACCTCTATCCAAGGCCCTAAAGGAGCCTTCCACATCCATCAAAGTTTCACCTGCACATCCACCAATATCATTTATTGTATCCGTTGCTCCCGATGCGGTCTCCTCTACATTGGGGAGACTGGGCGCCTCCTAGCAGAGCGCTTTAGGGAACATCTCCGAGACACCCGCACCAATCAACCAAACCGCCCCGTGGCCCAACATTTCAACTCCCCCTCCCACTCTGCCGAGGACATGGAGGTCCTGGGCCTCCTTCACCGCCGCTCCCTCACCACCAGACGCCTGGAGGAAGAACGCCTCATCTTCCGCCTCGGAACACTTCAACCCCAGGGCATCAATGTGGACTTCAACAGCTTCCTCATCTCCCCTTCCCCCACCTCATCCTAGTTTCAAGCTTCCAGCTCAGTTACTGTCTCCTTGACTTGTCCTACCTGCCTATCTTCTTTTCCACCTATCCACTCCACCCTTTCCTCCTTGACCTATCACCTTCATCTCCTTCCCCACTCACCCATTGTACTCTATGCTACTCTCTCCCCACCCCCACCCTCCTCTAGCTTATCTCTCCATGCTTCAGGCTCACTGCCTTTATTCCTGATAAAGGGCTTTTGCCCGAAACGTTGATTTCGCTGCTCGTTGGATGCTGCCTGAACTGCTGTGCTCTTCCAGCACCACTAATCCAGTCCCTGTCAAATGGCAACTGATAGAGAAGTATTGCAAGAGGTGATTTTGTGCGAAAGCAGATTCCAGTCAGATCTATTCTTGTTGTTAGCTCCTGTGTCCATGCAGCTGATAAACCTGATTACACTTTCAATCAAAACCAACTAATGGGTGAGAGCAAATTTGAGTTGAGAAGATATTCAGGCAGGTAGGCAGAAGAAATATTTGCTAGTTGATAGTTTTTAATTAGCAGCTGGACCAATAGCAATGATAGGATCCAGAACAAGGCACATGTATAAAAGCTAAACACTGTGGATGCTGGACATCTGAAACAAACACACAATGCTGAATAAACACAGCAGTTCAGGCAGCATCTATGAAGAAATAAATAAAGGTAACATTGTAAGTCCAGTATCTGTATAGTTTGCAGGATGCAGAAAATCTTGGATCACGAAAGGAGTACTTGTGTTGCTGATGCAGGGCAATGCTAAGGCCATTGTTACAGTGGCCTGTTACAGTACCCTGTAACATACAAGGAAGAAAACTGTTCTGGAGGACACAGACCAGGACTTACAAAGGGAAATGGAGAACCATTTCATGAAAATCATAGTGTCTGCATTTTTTTCAACCATTTGTATTTCACAACATCGATTATGAGGACAAAAGCAATTGGAGTTGAATTATAATCACTAATTTACGAAGCTGTGGACAAAAGATTGATTCAATTGGGAGTACTGTTGATCAAAAGATCATATAAGAAGAAAGTTGTATGAGCGAAACTGTCTCGGGGCAGGTAAACGGTACTAAAAGCATTGGCAAATCAATGATTATTTGCCAACTGGAAACTGAGATATTGTAATGAGCTGAGGGACATAGATGGTGACGTGCATCGGAAGGGTTTAGCATGCTGAGGCAGAGAAAGAGGAAACAGCTCTGAAATTACAGATAGAGCGAGATAATATGTAAATACACAGAGCAGAGGCAGCTACAGGTTAATCCAGTGGGAAAGATGATGAACATGTAGCCTAACTTGGAGGTGGATACTCAGTTGATTGTAAGCATTCGGCACCAGAAAGAGGTCATTCAGTCTTGGAAGTAGGGTACTGTTTTTTTTGGGGGGGGGGGGGGAGCTATGGTTTAGGATAGATATGTGTTCTGAGACTTAGATCTGCATACTGATATGAATTCAGGGGCTACAGCAGATGAAATGTGGGATAGAATAGAATCCTAGAATGGAATAGAATCCCTACAGTGCAGAAACAGGCCCTTCGGCCCATCAATTCCACACTGACAGTGTCCACCCAGACTCAGCCCTTTTTCCTCTCCCATTAGCATTTCCCATGGCTAATCCACCTTGCCTGCACATCTTTGGACTGTCGGGGGGAAGCCAGAGCACCCAGAGCAAGCCCACTCAAGCATGGAGAATGTGCAAATTCCACACACTCACCGAGGCTGGAATCGAACCCAGGTTCCGGTGCTTGAAAAGTTATGAAAATTTATAAGGAGAGGGATGAGATTTTTCTAGACTTCAGACAGATTCCCAAACTATTCTCCATTTAATTCTTCCAGTTATCTTTTGCTTTGCTTCGCATGGCCAGAATTTGGTGTAACTTTTATTCAACCTGATCCAGTTCACTTCTCCTGCTGACTGGCTGCTGTGAACACTACCAGACCAGCCTCAGTCATTGGCTGATCAGTGCATGCTGGATTCAGAGTCCCTCCTATCCCAATATCTTCAGATTAATAGCGGTGTATTGATGAGAGTTGCATATTTTAATTGTTGATAAGGCAGAGCAGTTAGATATTTTCTTCAGCTAGAACAAGGGAAGGCAAAGTAAGAATAAGCACCTACTGGAAATGACAATGCAAAACATGATGCTTACATGTCTATTGTTGAGACAGCTTCTCTGATCTGTTGTGAAAGAACCACTGTAAATGTCATTTTAAGCATAGATAAGTCATGGAATTTTAGTTCGTTAAAAATGCAGGAAATCTGAATACGACACCAAGCAACACAATCATAGATGTACAGCACTGAAACAGACCCTTCGGTCCAACTTGTCCATGCCGACCAGATATCCGAAACTAATAGAGTCCCATTTGACAGCACCCGGCCCATATCCCTCTAAACCTTTTCTATTCATATACCCATCCAGATGCCTTTTAAATGATGTAATGTACCAGCCTCCACCACTTCCTCTGGCAGCTCATTCCATACTCTCACCACCCTCTGCGTGAAAATGTTGCCCCTTAGGTCCCTTTAAATTTTTCCTCTTACCCTAAGCCCTCTAGTTTTGGATTCTCCCATCCCAGGGGAAAAAACATAGAGATATTACATCAGATGGCCAAAAGATTCATTAAAGGAGCTTCTACAATTCATCTTTTTTTTAGATTAGATTAGATTAGATTACTTAGTGTGGAAACAGGCCCTTCGGCCCAACAAGTCCACACCGCCCCGCCGAAGCGCAACCCACCCATACCCCTTACCTAACACTACGGGTAATTTAGTATGGCCAATTCACCTGACCTGCACATCTTTGGACTGTGGGAGGAAACCGGAGCACCCGGAGGAAACCCACGCAGACACGGGGAGAATGTGCAAACTCCACACAGTCAGTCGCCTGAGGTGGGAATTGAACCCAGGTCTCTGGCGCTGTGAGGCAGCAGTGCTAACCACTGTGCCACCGTGCCGCCCATCTTAAAGGAGGAAAGTGATGTGAGGATGGAATTCCAAAATATGGGGCCTGGACAGCTGAAGACACAGCTATCAATTTTGGAGAGATTGCAATTGAGAATGAATAAGAGGCCAATATTAAAGAAATAGAGTAGTCTTAGTGATGCCATGAATATGAGGTCAGAAACGTATCTGCTAATTAAATGTGACACTAAAGTTGTGAAAGTACTGCTTTACTCTCAGAATGTTGCCAAAACTACATATTTTTGACTAGGAACTTGAGTGTCAGTCTTTTGGTTAAATAATCTGATAATTTTGCAACAGTGGAGCAATCCAGCCAGGTAGTGCTGCAGTAGAGTAGCTCATCACCATGCACTTAAATTATAACCTATGCCTTCAAATGATGGTCTCAAGGTGCAACGTGTAGAAGAAAAATAGAATGGGACCAAGGATTAATCCTTGGGGAGCACTAAAGGTAATGAAGCAAAAGCATAGAAACCTTTGCATGTGATTCTCTGGCTACAGTTAGATAAGAATGGAAGTAGGTGAGAACAGTCACTCCCAGCTGGAAGACCCTGAAGAGAGGAATGGTATAGTCAACTCTGTCAAAGGCTGCAGACAGTTCAAGAAGAATCACCCCCTGGAAAGTTTACCATTGTCACAGTCACACAGGATGTCATTTGTGACTGTTGCCATTGTTTATTGAACATCCTTTTTTCAGCCAGTTAGAAAGCAGGCCTACTCGACCTGGTATTGTGCAACAATGAAGACTATTTAATGATCTGAGACAAGATGCCAGTAAGTAGCAGTGACTATAATATGATTGAATTTTACATTCAGTTTGAGAAAGGGAGCAGTGGGTCCAAGACATTGTGGAAATGTTTAAGTAAGAGCAAGGGCAAGAAAGCAGAATTTGCTGAAGTGAATTGGCAAATTATGTTAATACAGTTGCAGTGCCAGAGATTTAAGAGGATATTTCAGATTTCACAGAATTGTAAGGGATGAACCCTCTGACTGTGATTAACCAAAATGGTCAAAGAAATAATCAAACTTAATAAATATGCAAAGATTAGTGGCAGGTCAGAAGGTTGAATAAAATATTTTTAAAAAACAAGGAATGACCAGTAACTTTGCAATCCAGACAACATTCTGGTAAATCTCCTCTGCACCCTCTCCGTGCTACCACATCCTTCCTATACTGTAGACAATACTATAGCTGTAACCTTTTGTATAGTTCCCACATAACCTCCCTGCTCTTAAACTCTATTCCTCACCTAATAAAGGCAAGTGTACCATAATCTTCCACAACCACTTTATCTGCCTGTCCTGCTATCTTAAGTGACATGCACATCATGATCCCTCTTATCCTCAGTGCTTCTCATGGTCCTTACATTCATTATAAGATATGCAAACAGAATGAGGCCATTTGGCTCATAGTCTGCTCCCCCATTCAAACCTGGGTGACATGTTTCTCAACTCCATTCTTCTGCCTTCTCCCTGTAACCCTTGATCCCCTTACTAATCAAGAACCTATCTATCTTTGTCTTGGCCTTCATTCTGCTGCAATGAATTCCACAGATTAATCACCCAGTGGCTGAAGAAATTCCTCCTCATCTCAGTTCTAAAGGGTCACCCTTCACTCGGAGGCTGTGCCCTCTGGTTTCCTAGTCCCTCCTACTATTGGAAACACCTTTTCCATATCCAATCTGCCTGGACATCTCGGTATTCTGTAAGTTTCAATAAGATCCCCCCGATCCTTCTAAACTTCAATGAGTACAGATTCAGAGTCCTCAACTGCTCCTAATTTGACAAGCCCATCATCCCTGGGATCATTCTTGTAAACCAGCTCTGATCCCCTCCAAAGCCAGCAAATCCTTTCTTAGATACAAGGCCTAAAACTGTTTACAACATTCCAATTGCAGTCTGACCAGAACTTCGAACAGTCTCAACAGTATAACTCTGCTCTTATATTCTAGCCCTCTTGAAATTAATGCTAAAATTGAATTTGCCTTCCTTACTGCCAACTAAACCTGCTTGTTAACCTTAGGAGAATCATGAACTAAGATTCCTAAATCTCTTTCTGCTTCAGATTTCCAAAGCCTTTCCCCATTTAGAAAATGTCTATTCTTCCTACCAAAGTGCATAACCACATACTTTCTCACATTGTGTTCCATCTGCCACTTTGTCCACTCTTAAAGCCTGTCCAAACCCTTCTGCAGCATCATCGCTTCCTTAATGTCACCTGACCCTCCATCTATTTTTGTGTCATCTGCAAATTGAGCAACAATGCCTTCAGTTCCTTCATCCATATCATTAATGTATAATGTGAATAGTTGTCACAACACTGACCCCTGCGTAACTCCATTAATCACCGCCTGCCATTCCGAAAGAGATCCTTTTATTTCTCCTCTCTGCTTTCTGTCAGCCAGCCAATCCTCTATACTTGCCAGTATCTTTCCCTCAAAACCATTGACTTTTGTCCTATTTAGCAGCCTCTGTTCAGCGCCTTGTCAATGGCCTTCTGGAAAACCAAATAAGTTACACCCACTGGCTCTCCTTTATCTAACTTGCTCATTACCTCCTCAAAGAAGTCGAACAGATTTGTCAGGTGTGTCATGCCCTTGATGAAAGCATACTGACTCCACCTTATTTTACCATGCACTTCCAAGTACACCACTATCTTATCCTTAAAAATGGATTCTAGAATTTACCTATGACCAAAATCAGGCTAATGAGCCTGTACTATTTTTCTGTCTCCCTCCCTTCTCAAACAGAAACTGGCCAGAGTTGATTGGAAGAGAAGCATATTAGGAACGACAGCAGAGTAGCAACAGCCAGAGTTTCTGGGGTAATTTGGGAGACACCGCAGAAATTCATCCCAAGGATGAAGAAATATACTAAGGGGAGGATGAGGCAACCATGGCTGACCAGGGAAGTCAGGTATAGGTAAAAGAAAAAGCATATGATGTGGAGAAAATTAGTGGGAAGCCAAAGGATTGGGAAGGATTTAAAGGCCAGCAGAGAATAACTAAAAAAGTAAAAAGTGGGGAGAAGCTGTAGTGTGTAACTAAATTAGCTAGTAACATAAAAGAAGATTGCAAGAGTTTTTGTTAGGTATTGGTTAGGAAGAGAGAGCAGAAGTGGACACTAGACATTGGGTGTTACATTAACCATCTTCCAGTTCTCTTGAACCCTCCCTCACTCCACTAATTGCAGAAAGATCACTATCAATGCCTCTACAATCTCTTCAGCTGTCTCCTTCAGAACCCAGAAGTTCTGGTATGTTGCTGATGCCTTCCACTGTGAAAACTGATGCAAGGTACCTATTCAGTTTCTCCGCCATTTCTTTGTTCCCCATTGCTATTTCTCCAGCCACATTTTCCAGTGGTCCAATGTCCACTTTTGCCTCTCTCTTACCTCTTCAATATTTTAAAAAAAGCTCTTGCAACCTTTTATATTACCAGCTAGCTTAATCATACATTTCATTTTCTCCCCACTTATTACTTTTATCAGCTATCCTCTGCCAAATTTCCTTGGGGATCCCATGGATTCTTAACTTTATCAGTTCCAGTAGGTGAAACCTTATCAAAAGCCTTGCTGAAGTCCAAATAGACCACATCAAAAGCGTAGGTAACTGGTTGCCTCTTAAAAAAAATTCAATCAAGTCGGTCAGATATGACATCCCCTTAACAAAACCATGCTGACTGTTCTTGATTAACCCCCGCCTCTCCAAATGCAGATTAACTCTGGCCCTTAGAATTACTTTCCCACCACTGAGGTTAGACTGATCAACCTGTAGTTTCCTAGTTTATCCCTTGCTCCCTTCTTGAATAACACCACCGCATTGGCTGTCCTCTGGCACCTTTCTTGTGGCCAGAGAGGTACATTTTAGCAAGTGCCCTTCTATTTCCTCCTTGTCTCACTCAACATCCTGGAATGCGTTTCATTTGGCCATGAAGATTTATCTACCTTTAAGGCTGCCAGACCACTCCATCTCCACTCTGTTTCTGCTAATTTCTTTAAATGTATCACAGACCTACTTCTCAATTTCTATATCTATATTCCTCTCACTAGTGAGCACTGACCCAAAATATTCATTGAAAATCCTTTAGCTCTGCACATGAATGACCATTCTGATACTTAATGGGCCCTACTCTTTCCCTCATTCTCCTTTTACTCTAAATATATTTGTAAAACAACATAGGATTTCCTTTATTTTATCTGCCAGTATCCTTTCATATCCCCTTTTAGTTCTTCTAAAAGTTCCCTCTTGCACATTCTATACACCTCTTGGGATTCTGCTGTTTCAAGCTTGATATCCGCTGCAAGCTTATCTCTTTTTTTTTTCTCTTCATCCAGTGTATATGTCCCTTGATATCCAGGTTTCATAAGATTTGATAGGCCCAACCTTTCTCCTTATTGGAAAGTATTGATCTTGTACTATCCGTATTTCTCATAAGCTACTCTCCAGCCTTCTGGGACTTATGTTGATCATTTGTTTAAGAAGGATAATGAAGGCTATTACAGGCTGTTAAGCCTTACATCAGTATTAGAGAAATTATTGAAGAAGATTCTTAGGGACAGGGTTTATTCATATTTGGAGAAGAAAGATCTTACTAGGGATAATCAGCATGGCTTTGTGCCTGGGGAAGTTTGTGTCTTAAATGTGAGTTTTTTGAGGAAGTAATGAAAATGAAGTAATGAAGTAAAGTCCATGTAAACACTACTGGTCTACCTTCAACAAAGTATTTGACATGCTCCCTCATGATAGGCTGAGCCAGAAGATTAAGTCACATGGAATCATGAGATAGCAAATTGGATACAAAATTGGCTTTTGGTATTATGGAGAGGTGTTTTTCTGACTGGAAGTCTGTGATCAGTGGTAAGAGTATAGGATATAGGAGCCGAATTCAGTCATTAGGCCCATTGAGCCTGCTCCACCATTCGATCATAGCTGATGCGTTTCACAATCCCAATCTCCTGTCTTCTCCCAGTAACTCTTGATCCCTTTACTAATCAATAACCTATCTCTGTCTTAAATACACTCAAGACTTTGGCATCTACAGCCTCTGTGGCAATAAGTTCTATAGATTCATCACCCTCTGGCTGCAGAAATTCCATCTCATCTCAGTTCTAAAGGGTCATCCCTTCACTCAGAGGCTGTGACTTTGGGTCCTAGTCTGTCCTACCAGAGGAAATGCCATTTCCACATCCATTCTATCCAGGCAGTTCAATATTCTGTAAGTTTCAAGGAGGTTGCCTGTTCATTCTTCTAAATTCCATTGAGTACATACCCAGAATCCTTTAACCGCTCCTTATATGAGGAGAACGTGTGGACTGCAGGTGCCGGAGGTTAGAGTCAAGTGTATGGTGCTGGAAAAGCACAGCCAGTCAGGCAGCATCAGAGGAGCAGGAGAATCAATGTTTCAGACATAAGCCCTTCATCAGGAATCTTATATGACAATGCCCTTCATCCCGGATCATTTTTGACAACTTCTAGACCCCTTCTGAGGCCAGCAAACCTGTCCTTAGATACGGAACCCAAATCTGTTCACAATATTCCAAATGTGGTCTATACAGGCTACACAGCCTCAGCAGTACATCCCTGCTCTTGTATTCTAGCTCTCTTGAACTGAAAGCTAACAGTATATTTACTTTCCTAATTACCAACTGAAACTGCATCTTAACCTCGAGAATTCTGAACTCTGAAGTCTTTCCCAATTGTTGTTTGTAATATATGTCAATCATTTGGATGAAGAAAAGGTAGTCACATGAGTAAATTTGCGAATAGATTGAATGTTGATGGACTTGTGGATAGTGAGGAAGTATGCAGCAGGATATGGAGCAATTGGAAAGTTGGGTGGAGAAATGGTAGATGGAGTTTTATCTGGATATGTGTGAAGTGATGCATTTTGGGAGGTCAAATGTAAAAGGAAAGTATTCAGTTTATGGCGAGACCCTTAGGAACATTGACACACAGGGATTTTTGGATGCACTCTGAAAAGGGGTAACACCAGTAGATAATGTGGTAAAGAAGGTATACGGCATGCTTCCCTACTTCAGTAGAGGTAGTGAATATAAATGTTGGCAAGTCATGCTGCATTTGTATATGACTTTAGATTGGCCACATTTTGAGTATTGTGTGCAGTTCTGGTCGCCACACTCTAAGGATGGATGTCAAGATTTTGGAGAGGTTGCAAAAGAGATTTACCAGGACGTTGCCTAGATTGGAGTGTATTAGCTATAAGGGCAAACTTGGATTTTTTTTTGGTAGAGTGTCAGAGGCTGCAGGGCGACTTGATAAAAGTATATAAAAGTATATTTTTCCCAGGGTGGAAATGTCGAATACTCGAGTATCAGTTGGCACAGAAATAGTGGGTCAAAGGGCCTGTCTCTGTGCTGTACTATTCTATGATCACTCCCTACTGATACTTCAATCGTGTGCCCAGCTTCATTACCTAAAATTTAAGTGCAGGATTTCCCTTGTATGGGCTTAAAAAGCTCCCCTGGATGCATTTTAAGAATTCTGTTCTCTCTAAGAGCTTTCACACAATGATTTCCCCAGTTAATGTTGGGGAAGTTGAAATCCCCTCCTATAACTAGCCTATTACTTTAGTACTTCCTGAGAAATTTGCTGACATAGCTGGTCTTCTATTTCTCTCTGACTGTTAGGGGCCTGTGATAGTATACTCAAGCTCCTTGGTGGGTTTTTTTAAAGTTCTAACCATATGGCTTCATTTGAGGGACCTATTAAGATGTTATCCTCTCTTCCTGCCCCTCTCTCAACCATATCTCAGTGACAGCAATGGCATCATACACCCATGCTTTAATTTCTGCCCTCAGCTCATCTACCTGCTTTGTTAAACTCCTAGCATTAAAATAAATACTACCCAATCTTGCCAAACTCCCTTGTGCCTTAATTGGCCATAATGTCTGTGCCTTCCTGACTCGCTGGCTATTTCTTCCAATTTTGGCCACTCATCTCCCCCTGCTGAATATTCTCTCTGCAAACCACACCACCTGCCAAATTAGTTAAAACTCAAGCAGTAACAAACCTAACCACAAGGATGCTGATCCCATTCCAATTCAGAAAAAATCTGTCCGCCTTATACAGATCCCACCATCCCCCCAAAAACCTATAAATCTAGAAATCTAAAGTTCTTCCTCCTGTGCCGTCTCTCCAGCCACACATTTATCCGAACTAACCTGTGGATTTGTTTGCCCTCCCTTTTCCCTTTTGTGGGAATGTGCTTAATTTATTTCCTCTGAAGGTAGTCCATTGCTCAACTACTTTTATTTTCCCTGCCAAGCTTGGGTTCTAATCTATCTCGCCCAGCTCCAATTGTTCATGGCCATTTTTCACCATCATCCTAAGTGTTACGATGCAATGATCACTGTCTGCTAAATATTCCCCTATTGATCTACTTGACCCCACCTCCCAAACATTCCCAAGAACCAGGTCGAGCAGTGCTTCCTTTCTCCAATGTAATTGCACTGTTCTTGTTCCTTAACTCTAGCTAAATCAACACAGTCCTGCAGTGTTCTCCTCAATCAAAACACCACCTTTTTTTATCCTTTTGCAACTTTTCCGAATACCTTATTACACCATAATCCCACATGGCAATCTGTGCCTGTAACTTCACAATCTATACTTGATGTATTCCTATACATTCAGCATATCTCTGATTTAGACTTTAGTGCTTTCTCCTTTACTCTGACTCCATCTATTAACCTTCCATTCTCTACTCTAGTGTTATCTGGTTCTCCCAGTAACTTGTGCACCCTGTTATGCTCTGATATTCTCCCGTGATTTACACACAGCTGCTGAGTTAACTTAAGTCCTCCTAAATAGTGCTAGCAAATTACAGTACAAAGAAGTTGGTTCTGGCTCTGTTCACGTAGTACAGCTTGTAGAGTTGCCATTTCCACTTGAGCCACTCCAGTATTAAAGGAATCTAATGTCCTGTCTCCTGCACCATTTTTCAGCAACACATTCATCTATCGGACCTTCCTATTCCAAAGCTTATTTGCACGTGGTACTGAGAATAATCTAGTGATTACTACTTTAGCGGTTCCTAATTTCCTAGGTCCCTAAATTAAAATTGCAAGACCATATCCTCTTCCTACCTATGTCATTGGTTCCAGTATGGATCACAATCTCTGACAGTTCAGTGTCCCTCACAGGAAGATCCTTCAACTGTTTACTGATGGTCATGACTGGCACCAGAGAAAAGCAACATGCTATCCAATAGTCAGGAGTCTCACAAAAGCCTGTCAGCTCCGCTAACTAAAGAATCCTTTCTCACTAATGCTCTCCTACTCATCCTTTTTCCATTTTGTACAGGTTTAGCTACCTGTGGTGCCCTGAGTTTGGCTCTGACTGCATTTCTTTAAAAACCGCACAACACCAGGTTATAGTCCAACTGGTTTAATTGAAACCTGTTGGACTATAACCTGGTGTTGTGTGATTTTTAACTTTGTACACCCCAGTCCAACACCGGCATCTCCAAATCATGCATTTCTTTAAGCAGCTTTTGCCAGTCTCCAGAATGGAAAACCAATTAGCGAACAAGACCGCTGGACACTTGTGCACTGCTTATCTATTTATCTTGGACTACATTGTGGTCATCTGCTTGTTTGTCCCTAAACTGCTACTCCAGCTGCCACTTGAAACTTGTGTAGCCTGAAATACATAAAACAATACATGTGATTTGTCTGAGTCATGTGAAGTGTCCACGATTCCTCATGTGCCACGGATGGGCATTCTGCTGACTGAGCTGTCCAGCCATACCTAGCATGTTTTGGGCGGCACGGTGGCACAGTGGTTAGCACTGCTGCCTCACAGTGCCAGAGACCTGGGTTCAGTTCCTGCCTCAGGCGACCTGGGTTCAGTTCCTGCACATTCTCCCCGTGTCTGCGTGGGTTTCCTCCGGGTGCTCCGGTTTCCTCCCACAGTCCAAAAGATGTGCAGGTCAGGTGAATTGGCCATGCTAAATTGCCCGTAGTGTTAGGTAAGGGGTAGATGTAGGGGTATGGGTGGGTTGCGCTTCGGCGGGGCAGTGTGGTCTTGTTGGACTTGTTTCCACACTGTAAGTAATCTAAAAAAAAATGTTTTTATAACTTAGTTTAACTTTACTGACTTTTCCATACTTTAGTGTTACTTTTGTACTGTGGTACAAACTGGAGATTGGTGGAAAGTTGAACTTCCTCACTCTTAGAACATAGAACATAGAACAATACAGAACAGAACAGGCCCTTCGGCCCTCGATGTTGCGGCCGACCTATGAACTATTCTCAGCTCATCCCCTACACTATCCCAAAATCATCCATGTGCTTATCTAAGGATTGTTTAAATTTCTCTAATGTGGCTGAATTGACTATATTAGCAGTTAGAGCATTCCACACCCTTACCACTCTGAGTAAAGAACCTCTGACATCTGTCTTAAATCTATCACCCCTCAATTTGTAGTTATGCCCTCTGGTACATGCTGAAGTAATCATCCGAGGAAAAAGACTTTCACTGTCTGCCCTATCTAATCCTCTGATCATCTTCTATGTCTCTATCAAATCCCCTTTTAGCCTTCTTCTTGCCAATGAGAACAGACCCAAGTCCCTCAGCCTTTCCTCATTAGACCTTCCCTCCAGACCAGGCAACATCCTGGTAAATCTCCTCTGCACCTTTTCCAATGCCTCAACATCCTTCCCGAAATATGGTGACCAGTACTCTACACAATATTCCATGTGTGGCCACACCAACGTTTTGTATAGTTGCAGCACGATATTGCAGCTCTGGAACTCAATCCCTCTACGAATGAAACCTAACACAGCGTATGCCTTCTTAACAGCACTGTCCACCTGGGTGGCAACTTTTAGGGATCTATGTACATGGACTCTAAGATCCCTCTGCACATCCACACTACCAAGAATCTTTCCATTGACCCAGTACTCTGCCTTCCTATTATTCTTCCCAAAGTGCATCACCTCACATTTAGCTGCATTAAACTTCATTTGCCACCTCTCAGCCCAATTCTGCAGTTTATCCAAGTCCCCCTGCAACCTGTAACGTTCTTCCAAACTGTCCACTACTCCACCAACTTTAGTGTTGTCTGCAAATTTACTCGTCCATCCACCTATGCCTGCGTCTAAGTCATTTATAAAAATGACAAACAGTACTGGTCCCAAATCAGATCCTTGTGGCACACCACTAGTAACCGGACTCCAGGCTGAATATTTTCCATCAAGCACCACTCGCTGCCGCCTTTCAGAAAGCCAGTTTCTAATCCAAACTGCTAACTCACTCTCAATCCCATGCCTCTGCATTTTCTCCAATAGCCTACCATGTGGAACCTTATCAAAGGCTTTACTGAAGTCCATGTACACCACGTCAACTGCCCTACTCTCATCTACATGCTTGGTCACCTTCTCAAAAAACTCAATGAGGTTTGTGAGACACGACCTGCCCTTGACGAAACCATGTTGACTATCTGAAATCAAATTATTGCTTGCTAGATGATTATAAATCCTAAAACCCTTTCCAAAACCTTTCCTACAACAGAAGTAAGGCTCACTGGTCTATGATTACCTGGGTCATCTCTACTGCCCTCCTTGAACAAGAGCACAACATTTGCAATCTTCCAGTCCTCTGGTACCAAACCAGTAGACAATGACGACTCAAATATCAAAGCCAAAGGCTCTGCTATCTCTTCCCTAGCTTCCCAGAGAATCCTCAGATAAATCCCATCTGGCCCAGGGGACTTGTCTACTTTCACTCCTTCCAGAATTGATAACACCTGGTCGTAACTAACCTTGATCCTTTCTAGTCTAATATCTCATTCTTCTCCTCTACAATATTCTCCTTTTCCTGAGTGAAAACCAATGAGAAATGTTCGTTTAGCACCTCTCCGATCTCCACAGGGTCCACACTCAACTTCCCACTTCTGTCTTTGGCCCTATTCCGACCCTAATCGTCCTTTTATTCCTCACATACCTATAGAAAGCTTTAGGGTTCTCCTTTATTCTGTTTACTAAAGACTGCTTGTGTCCTCTCTTTGCTCTTCCTAACTCTCTCTTTAAATCCTTCCTAGTTGAGCTTTAACTCTCCATCGCCTCATCTGAAGCACCTTGCCTCATCAACACATACGCCTCCTTCTTCTTCTTAACAAGAGATGCAATTTTCTGTTGTAAACCACAGTTCCCTTACCTTATCACTTCCTCCCTGCCTGACAGGGACATACCTATCAAGGATACGCAATATCTGTTCCTTAAACCAGCTCCACATTTCCATTGTCCCCATCCCCTGCATTTTGTTACCCCATTCTATGCATCCTAATTCCTGCCTAATCGCATTATAATTGCCCTTGCCCCATCGATAACTCTTGACCTGTGGCATGTACCTAACCCTTTCCATCGTTAAACTAAATGCAACTGAATTATGGTCACTCTCTCCAAAGTGCTCACCTACAACTAAATCAAACACCTGGCCTGGTTCATTACCAAGCACCAGATCCAGTGTGGCTTCCCCTCTTGTCGGCTCTTCGACATACTGTGTCAGGAAACCCTCCTGTACACATTGGACAAAAATTGATCCATCCGACATACTCGAGTTATAGCATTTCCAGTCAATGTTAGGGAAGTTAAAGTCCCCCATAAAGACCACCTTATTCCTGTCACTCCTACCCAGAATAATTTTGCCAATCCTCTCTTCCACCTCCCTGGAACTCTGCGGAGGCCTATAAAAAACTCCAAGAAGTGTGACCTCTCCTCTCCTGTTTCTAACCTCAGCCCATACTACCTCACTAGATGAGTCCTCATCAAAAGTTCTCTCAGCCACCATTATACTATCCTTGACTAACAAGGCCACACCTCCCCCTCTTTTACTGCCTTGCCTGTTCTTAATGAAAGATCTAAACCCTGGAACCTGCAACATTCATTCCTCACCCTGCTCTATCCATGTCTCTGAAATGGCCACAACATCGAAGTCCCAGGTACCTATCCATGCTGCAAGCTCACCTACCTTATTTCGGATACTTCTGGCATTGAAGTAGACACACTTCAAACCACTTCGCTCTCTGCCAGCACGTTCCTGAGACCCTGAAATCCTGTCCTTGTCCTCCCTACTCTCATCCTCCTGTGCACTGCAACCATACCTCCGGTTCCCATCCCCTTGCTGAGCTAGTTTAAACCCACCCGAATAGCACCAGCAAATTTCCCACCCAAGGTATTAGTACCCCTCTGGTTCAAGTGAAGACCGTCCTATCTGTACAGGTCCCACCTTCCCCAGAATGAGCCCCAATTATCCAAGAACCTGAAACCCTCCCTCCTGCACCATCCTTGCAGCCACGTGTTCAGCTGATATCTCTCTCTCTTCCTTGCCTCGCTATCATGTGGCACTGGCAACAAACCTGAGATAACAACTCTGTTTGTTCTAGCTCTCAGCTTCCACCCTAGTTCCCTGAAATTCTGCCTTACATCTCTATCCCTCTTTCTACCTATGTCGTTAGTACCTACATGGACAACGACTTGAGGCTGGTCACCCTCTCCTTTCAGGGCCCCAAAGATACGATCCAAGACACCACGGACCCTGGCACCTGGGAGGCAACACACCAACCGTGGGTCTCGTTCGTTCCCAACAAACCTTCTATCTGAGCCTCTAACTACTGAGTCCCCAATGGCTAACACTCTCCTCCTTTCCCTCCTTCCCTTCTGTGCAACAGGGACAGGCTCTGTGCAAAAGACCTGGGCCCCACTGGTCCCCCTCAACAGTATCCAAAACGGTATACATGTTTTTCAAGGGAACGACCACAGGAGATCCCTCCACTGACTGTTTTTCCCCCTTCAAGCAGTCACCCAGCTTTCTTCGTGCCTAGGAGTAACTACTTCCCTGTAACTCCTATCTATCACAGCCTCTGCCTCCTGAATGATCCGAAGTTCATCCAGCTCCCACTCCAGTTCCCTAACACGGTCTTGGAGGAGCGAGAGTTGGGTGCACTTCCTGCAGATGTACTTGGATGGGACATTAATGGCGTCCCTCACCTCAAACATCATCCAGGAGGAACATTGCTCTCCCTGCACTGCCACCCCTGCTAGTCCCCTTATCACAAAGTATAAAAGGAAGAGAAGTGTCCCTGGTCTTTAAGGTTAGAGGAAGTGGTTGGATGGGAGGACCTACAAAGGTAGGGTCTCGGGTTGAGAAAACACTGACTTATATAGGTGGATGGAAATAAAAATAAGAAGTCCCTCCTTTCCCAGAAACCTCTGCTCTCTGACTTCAAACTTAAAAGCTCAAATCAGTGACTCTCTGCTCCCGGCAGGCCCCTGGTGCAAGCTTCCGCCCTTCGAGTTGCTGCTGCCGCTGAAAAACAGAAATGGAGGACTCTTACCATGAACCATCTTCCTCTCCTGTGCTTTTAAATTCTTCCCAGAATAGAATAGAAAGTTATTGTCACATGTACTCTTACATTAAAAATGCAGTGAGAAGTTTTATGACTTGTCCCACACATTGCCACCTGTGCTGGTTCAGAAATTTGTTTTACTAAAATCACTAGTATCTAACAGCAGCACAAGAAGTGACTGCCTTGTGATATTATTGCTGGACTGTTAATCCAGAGGCCTATGTTCTGAGCAATGTGGTTGCAAATCCAGCCACAGTAAATGGTGGAATTTGAATTCATTAAACAATCTGGAATTGAGTCTAATGATCACCCTCTGGTTTACAAATATCCTTTTGGGAACAAAACTGCCTTCCTTACCTGGTCTGCCTCCATGAGGCTGCAGACCCACAGTAATGTGGTTTTCTCTTCTGGGCAATAAACTATCAGCAATGCCCTCAACCCAAAATGACTTCTTTTTAAAAAAAAAAAGCTGTCCAACAATCAATCAACTCACGACCTCCTTCTAATGTCGCTGTGGATATGATCCAAAAGTATGGAGCCTGTTGTTAAGTCTCTACCTCTTCCCAAAGGCAAGTTCTGCGCACAGTCACTTTGTAGGGCCTCCACTGGATAATGACCTTAAGGTCTGTAAGGCACAATAGCCTCCAGCACCATAATTATTCTGAGAGTTCTGTGATAGAAATTTATTACTTTTCCTCATTTTCTTTCTTTCTTGTTTGCTTATATATAGTGCGTTGGAAATTATCCTCCAGGTTGAAAGCTTGGATAGACCACTCTTTTAGTTTACCCCTAAAGAGAGTTTGTTGTGAATTATTTAAAATTTTACTTGCGCAAATCATGTTGAGAGTGCAGTCGAGGAAACCAATAGTGCAGAAAAGTTGTGGCAAACAGACAACCAAAGGTGAGAATGGAGAAATGACAGAGAAGGAGCCCATTAAGTCCTTGTATTTCTTTGCATTTTCTTCCGCAGGGAACCAAGTTCATTATTTTGTTCATATTCAATATTTAGATTTGCACATCTCTCTTACTCCATTGATCATTTGCTCTTCTCAGATGTTGCTTGAGAAGCTGAATGGTACAGTGCCCTGCCTCCTGGACACTACTACTATTCCTGCGGAGGAGCTGCTGATGACAAACTCTCAGTCAGCAGTGGATTCTGGTATCGTGGAGAGCTCTGCCGCTTGTGGGACGCGCGCAACAAATGGAGAGCAGGTGCAGCATCCATACAACAGGACCTTCTCTGGGCTCTTCCACAACTTTGTGGAGTTGTGTTTACAGCGAGAGCCTGAGCAGAGGTATGATCGCTGTGAGCACAAACTTGCCGTTAGCTGTTTCCAGGCTGGGTTTCGTTCTCAAAATTAGTCTTTGCATGAAAATAAATTTTTAATAAATAAATTATAAATTTTATTATAATGTACAAATAAATATGAATACATTTTATAAAATTGTAAATGCTAGAATTTGAAGCCCTTTCCATTTTAGCTTACTGACATTTTGAGGTCAGATAGAATGCATGGATGTAAAGTGCCCAAACACTGTTGTTCTTACTTTGATGCTTCAGCTAACCGATCAATCTCGATATATGAAAGTAAAGGAAAGAACTGTGGATGTTAGGAATCTGACACAACATCAGAAATTGCTGGAGAAACTCAGCAAGAGTGGGAACATCTGTGAGGAGACTGCAGGTAAAGGTTTGGATCCAGTGACCTTCAGAACATAGAAGAACGGCCACTGGACCTGAAACGTTAACTTTGCTTTCTCCTCAAATACTGCCAAACCTGAGTTGTTCCAGCAATTTCTGTTTTTGTTTCAACTCCATGCATGATTTGAGACATTTGTTATTGCAGGACGGTCATCCAAGTCAGTTCTGAAACAACTTGTTCAGATCCCAGTGTGGGTCATTGATTATTTGCTACCCTCTCCAGGCCAATTGTAGCATGTAGCTAAGATGAATTAGTGCAGCGTGGGTAGGGATTGGACCTAGATCTACCTGGTCAATGCGGCGCAGTTATTCACTGCCACTTTTACTAACTGCAGCATTGAGGAGGCATTTTATCAAACTGTGATTTATCTGCATCACCCTCACTGGAATATTGCTGTAACTAATGCTGTTTGTTTCAACATTTTAATTGATTCTTGTCCTTGTGTGTTCATTATAGACCCTCAGCCAGTGCATTGCTCAATCATTCATTTGTGAAGCAGGTACGTCCATGATATGCAGTAATTTATCCTTCATGTATTCAGTTGTCCCATCGGTCCGTATCCTCCCTTTTTATTAGGGGCATGGAGTAGATGTTGTCAAGGAAGGGAGTTTTCTCTGAAGCTCCTAGCAATCTGTAATTTTGATGAACTGCACTAACTGCGGTGCATCTTGAGGTGAGAGGTGGAAGGGAGAAGTGGGAAGGTTGAAGTGAGATGATGGGAGATAAAAGGTTGGGAGAAGGAAGAGCAAGGAGGGAGGTTCTTCATACTGTTTTAATGGCTAGTGAGATGAAGCAAGTGTCCAGTGTAATTCTGTTCAAGCTTGGTAGGGACTCCAGGTACTGGGTGCTGAGTTGTAAAAACACTGCAAAAGTGAATATAATTTTTGCCATAAATTCCTCGGTGTCACAATACTGTAATTTGTAACCATTTAGGATTTTTTTACTGTCAATTTCATAAACTAACATTCTCAAGGGCAATTAGGGATGGCTCAATCAGAGATGGCCACATCCCAAGAGTGAATTGGAAAAAAAGGTTGTTACAGATCTCAGCCTTGCCAGCATGCAAGAATTGTAAAAGTTTCTATGTGAAGGGTTCATGCGGGGAGCAGTTGTTACTCTGTTCGCTAGCTTGTCCGCTCACCTGTGCTGTCATTTCCACTCTTCTCTGACTTGTGACACGAACTGACTTTGTTTTCTTCTTTTCAAGCTGAAGCGTCGGGTGGTAGAGGTGCTTCCTGACCTGCTTCGACCTGTCACCCCAATGACAGACCTGGAAGGGACTCACCCACATGAGTTGCGGGGTGTGGCCGGACTGACATCCAGCCTGGAGCACCTGGATGTGGAGGATTGGGACTTCTGAAAGTGGAGACCACACACAGTGGCTGCATGATGCTGCTGGTCTATGTTTGTATTTTTTTTACATAAAAGCCAACTCCATTACCTTGCAAATGTTAGCTGGAATCCGGCAACCCGTCATACCTGATTGAAGCTGAATAATGTGCGTACCCATTGAACCAGCTCAGGTGGATCAGGGACCACCATCTGAACATTGTTGCTCAACTTGAATTTGAGAGATGTCAGATCGAAACCTTTGCCCTTTTACTATCAGTGTACCAGCAGTCAGTGAATCACGGATGCAGATCTGTTGCCTTTGCATCCCTCATCACAGTGGAGGGGGTGCAACGTCCTCTGATGTTTCATTGTTATCTTACATGAAACCCCTTTATACCTGAATTGTTATTTATTCAGATTCAGTCAATATTAAAAGAACATTTGGATATACCTGTGTGGAACCATTGTATATTGAATGAGTCCCAGATGGATTATTATTGTTTGTCTCTTGCAAAGGAGAGAATTCAGATTCTGAAATTTCCAATTCTTGAAGATGGTTGATTGGCTTTATTTCATTGCACAGCTTTAGGACCCTGGATGATTCTCCAGTCAGTTGTTGGAATTTTGCCTCAATTGCTGAGTCAAATCCAAATAAATAACAGGAGTCTGCAAAACATGGCCTCAGCTCAGCTGTGGGACACATAGCTTCAAACCTTAAGGTTTGGTTCAGGACTATTTCCAACAGAGCTAGAGCAGGAGTGGTGGCAGTTATAGTTTTGATGAGTCAAGATTTCTTCTCAACTGTCTAGCTCAGTCACCGTACAGAGAATTGGGTGTCATTTTGAGGCATTACGCATTGTTTTGATGTCCCAGCCAGGGTCCTACCTGGGCCTGAGATGTCTCTGAGCCTGGCATAAGCAACTTAGCCAGATTTTCACAATCCCTTGAAATCCACACAAAGCTGCCTTACATTCCCAGTGGGGACAAATATGACCCTCCACCCCTGCAGGATTGCAATGGACTCTCTGGGAATTACAGTTTAATCTCCTGAACACTTGAGAGAAACCCAGAGGAAAGAAAGTTGGGTAACAAACATGAAAGGTGTCAGAAGAAGTGTAAGTTTTCTTTTTATTTTAGCTGCTTGAACTAAAATGAAGGATCAAAAATTTCGCAAGATTCTCACTGGAAATATAGCACATTGTGAGGCAGAGTTTCAATCTCTACCAAACATGAAACTATATCTGGGCGCATGGTATAGAAAACCCCAGGTTTGCATTTTCGCAAACAATTGAGTTATTTCAGTCAGTGTTGATCACAACCAGTTTACTTCCCAAAAGATTCTAAGTCATCCCCTTTCACCACCTCAACCCTAGATCCTGTGTCCATCAACTAAAGCAATTTAAATGCTAATAGTCCCAATTTTTACAGATTAAAAAGCAAGATATAACTGAAAAGCAATCTCAAACAAAAAGGAAGACTTGCAATAAATGACATCTTTCACAACCTTGACACATCCCAAAGTACTTTACAACCAATTAATTATTTCTGAAGAGTGATGGCTGTTTTCATAGAGGAAGAACAGCAAACCGCTGTATACAGTAGACCTCCCAGTCAGTGTTAATAATGTTAATATTGCTGTTGCCTACAAAGATTTCTTTGTGACTTTTCCATTCCCAACTGAAGCATCAATGGGTCAGTGCAGAAATCCACAGAAAACACGACTGAGCATAAACAAAGACTGTCAAGAGTAGGATCTGTTCCTTTTCATGACAGTATTAAAGGCCTCAAGAATTTCTATTAATGGGTGAATGGATGGTTGTAACATAGATATCACAGCATCAATGTACACTGCCAGATTCCATAGTTGACAATGTAGCAATGACATCTGTTCTAATGTTGGTTGTTGGATAAAATTGCCAAGATGCACTTTGATTATTTAGTTATATTGAGACTGCATGCTGTAAGTTTCATCTGAATTTTGAGCTCAGACCTGGTCAGCTCGGTTTCCAGGATGTCAGGAAATCCGATGGTTAAAGGGCGATGAAGACTGCTGCATAGAAGAGGTAAGCACTGTTTAACCCTTTTGAACCAGAAGGAATTAGGGTTCTTCACCGTCCGTATCTCTGAAACTAACCTGCTTGTATTAATATTTTTGGACTACTTTGTAGAATCCTTCCTGTAATTAGTAACATCTGCCTCTCAGCATAATGGACTACCCCAAGATTCAGAACCCTCCCAGAATTGCTGAGCATTCTTCTTCTTCCCCCCAACTTTATCCCAGGATCATTGACCTTATTAGCCAACTTACAAGCTCCTGGGTTGTTGCTGGTCAAGTAGTCTACTTCAAGCCATTCCCACTTGACAGGAAGTGTAACCTGGCAATTGGGTAAGTCTGTAATTGCCCAAATATTGGCAAAGGAAAACATCACAAACCTTCAATTAAGATTCCAGCCTTCAGCCCACTCATAGGTGTCTGTTTTGTGAGAGTACCCAGATCTTGCAGTCTGGTCCCTCTAGGAGGTGTACTAGTTATTTGTAAATTTGATGTGTTTTGCTGCTTAAATGCTTTAGGCTAAATTGACAAGAAAGTGGCAGGCTTTGGGTGAGGCAGGAGTCGTGGTCATAGATTGAAGGGAAGCAGTAAATCCATGCAATAATCTCCACTGACTAGTAACCTGAACAATGTTGTGCCTGTTCATCACTGTATACTGAGACTGGGTGTGTTCCTGGAGAGTCTTTTGGTAACCAAACACCTAGATTTAAAATAATTGGTAAAATAGAACAGATATAGAATGTTACAAGTCCTTTGGCCCTTGATGTTGCGCCAACCTGTGAAATTAATCTGATGCCATCTAACCTACACTGTTCCATTATTATCCATATGTTTATCCAATGTCAATTTAAATGCCCTTAATGTTGGCGAATCTACTATTGCAGGCAGGTTGTTCCATGCCTGTACTACTCTGAGTAAAGAAACTATCCCTGTCCTAAATCTATCACCCCTCAATTTAAAGCTATGTCCCCTCATGGTTAGCCTTCACCAGCCGAAGAAAAAGGCTGTTACTGTCCACCCTATCTAACCCTCTGATTATCTTATATGTCTCGATTAAGTCACCTCTCAACCTTATTCTCTCCAACGAAAACAGCCTCAGTTCCCTCAGCCTTTCCTCATAAGACTTTCCCTTCCATACCAGGAAACATCCTAGTAAAACCCTTTCCAAAGCTTCCACATCCTTCCTGTAATGCGGTGACCAGAACTGCGCACAATACTCCAGGTACGGCCTTACCAGTGTCTCGTACAGCTGTGGCATGACCTCATGGCTCTGAAATTCAATCCTCCTGCCAATAAACACCAACACACCGTATGCCTTCTTAACAACCCTATGAACCTGATGGCACCTTTCAGGGATTTATGCACCTGGGCACACAGATCTCTCTGTTCATCTGCACTGCCAAGAATTTTACCATTAGCCCAGTACTCTGCATTCCTGTTGTTTCTTCCAAAATGGACCACCTCACACTTTTCCACATTAAACTCCATTTGCCACTTCTCAGCCCAGGCTCTGCATCTTCTCTATATCCCTCTGAAACCCACAATATCCTTCAGCACTATCCATAATTCTGCCTACCTTAGTGTCATCTGCAAATTTACTAACCCATCCTTCTACACCCACCTCCAGGTCATTTATAAAAATGATAAACAGCAGCAAAACAGATCCTTGCGGCACACCGCTGGTAACCGAGCTCCAGGATGAACATTTCCCATCAACCTCCACCCTTTGTCGTCTTTCGGCTAGCCAATTTCTGATCCAAACCAATAAATCACCTTCAATCCTGAAACTCCTTATTTTGTGCAATAGTGGAACCTTATCAAATGCCTTACTGAAGTCCGTGTACACTACACCAACTGCCTTCCCTTCATCCACCTGTTTTGTCACCACCTCGATGAACTCAGTTAGGTTAATGAGACACAACCTACCCTTTGATTAGGAGAGCTAAGAGAGGGCATGAAAAATCCCTGGCGGATAGGATCAAGGATAACCCCAAGGCATTCTATGCATATGTGAGAAACCTGAGAATGACGAGAACGAGGGTAGGTCCGATCAAGGACAGTGGTGGGAGACTGTGTATTGAGTCGGAAGAGATAGGAGAGGTCTTGAACAAGTACTTCTCTTCAGTATTTACGAACGAGAGGGACCGTATTGTTGAAGAGGAGAGTGTGAAACGGACTGATAAGCTAGAAGAGATACCTGTTAGGAAGGAAGATGTGTTGGACATTTTGAACAACTTGAGGATAGACAAGTCCCCCGGGCCTGACGGGATATATCCTAGGATTATGTGGGAAGCAAGAGAGGAAATTGCAGTACCGTTGGCAATGATCTTCTCGTCTTCACTGGCAACTGGGGTGGTACCAGGGGACTGGAGAGTAGCGAATGTTGTGCCCCTGTTCAAAAAAGGGAATAGGGATAACCCCGGGAATTACAGGCCAGTTAGTCTTACTTCTGTGGCAGGCAAAGTAATGGAAAGGGTACTGAGGGATAGGATTTACGAGTATCTGGAAAGACACTGCTTGATTAGGGACAGCCAGCACGGATTTGTGAAGGGTAGGTCTTGCCTTACAAGTCTTATTGAATTCTTCGAGGAGGTGACCAAGCATGTGGATGAGGGTAGAGCAGTGGATGTAGTGTACATGGATTTTAGTAAGGTATTTGATAAGGTTCCCCATGGTAGGCTTATGCAGAAAGTCAGGAGGCATGGGATAGAGGGAAATTTGGCCAATTGGATAGAAAACTGGCTAACCGGTAGAAGTCAGAGAGTGGTGGTAGATGGTAAATATTCAGCATGGAGTCCAGTTACAAGTGGAGTTCCGCAGGGATCAGTTCTGGGTCCTCTGCTGTTTGTAATTTTTATTAATGACTTAGAGGAGGGAGTCGAAGGGTGGGTCAGTAAATTTGCAGATGATACAAAGATAGGTGGAGTTGTGGACAGTGAGGAGGGCTGTTGTCGGCTGCAGAGGGACTTAGATAGGATGCAGAGCTGGGCTGAGGAGTGGCAGATGGAGTTCAACCCTGCCAAGTGTGAGGTTGTCCATTTTGGAAGAACAAATAAGAATGCGGAATACAGGGTTAATGGTAGGGTTCTTGGTCAGGTGGAGGAACAGAGGGATCTTGGGGTCTATGTACATAGATCTTTGAAGGTTGCCACTCAGGTGGATAGAGTTTGTAAGAAGGCCTATGGAGTATTATCGTTCATTAGCAGAGGGATTGAATTCAAGAGTCGTGAGGTGATGTTGCAGCTGTACAGGACTTTGGTTAGGCCACATTTGGAGTACTGTGTGCAGTTCTGGTCGCCTCACTTTAGGAAAGATGTGGAAGCTTTGGAGAGGGTGCAGAGAAGATTTACCAGGATGTTGCCTGGAATGGAGAGTAGGTCGTACGAGGATAGGTTGAGAGTTCTCGGCCTTTTCTCGTTGGAACGGCGAAGGATGAGGGGTGACTTGATAGAGGTTTATAAGATGATCAGCGGAATAGATAGAGTAGACAGTCAGAAACTTTTTCCCCGGGTACAACAGAGTGTTACAAGGGGACATAAATTTAAGGTGAAGGGTGGAAGGTATAGGGGAGATGTCAGGGGTGGGTTCTTTACCCAGAGAGTGGTGGGGGCATGGAATGCGCTGCCCGAGGGAGTGGTAGAGTCAGATTCATTGGCGACCTTTAAGCGGCATTTGGATAGGTACATGGATGGGTGCTTAATCTAGGATAGAAGTTCGGCACAACATCGTGGGCCGAAGGGCCTGTTCTGTGCTGTATTGTTCTATGTTCTATGTTCACAAATCCGTGCTGACTATCTCTAATCAAATTATTCCTTTCTAGATGATTATAAATCCTATCTCTTATAACCTTTTCCAACACCTCACACACAACTGAAGGCTCACTGGCTTATAATTACCACAGTTGTCCTGACTCCCCTTCTTAAACAAGGGAACAACATTTGCTATCCAGTCTTCTGGCCAAAGGCTCTGAAATCTTCTCCCTGGCTTCCCAGAGAATCGGAGGATAAATTCCATCTGGCCCTTGGGTCTTATCTATTTTCAAATCTTCCAAAATCGCTAAAACTTCCTCTTTGTAAACCTCAATCCCTTCTAATCTTGTAGCCTCACTATTTCTGTATGCTCACTAACATTGCCCTTTTCGATTGTGAATACTTACGAAAAGTGTTCATTAGGCGTTTCCTCAATGTCCTCCGATTCCAAGCAGAACTTTCCACTCCTATCTTTGATTGGCCCTAATCTTACTCTAGTCATTCTTTTATTCCTGATATACATGGAGAAGGCCTGATGGTTTTCCATGATCCGATCCACCAAAAACTTCTCATGTCCCCTCCTGGCTCTTCTTAGTCCTCTCTTTAGATCTTTTCTGGCTAACTTATAACTTTCAAGCCCCCTAACTGAGCCTTCACCTCATCCTCACATAAGCCTTCCTCTTCCTCTTGACAAGAGCTTTAACTTCTTTGGTAAACCATGGCTCCCTCTCTCATCAACTACCTCCCTGCCTGATAAGTATATGTCTATCAAGGACCTGCATATCTGTTCCTTGAATGAGCTCCACATTTCAAGTGTGTCCATCCCCTGCAGTTTCCTTCCCCATCCTATGCATTCTTAATCTTGCCCAATTGCATCATAATTGCCTTTCTCCCAGATATACTTCTTTCCCTACGGTATATACCTATCCCTGCCCATTGCTGTTGTAAACATATGGTCACTATTGCTAAAGTGCTCACCTACCTCCAAATCTAACACCTGGCCAGGTTCAGTCCCCAGTATCAAATCCAATATGGCCTTGCCCCTTGTTGGCCTGTCTACATACTGTGTCAGAAAACCCTCCTGCACACATTGAACAAAAATTGACCTATCTAAAGTACTTGAACTATAGTATTCCCTGTCAATATTGGGGAAGTTAAAGTCCCCATAACAACTACCCTGTTACTCTCACTCCTATAGAGAATCATCTTTGATATCCTTTCCCCTACATCCCTGGAACAATTCGGAGGCCTATAGAAAACTCCCAACAGGGTGATATCCCCTTTCCTGTTTGTAACCTCAGCCCAAAGGACCTCAGTGGATGAGACCTCAGACGTTCTCTCAGCTGCTGTAATACAGCCCTCGATTAACAATTGCCACCCCCGCCTCTTTTACCATCATTTCTGTTCTTGCTGAAACATCTAAATCCTGGCATCTGCCACAACCATTCCTGTCTTTCCTCTAGCCATGTCTCTGAAATGGACACAACATCGAAAACCCAGATACCAACCCATGCAGCAAGTTCACCAACCTTATTCCAGATGCTCCTGGCATTGAAGTACACACATTTCAAGCCAACATCCCGATTGTCGGTGCCCCCTCGCGACCTTGTAAACCGATCCCTGAACTCAGTACCCTCAACCTCCTGTGCACTGGAACTACAATTCAGGTTCCCAACCCCCTGCTGCATTAGTTTAAACCCTGCCTCCTCCTCTTCCCCCACCCCCACCCAACGGAAGAGTTTAGCAAATTTCATCTCCAGAATATTGGTACCCCTCAGGTTCAGGTGAAGACCATCCTGTTTGTAGAGGTCCCACCTTCCCCAGAAAGAGCTCCAATTATCCAGGAATCCAAAACCCTCCCTCCTGCACTATCCTGCAGCCAAATGTTCAGTTCCACGCTCTCCCTGTTCCTCACTTCATTGACACGGGTACCAAACCAGAAACAGCATAGAGGAGTGGAGAATTTTATTTACAAAGGGTTGTTATGGTTCAGTGGGCGGCACGGTGGCACAGTGGTTAGCACTGCTGCCTCACAGCGCCAGAGACTCAATTCCCACCTCAGGCGACTGACTGTGTGGAGTTTGCACATTCTCCCCGTGTCTGCGTGGGTTTCCTCCGGGTGCTCCGGTTTCCTCCCACAGTCCAAAGATGTGCAGGTCAGGTGAATTGGCCATGCTAAATTGCCCGTAGTGTTAGGTAAGCGGTAAATGTAGGGGTATGGGTGGGTTACGCTTCGGCAGGTCGGTGTGAACTTGTTGGGCCGAAGGGCCTGTAAGTAATCTAATCTAATCTACCTGGGAGGGTGCTGAAATTCGATTCCATCTGACCAGTGAGCAGTATTGTCATAGAATTCCCATGGTGTGGTGGCAGGCCATTCAGCCCATTAAATTCATGCTGATCCTCCGAAGACCACCCCCGTATCCAATCCCTGTAACATTGCATTATCCATGGCCAATCCACTTAACCTGCACATCTTTGAACTGTGGAAGAAAACCACAGTACCTAGAGGAAACCCAAGCAGATACTGGGAGAGCGTGCAAACTTCACATACAGTTGCTCAAGCCCAAGTCCCTGATGCAGAGAGGCATCAGTGCTAAATGTTGAGCCACTATGGAACATGTATTATGAGGGAAGCCAGTATGAAGCTGAAGTAGAGCCATTTTTGCTTTCAACAAGCTGTCAGAGGAGCCTGCTGAAAGAGCTCTGACTGCTGTAAGATTCTAGGATTCCTTGACCCGTCTGTGGTGTAATTAGTGTTGCTGCTCAGCAGATTCCAGGAGTTTGCCGAAACCCTCGAGAGATGAATTTTGTTACTGTCAGCATTAGCAGCCTAGCCGACCTTTTTTAAAAATAACATTCTCAGTATCCGGCACGGTGGCTCGGTTGTTAGCACTGCTGCCTCACCGTGCCAGGGACCTGGGTTCGATTCCACCCTCAGGCAACTGTCTGTGTGGACATTGCACGTTCTCCCCGTGTCTGTGTGGGTTTCCTCCCACAATCCAAAGATGTGCAGCTTAGGTGAATTGGCAATGCTAAGTTGCCTATAGTGTTCAGGGATGTGTAACTTAGGTGAAATTAGTTGCAGGTAAATATAGGATAATAGGGTAGGGGGATCTGGGTGGGATACTCTTTGGAGGGTCGGTGTGGACTTCTTGAGCCGAAGGGCCTGTTTCCGCACTGTAGGGATTCTATGGATAGCCAAATAGTGCATTAGGGGTCAGAACAACAATGGTTCAATACATTCAATAACTTTAAAGAGACAGTCCATATCATAAAACAATCCCTTCAAACCCGGAGTTATCTAAGTAAACCTTCTCTGAACTGTCTCCAATTTAGAACATAGAACATAGAACATAGAAGAATACAGCGCAGTACAGGCCCTTCGGCCCTCGATGTTGCGCCGATCAAAGCCCACCTAACCTACACTAACCCACTATCCTCCATATACCTATCCAATGCCCGCTTAAATACCCATAAAGAGGGAGAGTCTACTGGCAGGGCATTCCATGAACTTACGACTCGCTGAGTGAAGAACCTACCCCTAACATCAGTCCTATATCTACCCCCCCCTTAATTTAAAGCTATGCCCCCTTGTAATAGCTGACTCCATACGTGGAAAAAGGTTCTCACTGTCAACCCTATCTAACCCCCTAATCATTTTGTACACCTCTATCAAATCACCCCTAAACCTTCTTTTCTCCAAAGAAAACAACCCCAAGTGCCTCAGCCTTTCCTCATAGGATCTTCCTACCATACCAGGCAACATCCTGGTAAACTTCCTCTGCACCCGTTCCAGTACCTCCACATCCTTCCTATAGTATGGCGACCAAAACTGCACACAATATTCCAGATGCGGCCACACCAGAGTCTTATACAACTGCAGCATGACGTCAGGACTCCGGAACTCAATTCCTCTACCAATAAAAGCCAGTACGCCATATGCCTTCTTCACTGCACTATTTACCTGGGTGGCAACTTTCAGAGATCTGTGTACATGGACACCAAGATCCCTCTGCTCTTCCACACTACCAAGTAGTCTACCATTAGCCCAGTAATCCATCTTTTTATTACTCTTACCAAAGTGAATCACTTCACACTTAGCTACATTGAACTCCATTTGCCACCTTTCTGCCCAGCTCTGCAGCTTCTCTATATCCCGCTGTAACCTGCCACATCCTTCCTCACTGTCTACAACTCCTCCGACTTTCGTATCATCCGCAAACTTGCTCACCCAACCTTCTAACCCTTCCTCCAGGTCATTTATAAAAATGACAAACAGCAATGGTCCCAAAACAGATCCTTGCGGAACACCGCTAGTGACGGCACTCCAAGATGAACCTTTGCCATCAACTACTACCCTCTGTCTTCTTCCAGAGAGCCAATTCCTAATCCAAACCTCCAACTCACCCTCAATGCCATATGTCTGTATTTTCTGCAGTAGCCTACCATGGGGGACCTTATCAAACGCCTTACTAAAATCCATATATACCACATCTACCGCTTTCCCCTCATCTACCTCCTTAGTCACCTTCTCAAAGAATTCAATAAGGTTTGTGAGGCACGACCTGCCCTTCACAAAACCATGCTGACTATCCTTGATCACATCATTCTTATCCAGATGTGCATAAATCCTATCCCTTACAATTCTCTCTAAGACTTTGCCCACAACAGAAGTGAGACTCACTGGCCTATAGTTACTAGGATTATCCCTACTCCCCTTCTTGAACAAGGGAACCACGTTTGCTAGCCTCCAGTCCTCTGGCACTACTCCTGACGACAAAGAGGACACAAAAATCAAGGCCAATGGCTCTGCAATCTCCTCCCTTGCTTCCCAGAGAATCCTAGGATAAATGCCATCAGGCCCAGGGGACTTATCTATTTTCACCCTTGCCAGAATTTCCGACACCTCTTCTCTACATATCTCAAAGCCATCCATTCTACTTATTCGTGCCTCAGTATTCATATCGACAACAATGTCCTGTTCCTGAGTGAATACTGACGAAAAGTATTCATTCAGCGCCTCCCCAATCTCTTCAGCCTCCACACGCAACTTCCCATTACTATCCTTGATTGGACCTATTCCTTCCCTAGTCATTCTTTTATTCCTAACATACCTATAGAAAGCCTTAGGGTTTTCCCTAATCCTACCAACTAAGGACCTTTCATGTCCCCTCCTTGCTGCTCTTAGCTCTCTCTTCAGGTCCTTCCGGGCTACCTTATAACTCTCAATCGCCCCTATTGAACCTTCACGCCTCATCTTTACAAAGGCCGCCCTCTTCCATTTAACAAGGGATTCCAACTCCTTATTAAACCACGGCTCCCTCACACGACCCTTTCCTCCCTGCCTGATAGGTACGTACTTATCAAGGACACTCAATAGTTGCTCCTTGAACAAGTTCCACATATCAATTACGCTCTTGCCTTGGAATCTACTTTTCCAATCCACACATCCTAAGTCATGCCTCAACGCATCATAATTTCCCTGCCCCCAGCTATAACTCTTGCCCTGTAGTACACACTTATCCCTCTCCATCACTAGACTAAAAATCACCGAATTGTGGTCACTGTCCCCAAAGTGCTCACCTACCTCTAGTTCTAATACCTGGCCTGGTTCGTTACCCAGAACCAAATCCAGTATGGCCTCACCTCTTGTTGGCTTATCTACATATTGTGTCAGGAAACTCTCCTGCACACATTGCACAAACACTGACCCATCTAACGAACTTGAGCTATAGCTTTCCCAATCAATATCAGGAAAGTTAAAGTCTCCCATAACAATCACCCTATTACTGTCACTCTTCTCCTGAATCATCTTCGCAATCCTTTCTTCAACAATTCTAGGACTATTAGGAGGCCTGTAAAAGACTCCTAACAGGGTGACCTCACCTCTCCTATTCCTAACCTCAACCCAAACTACCTCAGATGGCAAATCTTCGTCCATCTTCCTTTCCACCGCTGTAATACTATCTTTGACAAGCAAAGCCACACCCCCCCCTCTTTTACCCCCACCTCTGATCCTACTAAAACATTTAAACCCTGGAACCTGCAACAGCCAATCCTGTCCCTGATCTAGCCATGTCTCCGTAATAGCCACAACATCGAAGTCCCAGGTACCAACCCACGCTGCGAGTTCACCTACCTTATTTCGTATACTTCTGGCATTAAAGTATACACACTTCAAGCCACTCTTCTGTTTACAGGCACCCTCCTTTAAGATTGATGCCATATTCCTAACCTCCCTACACTCCAGGTCCTGCACCCTAAAGCTACAGTCTGGGTTCCCATGCCCCTGCAGAGTTAGTTTAAACCCCCCCCAAGAGCACTAGCAAACCTCCCCCCAAGGATACTGGTGCCCCTCAGGTTCAGGTGCAGACCATCCTGTTTATAGAGGTCCCACCTTCCCCAGAAAGAACCCCAGTTATCCAAGTACCGAAATCCCTCCCTCCTGCACCATCCCTGTAGCCACGCATTTAACTCTTCTCTCTCCCTATTCCTCGACTCTCTATCACGTGGCACGGGTAACAAACCAGAGACAACAACTCTGTTCGTTCTAACTCTGAGCTTCCAACCTAGCTCCCTAAAAGCCTGTCTAACATCCTCAGCACTCCTCCTACCTATGTCATTGGTGCCAATATGGACCACGACTTCAGGCTGCTCCCCCTCCCCCTTAAGGACCCGGAAAACACGATCAGAGACATCACGTACCCTTGCACCTGGGAGGCAACATACCAAACGTGAGTCTCTCTCGTTCCCACAAAACCGCCTATCTGTGCCCCGAACTATCGAGTCCCCAATTATTATTGCTCTGCTCTTCTCCACCCTTCCCTTCTGAGTAGCGGGGACAGGCTCCGTGCCAGAGGCCTGAGCCCCGTTACTTACCCGTGGTAAGTCGTCCCCCCCACAAGTATCCAAAACGGTACTAATAATGTCTTTCTTTAAATAAGGTGACCAAAACTGCTGTCAGTCCTCCAGTTGTGATCTCCCCAGCACCTTGTACATTCACTGTTAATAGTCCAATCCCCTTGAAATAAGGGCCAATGATCCATTAGCCTTCCTGATTATCTGCTGTACCCCAGTGAGCTAGCTTTCTGTATTTCATGCAAATTCTCCCCAAGACCCTTTATATTGCAGCTTTCTACAGTTTTTCTCCATTTAAAAAAATATGCTGTTCTTTTGTTCTCCTTTCCAAAATGAGCAACTTCATGTTTTTCCACATCATACTCTCATTTGCCAATTTCTTGCCCAATCACACATATTTATAGTCTTGCCCTTGTAACTTGCCCTTTCACCTATTTTGTCATTTGCACATTTGGTTACAGTACATTCACTTGCTTCCTCCTAGCCATGAATATATATTGTAAACAGTTGTAGTCCCAGCACTGATCCCTATGGAACCCCCCACCCTCCCCTCCCTGGTTACAGACTGCCAATCTGAAAAACTGTTTTTTTTCCCCATTCACTGCTCATTAGCCTATTCTCTACTGATGTCAGTATACTACTTCCAATACCATGGGTTCTTATGATGTAATTTTTTGGAAGGTATCTTGTCAAACACCTGGATCCAAATACAGCAAATCTACTGGCTTCCTTGAGACTCTAGTGACTTCCTTGAAAACCTCTTAAAAAAAATTAATCAGACATAATTTCCCTTTCATGAAGCTTGATTTGATTATGATTTTCCAAATGTGCTGCTTTTACTTCCTTAATGGTTGATTCTAATGCTTTTCCTATAATAGATGTTTGTCTAATCTGTTTGCTTTTTGCCTCCCTTTCTAAATAAGGGTGGTGCATTAGCTTTCCAATCCTCTGGTACTTCTTCAGAATCCAAGGATTTTTGAAAACTTACAACCAATGCTTCCACTATCTCTGTAGCTACTTTTAGGATCAAGGATTCAGGCCATCAGGGCCAGGATGTGTTTTTACCTTCAGTACCATTAGTTTGTCTAATATTACTACTGTGGTGATGGTATTTAATTCTTCCCCCTGTAATCTTTAGCATTAATGGGATATTTGAAGTATCTTCCATTGTGAAGATCGATGCAAAATATCTGTTCAACTCCTCTACCATTTCCTTGTTTCCCATAAGGAAGAGATTTACCAGGATGCTGTCTGGACTGGAGGGCATGCCTTATGAAGAAAGGTTGAAGGAGCTAGGTATGTAGGTTAGTTTGAGCTTAGAGCAGGATTAAAGGTGAGCACAACATCGAGGGCCGAAGGGCCTATATTGTTCTATTAATATCTCCCGTCATTCATTTTCGAAGGGAACTGTGTTCACTTTGACTTCTTTTTCTGTTTTATATCTTTAAAGATGAACTTATTGTCAGTTTTTCTTTTCCTTGCTAGTTTGCCTTCGTAGTTTATTTTAGAACATAGAACATAGAACAATACAGCACAGAACAGGCCCTTCGGCCCACGATGTTGTGCCGAACTTCTATCCTAGATTAAGCACCCATCCATGTACCTATCCAAATGCCGCTTAAAGGTCGCCAATGATTCTGACTCTACCCCTCCCACGGGCAGCGCATTCCATGCCCCCACCACTCTCTGGGTAAAGAACCCACCCCTGACATCTCCCCTATACCTTCCACCCTTCACCTTAAATTTATGTCCCCTTGTAACACTCTGTTGTACCTGGGGAAAAAGTTTCTGACTGTCTACTCTATCTATTCCTCTGATCATCTTATAAACCTCTATCAAGTCACCCCTCATCCTTCGCCGTTCCAACGAGAAAAGGCCGAGAACTCTCAACCTATCCTCGTACGACCTACTCTCCATTCCAGGCAACATCCTGGTAAATCTTCTCTGCACCCTCTCCAAAGCTTCCACATCTTTCCTAAAGTGAGGCAGCCAGAACTGCACACAGTACTCCATCTGTGGCCTAACCAAAGTCCTGTACAGCTGCAACATCACTTCACGACTCTTGAATTCAATCCCTCTGCTAATGAACGATAATACTCCATAGGCCTTCTTACAAACTCTATCCACCTGAGTGGCAACCTTCAAAGATCTATGTACATAGACCCCAAGATCCCTCTGTTCCTCCACCTGACTAAGAACCCTACCATTAACCCTGTATTCCGCATTCTTATTTGTTCTTCCAAAATGGACAACCTAACACTTGGCAGGGTTGAACTCCATCTGCCACTCCTCAGCCCAGCTCTGCATCATATCTAAGTCCCTCTGCAGCCGACAACAGCCCTCCTCACTGTCCACAACTCCACCTATCTTCGTATCATCTGCAAATTTACTGACCCACCCTTCGACTCCCTCATCTAAGTCATTAATAAAAATTACAAACAGCAGAGGACCCAGAACTGATCCCTGCGGAACTCCACTTGTAACTGGGCTCCAGGCTGAATATTTACCATCTACCACCACTCTCTGCCTTCGACCGGTTAGCCAGTTTTCTATCCAATTGACCAAATTTCCCTCTATCCCATGCCTCCTGACTTTCCGCATAAGCCTACCATGGGGAACCTTATCAAATGCCTTACTAAAATCCATGTACACTACATCCACTGCTCTACCCTCATCCACATGCTTGGTCACCTCCTCGAAGAATTCAATAAGACTTGTAAGGCAAGACCTACCCTTCACAAATCCGTGCTGGCTGTCCCTAATCAAGCAGTGTCTTTCCAGATACTCATAAATCCTATCCCTCAGTACCCTTTCCATTAGTTTGCCTACCACCGAAGTAAGACTAACTGGCCTGTAATTCCCGGGGTTATCCCTATTCCCTTTTTTGAACAGGGGCACAACATTCGCTACTCTCCAGTCCCCTGGTACCACCCCAGTTGCCAGTGAAGACGAGAAGATCATTGCCAACGGTACTGCAATTTCCTCTCTTGCTTCCCACATAATCCTAGGATATATCCCGTCAGGCCCGGGGGACTTGTCTATCCTCAAGTTGTTCAAAATGTCCAACACATCTTCCTTCCTAACAGGTATCTCTTCTAGCTTAACAGTCCGTTTCACACTCTCCTCTTCAACAATACGGTCCCTCTCGTTCGTAAATACTGAAGAGAAGTACTTGTTCAAGACCTCTCCTATCTCTTCCGACTCAATACACAGTCTCCCACTACTGTCCTTGATCGGACCTACCCTCGTTCTCATCATTCTCAGGTTTCTCACATACGCATAGAATGCCTTGGGGTTATCCTTGATCCTATCTGCCAAGGATTTTTCATGCCCTCTCTTAGCTCTCCTAATCCCTTTCTTCAGGTCCCTTCTGGCTATCCTGTATCCCTCCACTGCTCTGTCTGAACCCTGTTTCCTCAACCTTATGTAAGCCTCCTTCTTCTTCTTTACTAGACATTCAACCTCCCTCGTCAACCAAGGCTCCCTCACACGACCATTTCTTTCCTGCCTGATCGGTACATACATATCAAGGACACGTCGTATCTGCTCCTTGAAAAAGTCCCACATTTCCACCACATCCTTCCCTGACAGCCTATGCTCCCAACGTATGCTCCTCAAATCCTGTCTTACAGCATCGTAATTTCTCTTCCCCCAATTGTAAAATCTTCCTTGTTGTGCGCACCTATCTCTCTCCATAACCAAGGTGAAAGTCACAGAATTGTGGTCACCATCACCAAAATGTTCACCCACTAACAAGCCCACCACTTGTCCCGGTTCATTACCGAGTACCAAATCCAATATGGCCTCCCCTCTGGTTGGACAATCTACATACTGCGTTAGAAAAGCTTCCTGGACACACTGCACAAACACCGCCCCATCCAATCTACTTGATCTAAAGAGCTTCCAATCGATATTTGGGAAGTTGAAGTCGCCCATGACTACGACCCTGTGGCTTCTGCACCTTTCCAAAATCTGTTTCCCAATCTGTTTCTCCACATCTCTGCTGCTATTGGGGGGCCTATAATAAACACCCAACAAGGTGACTGCACCTTTCCTATTTCTGACTTCAGCCCATACTACCTCCAGAGGCAGATCCCCCTCAAACTTCCTTTCTGCAGCCGTTATACCATTTCTAATTAGCAATGCCACCCCCCCTCCTTTTTTACCACCCTCCCTAATCTTACTGAAACATCTGTAACCAGGAACCTCCAATAGCCATTCCTGTCCCTCATCTATCCATGTTTCCGTGATGGCCACAACATCGTAGTCCCAGGTACCGATCCACGCCTTAAGTTCACCCACCTTATTTCTGATACTCCTTGCGTTGAAGTATACACACTTGAGCCCATCTCTGTGTCCGTAAGTAGTCCCTGTCAGTGCTACCTTCTCCACAGCCTCCCTACAGTTTTGGGCATCCTGACACACAGCTAGCTTACTTGCTGGACTAAAAGTCCGGATCCCATCCCCCTGCCAAATTAGTTTAAACCCCCCCGAAGAGTGCTAGCAAACCTACCCCCCAGGATATTGGTGCCCTTCTGGTTCAGGTGCAACCCGTCCTGTTTATACAGGTCCCACCTTCCCCAGAATGCAGTCCAATTGTCCAAATATTGGAAGCCCTCCCTCCTACACCATCCTTGCAGCCACGTGTTCAACTGCACTCTCTCCCTATTCTTTGCCTCTCTGTCACGTGGCACCGGCAACAACCCAGAGATGACGACTCTGTCTGTCCTAGCTTTTAGCTTCCAGCCTAACTCCTTGAGCTCTTGAATGACCTCCCCACCCCTCTTCCTACCTATGTTGTTGGTGCCAATGTGTACCACGACTTCTGGCTGCACACCCTCCCCCTTAAGGATTCTGAAGACACGGTCCGAGACGTCTCGGACCCTAGCACCCGGGAGGCAACAAACCATCCGAGAGTCTCGCCCATGTCCACAGAACCGCCTGTCCGTCCCTCTAACTAGAGAGTCCCCTATAACTAGCGCTCTCCTCTTCTCCCCCTTTCCCTTCTGAGTCTCAGAGCCACAGACCCCTTCACTGCAGCTTACACCTGCAAGGCTGTCCCCCCCCCAACAGTTTCCAAAGCTGTATACTTATTTTTTAGGGGAACGACCACAGGGGAACCCTGCACTGCCTGCTTCTTCCCCTTCCCACCTCTAACTGTTACCCAGCTACCTCTCTTCTCCGGCGTAACTATGTCCCTGTAGCTTCTATCAATCACCCTCTCAGCCTCTCGAATAATCCTCAGCTCATTCAGCTCCAGTTCCAGTTCCCTAACTCGTTCGGTGAGGATCAGGATCTGACTGCATTTCCTGCAGACGAAGTCTGCAGGAGTATCGGTGGTCACCCCTACCTCAAACATCCTGCAGGAGGAACATTCCACCGCCTGCGCTGCCATGACTGTACACTTTGTCTCCAAAAACAAGAACACTGAGTCAATAACCTGTGGACTTTAAAGTTAGGTTAGAGGAGGAGGGTGGGTGGTTATCTTGATGATCATCCTTTTCCAGATTCTGAATTTATCCCGGTCTTCAGGAGTATCAATGACTTATGCCTCCTTACTCTGCTTAACTTGCTTGGTTAGCCATGGATGATTTATTCCTCTCTCAGAATTTTTCCTCCTGACTGGAATATATTTTTGATGAGAGTCATGAATTATCTCCTTAAATGCCTGCCACTACTTACTGTTTTTCCTGCTAATCCATCTGACCAGTCCACTTTAGCTAACTCTATTCTCATTTCATTGTAATGCCCTTTATTTAAGTGAAACACCATTGTTTCTGACGCATATTTCTCACACTCAAACTGAATCCAACATGTTATAATCACTACTTCCTACGTCCCTCTACTCCTTTAAACTAGAAGTAAAGGCCTCTATACAGTGTCCCCATTAAACATTCCCAGGAAGTTTAGGCACAAAGTAAAGCATCCTGTACTCTTTTAAACTTAAAGTGAAATCTGGATCAGTCAAATTGGCAAGGGTAGGTTTAGGGAAAATGAATTGAATGTATTTTGAGATTTGTTTCTTGGAGCAATACATTGTGGAACCAACCAAGGAGCAGGCTATTCTGGATTTGATGTTGCATAATAATATGGGATTAGTTCATGACTTCACAGTAAAGGAGAAGAGTGATCATAGCTTCCTCGATTTTCAAATTCAGCTGGAGGGTAAGAAACCATATTCCCACACCAGCATTCTACTGTTAAACAAAGATAATTATGTAGGCATGAGGACAGATCTGGTCCTAATGGACTGGGTGGGTTGAATAGAAGATAGAACAGTCAATTACAAAGATTAGATTACTTACAGCGTGGAAACAGGCCCTTCGGCCCAACAAGTCCACACCGACCTGCCGAAGCGCAACCCACCCAGACCCATGTCCCTACATTTATTCCTGCAACTAACACTACGGGCAATTTAGCATGGCCAATTCACCTAACCTACACATTTTTGGACTGTGGGAGGAAACCGGAGCACCCGGAGGAAACCCATGCAGGACACGGGGAGAATGTGCAAACTCCACACAGTCAGTCGCCTGAGGCAGGAATTGAACCCGGGTCTCTGGCGCTGTGAGGCAGCAATGCTAACCACTGTGCCACCCAGTAGTGACAGATGTTTAAGGAGATACTCAATTGCTCCCAACTAAAATGTATTCAGAAATGAAGCAAGATTGTAAGAGGGGAGAAAATATTAATGGATAAGCAAGAAAATTAAAGCTAATATAAAAACAAGGTGAGTGGCAGCCTGAAAGATTAGGAAATTTTAAAAGATCAATAAAGTCATAAAAAGTGAAAGGGTAAATTATGAAAGGAAACCAGCACAAAATATTAAAATGGATATCAAAATGTTCTATAAATATATAAACGTGAGAAGATTAGCTAAAGTGAATGTTGGTCCCTTGCTGGATGAAACTTAGGGGTTACTAGTTGTGAACACAGAAATGGCAGGGTCACAATAAATATTTTGCATCAGTTTTTCCAGTTCGGAACAGTAGTGCCATCTCAATAGTAACAGAGATTATAGAAAGGGAGGAACTTTGAACAATCATCATCACTAGGGGAAATGAGGACTGAGCAAACCATTGGAATTGAATGCAGCCAAGTCCCCAAGACCGAATGGCCTCGAGCCTAGGGTCTTAAAGAAAGAAGCAGCAGAGAAAGTGGATCCATTGGCTATAATACTCCAAACTTCCCTGGATGTCAGCAATGTTCCAGTGGATTAGAAAAATTGTAATACAATGTCCTGATTCCAGGAGGGAGGGAGGTAGAAATCAAGAAAGTACAGATTAACTTGTGTCATTGGGAAAGTGTTAGAGGTAATAACAGGACATTTGGAAAGTCAAAACGCAATGAATTGGAATCAGCAGGGTTTTATGAACATTAAATCGTGTTTGACTAATTTGTGAAAGTTTTTTGAAGATGTAACAAGTGAAGTGGGTGCTGGAGGTTGTGTGGGGATAAAGGGGGTCGCAGATTTAAAACAAATGAGAGGAGTTACTTCTCTCAAAGGGTTGTGAATCTGTGGGATTCACTACCCCCAGAGTGCAGAGAATGCTGGGACTTTGAGTAAAATTAAGGAGGAGATAGCTCTTGAACAAATTAAAAGTCGGACTATGGGCAGCTGCCAGGAAAGTGGAGTTGAGGCTGAGATGAGATCAGCCATGACCATGTTAAATGGTGGAGTAGTTTGTGGGACTCAGTTGCCTACTCCAGCTCTGTGTTCTCATGTTGTCTCACATTGTCCCCAACAAACACTCTCATGACAGCAATAGCATGGGATTAGATACAGAGTTCAGCTCCCTGTCCCAGGAAGTATCTCTGGATGAGGCTGATCAACTTCAAGTGAATAATGTAGTGTTATGCAGTGAAATGCAGATGATCAGTATTCTAATTGGGTGATGAGTTTGAGTTGGTTCTGGATGTAATCTGAGCCTCAGTGCAAAATTACAGCAGAATATTCACTGCCGTCATTGTGTATCAACTGTAAATTAAGTATAGTAATGTCAGGGGCTGTGAAATGAAGTGAATCAGGAGTTACCTAGAGACTGGAGGAATGTCTGCGTGGGAATGCTTACTGCAAGTGTCTGTCGTTAACATATTTTAACGTTGTCATTATTGGGTCAGCTAAGACTATATAGTAAGTGAGTCCTTGGATAAAATGGTCAGTGGGTCTTGGAGTACAGTGATCAGTAGGTATCAGATTCCAGAGATCAATGGGTACTGGAATACAGTGATCAGTGGGTAATGGAAGTATAGCCATCAGTGGGAACTGGGATACAGCGATCAGTGAGCACTGGGAGTATAGTGGTCAGTGAGCACTGGAGTGAGTATTCTGGGTGTCATGGACTGTGATCGGTCAGTGGGTAGATTTGACAGTGAGGATTGGCTATAATGTGGTCAGAAACGCAGAAGTGGAGTGAATTTCTTTCTAAAAGCACCTTCTTTTCACACTGCTCCTAAGAGAAAGTGAGGACTGCAGATGCTGGAGATCAGAGCTTAAAAATGTGTTGCTGGAAAAGCGCAGCAGGTCAGGCAGCATCCAAGGAACAGGAGAATCGACGTTTCGGACATAAGCCCTTCTTCGGGAATTGAAGGCCTGAAGAAGGGCTTATGCCTGAAACGTCGATTCTCCTTCTCCTTTGATGTTGCTTTCACACTGCTCCTGCAGACTGGCACTGGCAGATGGCTGCTCTTTCAGCTCCTCCTTCAGACCTGCACCGTGGTCCAGCCCGTGGAAAAACTATTTAAAGGTTTGGAACATCATCCCTCATCCCTGGGGCACTGAAGTTCAGCTGATAACCGTTTATTGCTGAAATCTCGCAACCCAAATAATAAAAAGATTAAATTGTTTCTTCTCCCCACCTCCCAGCACAGTTTTTTCTTTAAATCACGAGCTTATCGTTCCCTTGCAATCTCAAAACCCAGTGAGATTTTTTTTTCAAAACGCACCTTTGCATCACTGCTGCTTTACTCTGAGCATCTTCTCTTCCTTCTAGGCTCCTCCCTCACCCTCCAGCCTTTTGCAAATACCTTTTATTTTAAAGAGGACGCCTTCCCTTTAATTGTCATAGCTCCGATTTTAAGAACTGCCGGCTTTCTGGTTGTCATGACAGTCCTGACCCTCTCCCCTCCCCAGCCCCGGGCTCGGTTATTCCCTGGGGTGGGGTGGAAACTGCTTCCATTTATAGGCAGTGGTTACTGCTTTCTCAGCTGTCGGCTGGCTGCCTGGAGGGTACTATATAAGGCGGCCCTGGAGGATGCGGGTACTCGTGCGTGTGCTCACAGCTTCTGCACACCTCCCAGATCCTGCTGGTCCCGGTAAACCATGGCCCCCAAAAAAGAACTGAAGAAAGAAGCTGCCAAGGCAGCCCCTCCACCACCACCTGCAGAACCAGAACCTCCCAAGGAACCTGTCTTCGACCCCAAGAGTGTGATGGTAAGTGGACCCATTGTGAGAGAATCATTGCTGCCTGGAGACCTGCAGTGAATGAATGAATGGCTGACTGAATATTTAAAATGACAATCTGTAAGGGTACTGTAATGACAGAGGGGCTGTGGAGCAGCTGTAAGGTTTGTTTTGAGGATTTTCTGCTTTCTACTAAATGTGCAGGAAATCCCGTTTCCGTTTTCCAGTGAAAGATTTCATTTTTGAGCTGAACACAATAAGTGTCAAAGGCTTCAGTAACATCTTGCAGATGTAGCGTGCACTGGGAGCTGTCTCTGGCTGCTCCTTGCTTTTTGTTTGGTGACCCTAATAGCTGCAGACGTCTTTATTTTTCCTCGTTCATTTTGTCTACCCACCTCTGACAGACCCCACCCTCACCATAGCCTCCTGATTTCAGGGAATTCAGCAGCAGCTAGATGATTATCACACCCTGAGTTGAGACATATTCGACCTTGACTTAGCGAACACCTAGCCTTCAAGCAGGGACCTTGATTATAGCCCAGATGGTGCTGAGGAGAGCCATTCCTTACCTCCAATCCACAGTATCATAAGTGAAAATCTTCCCCCAATTTAAACCACTCAATCTAAATCCTGATTGACTATGCATTTCCTATCAATTACCAGGCAATAATGAGCCAGCAGGAGGTGCATTCTCTATAGCTGTAGTCTCCTCCATCTTCTGAAAAAAGATTTCTCTCTCTGGTGGCTCCGTGAATTGAAACAGTGTTGCAGAATGTCAGTGTGATCTACATCTCAGGGCTCCATGACACCATAAGATATAGGAACAGAATTAGGCCATTCGGCCACAGCTGATATGTTTCACAATTCCATTCTCCTGCCTTCTCCCTGTACCCTTGATCCCCTTATTTAATCAGGAGTCTATCTTTCGCTGTCTTAAAGACACTCGATGACTTGACCTCCACAGCCCTCCATGGTAACGGCGTTCCACAGGTTCCCCACCCTCTGACTGAAAACATTCCTCCTCATCTCAGTTCTAAAAGGTCATCCCTTCAGGCTGAGGTTGTGCACTCATATCGAGTCTCTCCTATAGTGGAAACATCTTCCCCACGCCCATTTTATCCAGACCTCTGAGTATTCTGTGAGTTTCAACATGATTCCCCACTCCCCATCCTTCTAAACTCCATTGAACACGGACCCAGAGTCCTCAACAGCTCCTCATATGACAAGCCCTTCATTCTTGGGATCATTTTGTAAACCTCAGCGCCAGCACATCCTTACTTAGGAAAAGGCACAAAACTGCTCACAATATTCCAAGTGCCTTATACAACCTCAGTCGTATATCTCTGCTCTTGCAACTACCCACCTCAAAATAAATGCTACTATTGCATTAGCCGTCCCATTGAACCTCCATGTTGGCCTTGAGAGAATCCTGAATGAGGGCTTCTAAGTCTCTTTTGTGCTTCAGATTTCTGAAACCTTGCCCTGTTTAGGAAACAATCTTCTAGGAGAAAGTGAGGACTGCAGATGCTGGAGATCAGAGCTGAAAATGTGTTGCTGGAAAAGCGCAGCAGGTCAGGCAGCATCCAAGGAGCAGGAGAAGATTCCTGAAGAAGGCTCATGCCTGAAACATCGATTTTCCTGCTCCTTTGATGCTGCCTGACCTGCTGCACTTTTCCAGCAACACATTTTCAGTCATTTAGGAAACAGCCGACTCCTCTATTCAGTTTTCTGACTGTCAAAGTACATAACCTCACACTTTCCCACAAAGTATTTCATCTGCCTCTTCTTTGCCCCTAGCTATCCAATTCTTCTGCAGTCTTCCCACTTCCTCAACAGTATCCTGTCCCTCCACCCATCTTTACGTCATTTTCAAGCTTAGCAATAATGCCCTCGGTTCCCTCATCCAGATCATTGTTGTATAACGTATAACATATAGCTGTAGTCCCACTACCAAACCCTGAGGAACTCCAAGAGTTACTAGATGTCATCCTGAAAAAGATCCCTTTTACCCCTACTCTCTGCCTTCTGCTGGTTCAGACAATCCTCTATCCATGCCAGTACGTACCCCCTAATACCATGGGCTCTTAACTTATTTGGCAGTCTTCTGTGTGGCACCTTGTCAAAGGCCTTCTGAAAATCCAAATAGATCACATCCACTGCCTCTCCTTTGTCTAACTTGCTTATTACCTCAAAGAATTCTAACAGATTTGTTAGGTATGACCCCCTTTACAAAGTGATACTCATGCACTTTCAAGAACTCTGCAATTTCATCCTTAATAATAGACTCTTAAATCCTGATGAAGAGCTTATGCCCGAAACATCGATTCTGCTGCTCCTCAGATGTTGCCTGACCTGCTGTGCTTTTCCAACGCCACACTTTTTGACTCTTAAATCTTACCAACGACCAAGTTCAGGCCAACCAGCCTATAGTTTCCTGTCTCTGCCTCCCTCCCTTCTTAACCAAGTGTGTCACATTAGCCATTTCCCAGTCCTCTGGAACCCTCCCTGACTGCAGTGATTCCTGAAAGATCACCAGAACTTTGGGGTATAGTCCACCTGATCTGGGTGATTTATCCACCCTTCAGACCTTTTCAGTTTCCCCAGCAACCTCTCCTTAATGATGATCACTGCACTCACCTCTGCCTCCTGACTCTTTTGAAGTTCTCGTATGCTACTGGTGTTTTCCACTGTGAAGATTGGTGCAATGTACCTGTTCAGTCACTCCACCTTGTCTTTGTTCCCCATTACTACTATTCCAGCCTCATTTTCCAATGATCCATTAATCACTCTTGCTGTTCTCTTATACTTATGTATCTAAAAATACTTTTGCAATCTTCTTTTATATTACTGAAGAGCTCATATTTCATCTTCTCTCCTTTGTTACTCCTTTAATTTTCATCTATTCATTAAAGATCCCCTGCTTCCCACTTACTTTCACTACATTGTATGCTTTTTCTTTTGCTTTCATGCTGACCCTGACTTCCCTTGTCAGCTCTGGCAGCCCCAGAAACCCCTGCCATTGCTGCTCCACCATCTTCCCTGCTAGATTTCCCTTTGAATCAATCTGGCCAGTTCCTCCCTCAGGGAGTTACTTTGTAGTTACCTTTACTCAATTTTAATACCATTCCAATTGATTCCAGCTTCTCCCTCTCAAACTGGCGGGTAAAGTCTATCATATTATGGTCATTGCTCCCAAGGGGGTTCCTCTGCCTTAAGTTCCTTAATCAACTCTGCCTTTTACACATCACCAAATACAGAATTATCGGTTTCCTCATGGGCTCTGCCACAGGCTGCTCAAACAAACCAGCTCGTAGAAATTGCACAAATTCCTTTCCTTGAGATCTGCTACCAAACTGATTTCCCAGTCCTTCTGCATGTTGAATTCCCCCATGTGTAATAGTGCCTTTTCCTCCATGCCTTTTTCTATTTGCTGATTTATTTTCTGCCCCACATTCTGACTACCTCTGGGAGACCTGGACATCAGGGTCCTTTTTTTCCCTTTGCAAGTCTTCAACTCTACCCACACGACTCTATGCCTTCTAACTCTTATTTCACTTCCTGCCATTGATTTAGTTTTATTTCTTACTATCAAGGCGCCCCACCCTCTCTGCCCATCTGCCTCTCCTTCCAATAAGCTGCGGATCCTTGGATATTTACTTCCCAGCCCTTATCCCGTTGCAACCTCTGTCTCTGTGACCCACAACATCACACCCACTAATTTCAATCTGCACTACAAGCTCACTTACCTAGTTTTGTATTCTGCATGCATTTAAGTACAACACCTTCTGTCCTATGTTAATTGTCCCCATTCTCATAGCTGTCCCCTTACCTGCTGTGCCTGAAGTTAGATTCCTTACCCTTTCCATATTCTGACCTATTCCTTATTCTGAAACTTTAATAACGTCTTCTGTGACCTCCCCTATATTTAAATGGTTTGAAGTGCTTGGGACCTCAATCTACCTTTATGCTATCCATTCAGCTACTTTATTCTGACTTTCTTCACATGTGAAGATGCAAAACCTTTAAGTTAATACTCTTATCAAGTTTCCCTACATTTCTAGTTCTTTGGTTCCATTAGGCGTTATTGTCCTTTCTTTATATTATCCGGTAATAATGAACCCTGTCACTATGCTACAATCCTACCTCTCCTTTACCTTTGATTTTATAATTTTCCACGTAACTGAACCTACAACCACCCCCGCCCAACTACTTACCTTAAAGCTCTATCTGCAGCCTTAGTTAGTTGCAGTTAGGTCAGTAGGGGTAGTTGACTGGAAATCAGGTTTGTGATGTAGGGTGATACCACCAGTGTGGGTTCAATTCCCACATCGGCTGAAGTTACCATGAAGGACCCGCCCTCTCAACTCCCCAACCTTGCCTGAGGCGTGGTGACCCTCAAGTTAAACAATTGCCAAGTGTCTCTCTCTGATGGTAGAGCAGCTTCATGGTCAGGTGGGACTATAGTGAGTTTACCTTTGATCTGTCCTTTATCACAGAGCTCCTGTCACTGCAGCCCACACACAGCATGACCCTGGGGAAAGGAATATGCCTATTTTACAAAAACAGAAGATAAGGAAGAGACTCTTAGTCTTTAGTCTGAATGAGGCATACCAGGTAGAAAGGGTAAGTTGTGCATGTTAGCACATTGCCCTCCTGGCAATGTCTCAGTGCACAGCTAGGGACCTTACTGTCAACTTAAAAACAGCTGGAAGGCTACTGGTGAACAACCTAGTTCCTGTCCGAGTGTTTACCTTTCCCAGGAATTGAGCTGCGCTGGGCCATACAGGAAGATTAGCTTTGACAATGTGAAAGCTACCGTCCATTAAATGGGAGAAATGTAATCAGGAAAATTATTTTTTCAGGACTGCATTCTCGCCTTATCAAACTGATTGCTGAAATTTCCCAGAGGGTAGAAAAGCCACAAATCTTGCATTGATTGATGCTCTGTACAGTAACTGTCACCCTGAAAGAATGATCTTCTTCTCGGACACTGTTGGTTCCTGAGTCTGTGCCTGACTAAAGGACCCAGCTATGGACAGAAGGAAAGAGCAGCAAAGCTCCAACACATAGTCTAGTTGCTCATGTGGCAAATGCACTTGATTGAAGGTGCAGAGGTACTATCTGCGGTGCACAACTGGAGAAAGGACTGAAGGGGTACCACAGAGAAATGGTAAATGAGAAGGACATTGGAGGGAGAAAAAACAAAAAAATGGGCTTGGAATTCAAACACTGGGAACAAAATAGAGTATTATTGAAGAATATTTATGTCAGCTACGCTTTCACCACAGAAGATAATGAAACAGACACAAAAACAGAAGTTACTAGAAAAGCTCTGAGGAAGGGTCACCAGACCCGAAACATTAACTCCAATTTCTCTTCACAGATGCTGCCAGACCTGCTGAGCTTTTCCAGCAACTTCTGTTTTTGGTTCTTTCAGCCTTTATAACCTGACTTTAGGATGTGCTGAAAAAGAAGATTGGGATCAAAAGTGAAAAATAAACTCAAAGCTGGAGAGTGATAAAAAGACTCGCACGTTATGTTCCCACACATGTTCTGAGGATGTGTTGACCTGAAGGTGCCGGTGTTGGACTGGGGTGGACAAAGTTGAAAATCACACAACACCAGGTTATAGTCCAACAGGTTTATTTGGAAGCTGAAAGCTAGTCCTTCCAAATAAACCTGTTGGACTATAACCTGGTGTTGTGTGATTTTTAACCCAGAGGATGAAGGGGAAAAAGAAAGTAAAAATATTAGTTTATATTTACAAAATATAGAAGATTGCGGGAGTGTCTAAGGTTCGGCAGGCAGTTAGTGCTGGTCTTATAGAAGTCTTGTTCAGACTCCCTTTCTTTAAGAATTATAGAGCAGTCAGTTTAATGTCAGTGATATGAAGGGTAGTGGAATCTACACGAAAGGGTGTAATGGAGAATATCCAGAAACAGGCAATGTAATTATTCATTTAGCATCAATTCCAAAAGGACAACTTATGCTAATTACCCAGATATTTCTTTAACAAAATAATGGAAAAAATAGACAAGGGTAATGTAGTAGTTATCATATATTTGGATTTTCAGAAGGCCTTTGATGAGGTTCAACAAGGTAAGTTCATCACATAGGTTAGGACATATGAAGTCTGAAGACAAATGGGTGAAGGGGCTGAATTGGCTCCACTCTTTTCAACCTCCTTACTTTGGCCACAAAGATTTAATGCTGCTTTTAGAATGCAGTTATACCTCACACCAATTAAAATGTAATTAACAAGTTCACCAGAGATAATTTTAGAAATTACAAGGTTTTCTTGAATGGAAGAGAGAGAAATGTTATTATTCATTAACCCAGATAAAACTTAACAAAGATGTGACATCAAACAAATGTAAATTAAGTTTAAAATTTAAAAAGCAATAGTGACCAATACAGATCAGATGCAGCCATGAATGTTGTAGATATCTTTGAGTTCTCAATGTTCAGATATTTCCCCAAATTTTGTTGATAATGGTTGCTATTACTTTCTTGAGAAAGAGAGAGAGAGAGAGAGAGAGAGAGAGAGAGCTCTACTTTCCCTGCTCTGTCATAGCGTGAGCTTGAAGTATATCGCTCATTGATGTCTTCCTGTGTCTGGATGTGATTGTTTCCAAGCTGGATGTGTGAAGTGTAAATTAAAAAGAGGCCTCCAAAGTTTCTTTACATGTGACTGGTTTCAATCTCTTTTGATGAATTTTTAATTTCAGATTAAACTAATTTATTTCTTAGTTTCATAGAGTTACCAAGAATTACAACATAGGAAAAGGCCTTTGAACCCATCCCATCCACATTGGTCACAAATAACCACCTAACCATTCTAATGCCATGTTCTAGCACTTGGCCCATAGTTTCATATCCCCTATCACCCCAGTGTACATCTGAATACTTCCGAAATGTTATGACGGTTTCCGCTGTGCCGCTCCTATAGGCAGTGAGTTCCATGTTCCAAACACCTTCTGGATGAAAGCATTTTTCCTCCCATCTCCACCAAACCACCTGGTAATTGACCCTTCCATCATGGGAAAAAAAATTTCTTCCCATCTACCCTATATCTGTCTCTCATTATTTTATCCATCTCAATCATGTCCCCTCTCAATCTCCTCTGCTCTAAGGAACGCAACTTAGACAGGCAGGATCCTGGAAGAACACAGCAAGTCAGGCAGCATTAGAAGGTGGAGAAGTCGACGTTTCCGGTGTAACCCTCCTTCAGGACTGGGAGGGTGGGTGTAGGGGGAGCTGCAGAGAAAGGGGATGGCGGGGCAGAGTGGTGAAATGGGGATAGGTGAAGATAGGCAGAGGGTACAACCTGGTTAGTCAGTGGGAGGAATGAAGTTGGTTGGTGGCTGAGAGGAATTTAAGGGATGGGGAGGGGCCGGGAAGGAAGTTAGGGGATGGGAAGGTTGGAGGGAGGTTATTTGAAATTGGAGAACTCAATATTGAATCATCCAGACTGTAGGATGCCCAGGTGGAAGATAAGGTGTTGTTCCTCCAACAGGAGCTGTGGTTTGTTTTGGCAATGGAGGAGGCCAAGGATGGTCATGTCAGAAAGGGAGTGGGAAGGGGAATTAAAATGGGCGGTGACTGGGAGGTCCAGTCAGCCCCTGCGGGCCCAGCTGAGATGCTCAGCGAACCCTTCCTTAAGTTTATGTTCGGACTCCCCGATGGAGGGAAGACCACATCGGGAGCATCAGATGCAGTAACCCAGGTTGGATGAGAGGCAGGTGAACCTCTGTCTCACCTGGAAGGTGCCCTGGATGGAGGGGAGGGGGATAGTGTGCTGGCAGGTTTAGCATCTTTTCCGGTTGCAGGGGAAGGTACCTGGGGAGTTCAGGGCCCCAAACAGTCCTTCCAGGTGAGACAGAGGTTCACCTGCCTCTCTTCCAGGGAGAGAGGGAGATAAAAGGGAGTGGGTAAAGGGAAGAGAAGAAGGCAGATTTGTGGGGAAGGAAAGATGGAGCGAAGAAGGGAACAGAAAAGAAAGAGAGAAATATGAGATAATGACAATCCAAGTGCAGGACAATGGAGTTTGAGAGCCAGGAGTTTAAGTTGGAAGAGGGAGTTTCAAGGTATCCTGTTTTTAACTCTCACTGTTGTCAAAAGTGAGTACTTTTAACACACAATCCAGGAAAGAGAGTGTGGGTCCGTGTCGAGACCTCTTTGGGAATCATGTTTACTGACATGGAGAATAGAGGCAAGGATTTGTCTTAATGCTCAGCCTGACACCAGTCTGATATGAGTCGAGAGTGTGGTGCTGGAAAAGCACAGCAGGTCAGGCAGCATCTGAGGAGCAGGAGAATCGACGTTTTGGGCATAAGCCCTTCATCAGGAATGAGGCTACATCAGGGAGACAGGATGCTTTCTTGCGGATCATTTCAGCGAACATCTCTAGGACACCCGCACCCACTAACCCCACCGCCCTGTGGACGAACACTTCAACTCCCCCTCCCACTCCATCAAGGACATGCAGGTCCTGGGCCTTCTCCACTGCCAAACCCTTACCACATGAAGTCTGAAAGAAGAACGCCACATATTCCACCTTGGAACCCTGCAACTACACGGGATAAATGTGGATTTCAACAGCTTCCTCATTCCAACCCCCTCCCAATATCATCCCAGTCCCAAACCTCCAACTTGGCACCACCCTCTGGACCTGTTCATCACTCTCCCCTCTGACCTATCACTTTCTCCCTCACCTTCATCCACCCCACGCCCCCCATTTATCTCTCAGCCCTGACCCACAAGCCTCATTCCTGATGAAGGGCTTATGCCCGAAATGTCGATTCTCCTGCTCCTCGGATACTGCCTGATCTGCTGTGCTTTTCCAGCATCACGCTCTGGATTCTGATCTCCAGTATCTGCAGTCCTCACTTTCTCCCAGTCTGATATGCTATGTAACACAAAGAATGGCACCGTGTGAGGCAGCCTTGAGAGTAATGCATCCTTATAAACAGTTACTCTTTAATAAAGCTGACTTTGTTTCTGTTTCAGATTGATTTCAGTTCGGATCAGATTGAAGGTGAGTTTTCACTGTTCTAGAGCAAATACTATCAACCCTTCCAAAGCTGGGGTCAGCTAATTGTGCTGTCAGTCTTCTCACAGTGGCTGATGGAGCTAGGAGAATGGGCCAGGGCAATGGAAACGAGAGCGCAGGCTTCTCTGCTGCCCCTGGGAGGTCGACTGGGAGATGTCACCTGAGAACACAACAATGGCAGCAAAAAGCATTACAGAGAAATCAAAGCGAGAGATGATTATTACTACCTAAATACAAACAAAGAAGAATGTAAATGGTCCATGACTTGCTTATAATCAGGCTTTAGGGTCTTGGAATCCCTACAGTGTGGAAACAGGCCCTTTGACCCAACAAGTCCACACTGACCCCTCCAAAGAGTAACCCACCCACCCCTACCCTAGTACTCTACATTTACCCCTGACTAATGCACCTAACCTACACATCCCTGGACGCTACAGGCAATTTAGCATGGCCAGCTCACCTAATCTGCACATCTTTGGATTGTGGGAGGAAACCGGAGCACCGGAGAAAACCCACGCAGACACAGGGAGAATGTGCAAACTCCACGCAGACTCATTAAATTTGCAAAACGCCACAATAGGGCTCAATATCATAAAAATCTGCATATATTAAAATGGGGACATGATAGAAAGTCTATACAAAATCTTAGTGGGACCACTGTTAAAGACTCTACAGAATAGGGAAGGGGTTGAGGTAACAGAAATGGGAGGGTACGATACAGAGTTACTGAGATGCTCCCTGCGATGAAGGAATATAAGCCAAAACTTGAAAAATGCTGCGTGTGTTCCTTAGATCATAGGAAATTACAGGGAATTTTAATGGGACTGTTTAAAGTGATGAAAGTATTCAGGTAAATAAGTAAAGGAGCAAGAGGATTAAATACCGTGAGGATTAGACAGTGATCAGGAGAAAGTATTTTCCACATAGGGATGTGAGATTGTGGAATGAATTTCCACAATTCATAACTGTAGTAGAGACCATGTCAGCATTTAACATAACACTTCTGTGGTTGGACAAAACCATGGTATTACTGCGAAAATGTTTGAAACTTTTGTCTTGTACTCATCATTCACAAGAACACCAATTCAAGGGAAACACCAACATTTAAACTCGAAGAGAGGAGGATGTTGATTGGTTGCCAAGTGGACTCTGATTGGTAGAGGCATTGTCATGGAGAATGCAGATGGATGCTGATTACCAAAACTTTGCCAACCAGTTAGCACCCTCCTCTCATCCAATGTAAACAGTGGCACCTTTGCAAACTTAACAATACATTAGATGTGTGGAGGCAAGTTAGAGGGAAGAGGGAAAAGGGGAGCAAATGGTTCCTGGTAAGATGTAAAAGCAAAACACTGTGGATTTTGGAAATCTGAAACAAGCACAGAGAATGTTGGAGAAACTCAACAAGCTTAGCAGCATCTGTGAAAAGAGAAACCAAGTTAATGTTTCAGGTCCAGCGACTTTTCTTTTCAAGTGGACATTCTGGCTTCAGTTCAACATGTGGTACAGACGGTTTATTTAACCAACAGCGCTGTCAAACTGAAGCCAGTGTTGTCATTCATTTGTGTCCAGTTTGTGTGAATCAGGTTCCTCGGTGTGTGGAGTAATAATCACATCACTGTGTCTCTGATTTCAGAGTTCAAGGAGGCTTTTGCCCTTTTTGACAGGACGCCCAGCTGTGAAATGAAGATTACCTATGCACAGTGCGGAGATGTTTTGCGTGCCTTAGGACAGAACCCTACTAATGCTGAAGTCATGAAAGTGCTTGGCAAACCCAAACCAGAAGGTGAGGTGTCAGGGATTGGGGCTACTTCATTCTATAGGCATGAGTCCATCTGCATCATAACAACAAACACAGCAAAGGTGGCTCTGAGACACTGGAGTGACCGCCTTTGGGGCTACTGCTGTACTGGCTCCATAGAACAATGGGAAAAGAGGGGAAAGAAACTTAGCATTTATCTGCACAAAATACACATGTACATACGTAGACATACTTTGACACATGCAGACGCACACGCACGCGTTTATACCAACAGGCACACACACATACAATATACTTTGAGATTTATACTCACAGACATACACAAATGCACACACATACATACATTTAGAAACATGACTTGGAGGTGCCGGTGTTGGACTGGGTTGGACAAAGTTAAAAATCACACAACACCAGGTTATAGTCCAACAGTTTATTTGGAAGCACTAGCTTTCGGAGCAACGCTCCTTCATCAGGTGGAATTCTTCACAATGCAATGAAAAACAACCATAATTATGTATCTGAATGAACTTCCTACCTCCCCTAAAGAACACGTGTACTACGTATCTTCATTAAGATCCATTGATTGGGTGAATGATGCTTTGATCTGTTCAGTTCACCACCTGAGGTTCCAAGCCAGTAAAATTGAACCTCAAACTTCTTTAAATATTTATTTTGATTTGGGTCACGAGGGAGCTTTGATCTCCCCTCCCTCCCATCAGAGATGTATTCTGAAAGATCCGGTCAGTCTGAGTGACAGTCCGTTTGCCCCTGGCAGAGATGAACCAGAAGACGTTGGATTTTGAAACCTTCCTCCCAATACTGCAGCATATCACCAGGAACAAGGACCAAGGCACATATGAGGACTTTGTGGAAGGTTTGAAAGTCTTTGACAAAGAAGGAAACGGCACTGTCATGGGAGCTGAGCTCCGTCACGTGCTAGCAACACTGGGTGAGTTGAATGTCTTCAGTCTGGAGGGAAGATTATGTGGGTTTGGAAATTGATGTTAAATTATCACTGGTCTTCCATTTCTACCCTTTTCCCTAACTGTGACCCTCCCCAGCTTCTTGTTCTTGTTACTGTGCTGTTCTGTCTTTCACGGGAACTGTTTACTTCTGGGCAAGAAACCACAGTCCACACAAACCACCGGAACAAGCTTACTGTTCCTGATTGTGTGTAAATGTCCCAATACCTGAAATGAGCAGGAGACACCCTCTGACAAGCTGGAAGCCCTGCAGTTAGTCACCAGCAGTGTTACGGGGTACACCACCTTTTCATTTTCCCTGTCCCCAGGCAGCATTGGGTCCTGGGGTCAGTTTGGAGGTGCCTCCAGAGACACTTGGTTTCCCATTTATCCCCAATCAGGAGCAATGTATGGAAGTACAGGGTTATGTACTCCGAACCCACAGTCAGACACCAGCAAAGAATCAACGGAATTGAAGGTTAGGAGGGACATTTTAACCATGTACCAGATGCTCAGAAGGGCAGCTAGGGGCAGTGGTATGGAGCTGTCTCTGGAGTAGTTGCATATTGGGAGGGAGCAGCAGAACTGTCTTCGCCAATCAAATGGAAATGATTTGCTGTGAGTCCAGGTATGAATGTCCAGCCAGCAGAAGCTCATACCTCTGGGGTCTGCCATTGCTTCCTGCTTTACTGGAGCAATGCGAGCTTTAGTCCCCACAACACACACGGACAAGGGGCTTTCCATCGGATCCCAGTCTCAGACCATTACGGCAGCATGGATTAGGATGAAATTGAGACTCACTGCTACGTTATTCATCCCAGTTCTGTAGGAGGGACCTGAAACATTAACTCTGATTTCTGTCCGCAGACACTGCTAGACCTGCTGAAATTTTCCAGCAATCTCTGTTTTTGTTTGAGACTAGACATGGTCCTGCCTAACCTTGCAGTTTTTCTGCCAAGTTACATAACGGAAAGATCTTTCATTCTTTGGCGATATGAGCAACACCCAGTGTGGCCCTGGCCTGTCTGCTCTAGTTAGTGTCTGGGTGAAGCAGATCCTCTCATCAGGACAATTCTAATTCCCAAAGAACCACCTGCTCCAGCTTCATCTCAGCTCAGCTGCTGCTGAAACCCTCAACTGTGTCTTTGTCATCTCCAAACCAGGCTAGTACTCCCTCCCTTTAGCCTTCATATCCAGTCTAAGTCTGATCACATCCCATCTCTTAGCCCATCATGTCCAGCCCAGTGCCAATGATCTCCCTCAGCAGTGTTTAACACCCTCCTGCTGATACTGAGCTAGACCAATCTGAATTCCTTGTATCACTTTCTCTGGGGAATGTTAACAAGATTCACCCCATCCACTAGAAATATGACCACTCCCAGGCCATCAGGTTGATCAATGACCAGTATTGAGCCTTTCAATGCTCAACATTCCAACCGACTGGATCACTCTCTGATGCTAGAACATCAGAGGCAATCTCTGAGATAAGGGGACTTTATTTTTATAAAATTTCTCAAACCCCTCAATTAGATTCTAGTCTATGACTTGTGCCCAGGTTTCTGTTATCTTAGAAATAAATCCCACAGAAGGTACTAATTAGATTCCAGTCTGTAACTCACTCCCAGATATCTACTGTTATATACATAAACTGGCATCAGCACCCGACCCTACCCCGAACCCCTCAATTAGATTCATTGCCACATATCTGCTAATCTCTTGAAAAAAAAAACCCCACAGAACCTATTGAACTAGATTCCAGCCTGTAACTCACTCCTGGATATTCGCTATTCTATATATTAAATACTCCAAACCCTTGGGCGGCACAGTGGTTAGCACCGCTGTCTCACAGAGCCAGAGACCTGGGTTCAATTCCCACCTCAGGCGACTGACTGTGTGGAGTTTGCACATTCTCCCTGTGTCTGTGTGGGTTTCCGTTGGGTGCTCTGATTTCCTCCCACAGTCCAACGATGTGCAGGTCAGGTGAATTGGCCGTGCTAAATTGCCCATAGGGTTTGGGTGGGTTGCGCTTCAGTGGGTCGGTGTGGACTTGTTGGGCTGAAGGGCCTGTTTCCACACTGTAAGTAATCTAAGCTGTAAGTAATCTAATCTAATCTTGATTAGAATCCAAATTATATAAAATGTTACTGAATTGAGATTGGCCACATTGTGGGACAATTAATTGCTTTTTAACCTGAAAAGATCATCTTGGCTGTATTATTGCTGGAATAGAGAGTAGGTGGACTGAGCTGATCTCCTGCCTTCTGATCGAATGATTCCATTACCTGGTAGGTGAGAAGATGTCAGAGAGTGAGGTGGAGCAGCTGTTGGCGGGTCATGAGGACTCAAATGGATGCGTCAATTATGAAGGTGAGATCAGGATGAAAACCATCTCCATAACCTCAGGAAAAAAACACACTCTGACTCTCACATTCAGGCCCTCACTCCGACTCTCAGTCGGCCCCTCACTCCGACTCTCAGTCGGCCCCTCACTCGGACTCTCAGTCGGCCCCTCACTCGGACTCTCAGTCGGCCCCTCACTCGGACTCTCAGTCGGCCCCTCACTCGGACTCTCAGTCGGCCCCTCACTCCCACACTCAGTCGGCCCCTCACTCCCACACTCAGTCGGCCCCTCACTCCCACACTCAGTCGGCCCCTCACTCCAACTCTCAGTCGGCCCCTCACTCCGACTTTCACTCAGTCCCCTCACTCCAACTCTTGCTCGGTCCGTCACTCCAACTGAATACAAAAACATCCTTCACGGTCACAGAATTTATGTTAAGTTTGGAATATTGTGTACCATTCTGGTTTCCTTCCTATCGGAAAGATGTTGTGAAACTTGAAAGGATTCAGAAAAGATTTACAAGGATGTTGCAGGGTTGGAGGATTTGAGCTATAGGGAGAGGCTGAACAGGCTGGGGTTGTTTTCCCTGGGGCGTCAGGGGCTGAGAGGGTGACTTTATAGAGGTTCACAAAATCACGAGGGGCATAGATAGGGTAAATAGACAAAGTCTTTTCCCTGGAGTGGGGGAGTCCAGAACTAGAGGGCATAGGGTTTAGGGTGAGAGGGGAAAGATATAAAAGAGACCTAAGGGGCATCTTTTTCACTCAGAGGGTGGTGCGTGAATGCAATGAGCTTCCAGAGGAAGTGGTGGAGGCTGGTACAATTACAACATTTAAAAGGCATCTGGATGGATATATGAATAAGGGTTTAGAGGGATATGAGCCAAGTGCTGGCGAATGGGACAAGATTAGGTTAGGATATCTGGTCTCATGGACGAGTTGAACTGAGGGGTCTGTCTCTATGACTCTATTGACTCTAAGTCAATAAGGGTGGTGCAATAATAAGGTGGCTTCTATAGATTTCAAAGATATACAGTGATAAGGGAGCATAATGAAACAATATCTATAACAATTTCATGGAAGCCAGGTTTATTAACTTATTTACAGAATTGAAAGCTGTGCAATGTTTAAAGCCCTGAATTATTGTGTAGAACCCAGGTATATATGGTTGATATTTTGACAAAGTTAAAAGGCAATATTTATCATATCGTGCAAATGGACGTTTTAGTTAATGAGAGACCAATAACTGCGAGGTTCAAAACCAGGCGTAACTTAAGTGGATCTTATTCATTGAACAGCAATAATTGTCTGGTTTTATTTTTGCAGCTTTTGCGAAGCACATCTTATCGGGATGAAGCATGATGTTCTGGTGAGTTAAACCACATGTTCGGTGCTTTGACACTTTTCACCTTGCGATAGCATGAACTATCCAATGAAACTGAGGCACAGTCACTCCCTGAAAATGGATCTGATGTAGACAAAACTTCCCCTCGACAAGCGAATTTAGAAAGTGGGAGCCAGACTAATGCACCTAACCCACACATTCCTGAACACTATGGGCAATTTAGCATGGCCAATTCACCTAACTTGCACATTCTTGGACTGTGGGAGGAAACCCACACAGACTAGGGTGAATTTGCAAATTCCATACAGACAATCGTCCAAGGCTGGAACTGAACTCAGGTCCCTGATGCTGTGAGGCAGCAATGCTAACCATTGAGCCACCGTGCTACCAGATTGGGAACTGTCAGGTTTGCACAAGTTTGGTTTACTTACACAAAAACAGGACAGGAGGGAGAGCAAGAAAGCTTTACTCACCATGCTCCTGGGAGGGGGAAGATTGTCCTGTGAGGGTAGATAGATTAGAATAGATTAGACTACTGAGCCTAAATTCTCTGGAGTTAGGTATCTAATTCAGCCCCTTCAGACTTGTGTCTAACATTGCAGTTCCGTATCACTTTCCCATACTATCCCAATATCTCTGAATTTCTGTAGTGCCCAGAATAGTGTTAATTTCTATCATGGATAACCTCAAAGATTGAGTATCCACAGACCCCTGAGGTAGAGAATTGCAAAGATGCACAAACCTTTGAGCTCAGTGGTCATTTGTCAGGTTTTATCTTGGACAGTGCAGTTTCAGCTGGTCTGGCCACTCTCTGCTAATGGATGCCATTATATCTGACAGTTTGACCCATGGTCTCAGTAACTGAGTACAGCAGCAACAGCAGAGTCTTGCTCACTCCTTTCCCCATCTACAGGAGCCCAGATGTGAAGGGGCACAGGCAACTGGTTTAAGTCATATTTTTTTCTCAGCCTGTCCCCTCCGCGACAATGTGCAATCTCCAAATGTGGCACTGTCACTGCGTATTGTGCTGGTATCACTGACTGTCAAATGATGGGCAGCCATTGGCCCACACCAATCTGAGTGAAGACATTTCTCCTCATCTCTGTATGAAATGACCAATCCCTCAAGCTGACATCAATATATATCGCCACGCCCAGACCTGTGCCAAGTGTGGGTGTCCTAAGTTCTCTTTTGTGTTTTTAATCAGTCCTTTCTAACATTCAGTGGCCCAGTACAGATGGTGCCAAGACCAAGCTGATAGTTGCAATGACCTTTCTTGTCTCTCCCATTGGTCTGAGTTTAATGCAGAAGTCATTTGGAACATGTCACTCTTTCTCTGCCACACCATCTTTAGTATCTGTCCTGGAAATCTGAAAGTACTATATTAAATCACTTGTATTCGGGTATGTGACAGTATCAATAATACAGCCGCTGCAACTCCACACAGATTGGAAGGGCACCCTTTGAAATGCAGTCACCGAGTGCAGCCTCTGAGACATTTTCTCAATCTGTTCTATCAGGAATTATACATTTTTGAATTAGATACCTAACTCCAGAGAATTTAAGCTCAGTAGTCTAATCTGTTCTAATCTATCTACCCTCACAGGATAATCTTCCCCCTCCCAGGAGCATGGTGAGTAAAGCTTTCTTGCTCTCCTGTCCTGTTTTTGTGTAAGTAAACCAAACTTGAGCAAACCTGACAGTTCCCAATCTAATTAGGGGTTGCACGGTGGCTCAATGGTTAGCATCGCTGCCTCACAGCATCAGGGACCTGAGTTCAGTTCCAGCCTCAGACGATTGACTGTGTGGAATTTGCACATTCACCCTGGTCTGTGTGGGTTTCCTCCCACAGTCCAAGAATGTGCAAGTTAGGTGAGTTGGCCATGCTAAATTGCCCATAGTGTTCAGGAATGTGTGGGTTAGGTGCATTAGTCTGGGAAATGTAGAGTAATAGGGTAGGGGATTGGGTCTGGATGGGTTATTCTTCGGAGGGTCAGTGTATACTTGTTGGGCCAAATGGCCTGTATCCACACTGTAGGGATTCTATGATAATTGTAGAAGACAGTTTGACTTTTACACACCAATTCATTTGTACCAAAATCCAAAACAAGATTTACCTACTATACCTGCAAGTTCATTTTCTGTGATTCATGTACAAGGATCACTGAATACAAACACTTCCAACCTTTTATCACCCATGAAGCATTCAGTTTGATTATGTTTCCTATCAAAATGAATAACTTAATGCTCTGCCTGATTTTACATACACTGTTCACTCTCACAATCTCTCTCTATCTTTTCTGCAATCTCCTTGCATTCTTGACAGTGTATCAGTAGCTACCTTAGGTATACTACCCTCAGACCCCTTAACTAAGACATTAATGTAGATGGTAAGAAGCTAAGGCCTAAGCACTGATCTGAGGCAGAAAGCCTTTTGTACACTCCATAAACATCCATTCCCTCCACCACTGTGTACACAGCAATGTGTGCTATCTATAAAATACACCACAGATATTCACCAAAGCTCCTTAGACAGCACTTTCTGAATTCACAACTACTGTCATCGAGAACGACAAAGGGAGCAAGTACATGGGAGCATCAACCCCTTCAAGCCACTCACCATCCTGACTTGGAAATATATCGCTGGTTGTTCAGTGTTGCTGAGTCAAAATTCTGGAATGACCTCCTGAATGGTTTGTGTCCAGCACGTGGACTGCAGCGGTTCAAAATTCACCACCAATTTCTCAGGGGGAACTAGGGACAGGCAATAAATGTTGGCCCAGCCAGTGATGGCTACTTCCCATGAGTGAATAATGAGAGTTATAAGGTAGCCAGGAAGGTTCTGAAGAGAGAGCTAAGAGCAGCAAGGAGGGGACATGAAAAGTCCTTAGTTGGTAGGATTAGGGAAAACCCTAAGGCTTTCTATAGGTATGTCAGGAATAAAAGAATTAGTAGGGTATAAATAGGTCCAGTCAAGGATAGTAGTGGGAAGTTGTGTGTGGAGGCCGAAGAGATTGGGGAGATACTGAATGAATACGTTTCGTCAGTATTCACTCAGGAACAGGACATTGTTGCCGATGTGAATACTGAGTCACAATTAATTAGAATGGACGGCTTTGAGGTATGTAGGGAAGAGGTGTTGGAAATTCTGGAAAGGGTGAAAATAGATAAGTCCCCTGGGCCTGATGGCATTTATCCCAGGATTCTCTGGGAAGCAAGGGAGGAGATTACAGAGTCATTGGCCTTGATTTTTATGTCCCCGTTGTCTACAGGAATAGTGCCAGAAGACTGGAGGATAGCAAATGTGGTTCCCTTGTTCAAGAAGGGGAGTAGGGATAACCCTAGTAACTATAGGCCGGTGAGTCTCACTTCTGTTGTGGGCAAAGTCTTAGAGAGAGTTGTAAGGGATAGGATTTATGAACATCTGGATAGGAATAATGTGATCAGGGATAGTCAGCATGGTTTTGTGAAGGGCAGGTCGTGCCTCACAAACCTTATTGAATTCTTCGAGAAGGTGACTAAGGAGGTGGACGAGTGTAAAGTGGTAGATGTGGTGTATTTGGATTTTAGTAAGGCGTTTGATAAGGTTCCCAATGGTAGGCTACTGCAAAAAATACGGAGGTATGGCATTGAGGGTGAGTTGGAGGTTTGGATTAGGAATTGGCTGGCTGGAAGAAGACAGAGGGTAGTAGTTGATGGTAAAGGTTCATCTTGGAGTGCAGTTACTAGCGGTGTTCCGCAAGGATCTGTTTTGGGACCATTGCTGTTTGTCATTTTTATAAATGACCTGGAGGAGGGGCTAGAAGGTTGGGTGAGCAAGTTTGCGGATGATACGAAAGTCGGTGGAGTTGTTGACAGTGAGGAAGGATGTGTCAGGTTACAGCGGGATTTAGATAAGCTGCAGAGCTGGGCAGAAAGGTGGCAAATGGAGTTCAATGTAGGTAAGTGTGAGGTGATTCACTTTGGTATGAGTAACAAAAAAATGGGGTACTGGGCAAATGGTCGGATACTTGGTAGTGTGGATGAGCAGAGGGATCTTGGTGTCCATGTACACAGATCTTTGAAAGTTGCCACCCAGGTAAATAGTGCGGTGAAGAAGGCATATGGCGTACTGGCTTTTATTGGTAGAGGAGTTGAGTTCCGGAGTCCTGAGGTCATGTTACAGTTGTATAAGACTCTGGTGCGGCCGCATCTGGAGTATTGTGTGCAGTTTTGGTCGCCATACTATAGGGAGGATGTGGAGGCACTCGAACGGGTGCAGAGGAGGTTTACCAGGATGTTGCCTGGTATGGTAGGAAGATCGTATGAAGAAAGGCTGAGGCACTTGGGGCTGTTTTCATTGGAGAAAAAAAGGTTTAGGGGTGACTTGATAGAGGTGTACAAGATGATTAGGGGTTTAGATAGGGTTGACCATGAGAACCTTTTCCCACATATGGAGTCAGCTATTACGAGGGGGCATAGCTTTAAATTAAGGGGTGGTAGGTATAGGACAGATGTTAGGGGTAGATTCTTTACTCAGCGAGTCGTGAGTTCATGGAATGCCCTGCCAGTAGCAGTGGTGGACTCTCCCTCTTCATGGGCATTTAAATGGGCATTGGATAGGTATATGGAGGATAGTGGGCTGGTGTAGTTTAGGTGGGCTTGGATCGGTGCAACATCGAGGGCCAAAGAGCCTGTACTGCGCTGTATTGTTCTATGTTCTATGTTCTATGTTCTAAGTCAGGAGTGTGATGGAATACTTGCCTGGATGGCTGCAGCTGTAACAACATTTAAGAAGTCTGACACCACCCAGGACAAAGTAGCCTGTTTGATTGGCACCATATCCACAAGTATCTACTCTCTCCACCATGGATGCTCAGTAGCAGCAGTGTACTATCTACAAGATGAACTGTGGGAATTCACCAAAGATCCTTAGACAGCACTGTCCAGCCCATGACTGCGTCCGTCTCGAAGGACAAGGGAAGTAGATATACTGGAACACCAGCACCTGCAACTGCAACATGCCCTCCAAAAGCCAGTCACCATCCTGACTTGGAAATATATCACCGTTATTTCAGTGTCGCTGGGTCAAATCCTGGAATTCCTCCCTAAGGGCATTGTGAGGTCAACCTACAGCAAATAGACTCACGGAGTTCAAGAAGGCAGCTCACCACCACCTTCTCAAGGGGCAACTAGGGATGGACAATAAATGCTGGCCCAGCCAGCGATGCCCTCATCTTCTGAATTAATTTTAAAATGTTGAAGATGTTCCAGGTCTTTACCCTGACAGCTGTCTGCGGTAATGCTATGGGGCTGAAAAGGCTGCATTTCCAATTACCAAAGCTGTTTCCCTTTGTGTTCCAAGTGACTCTAACCAGCAGAGAGTTATTCCCCTGCTCCCCCTTGACTCCAGCTTTGCTCGGGATCCTTGATGCAGAAAGTCTGACCTTGCACCTGAAGTTCACTCTTTTAATCGTAGAGTCATAGAGTTTTGCAGCACAGGGAAAGGACCTTCGGCCCATCATGTCTGTACCAGGCATCTCTTCTAATTTAATTTGTCAGCACTTCGTCCTTAACGTTGTTTGCTCTAGCATTTCAAGTGCTCATCTAAGTACCTCATCAATGTGATGAGGGTTTCTGCCTCTCCTATCCCCACAAGCAATGAGTACCAGATTCCCCATACCCGCCGGGTTAAAAATACATTGCATTGTTGAGTGGATGCCAGTGTTGTAACTGTACTGGAACAGTTTGGCTCAGAGAGTGGCATGTCTTCAGTACTGTTGCAGGAATGTTGATGAGGTCCATAGCCTTTCAGTATCCAGAACCTGCAATCATTTTCTGATTTCATGTAGAGTGATTCGAGTCGGCTGAGCACTGGCACCTGTGAGACTAGGGACCACTGAATGAGCCTGAGATGGATCGTCCACTTGGAACTTCTGGTTAAAGATTGTTGTAAATGCTTCAGCCTTATCTTTTACACTTGTGTGTGGGGCTCTTCCATCATTGAAGACGGGGGATATTTGTGGAGCCTCCTCCTCCTTTAATTGTTCATCGCCATTCACAGCTGGATGTGACAGGACTGCAGAGCTTAGAGCTGAACTGTTGGTTGTGGGATCGCTTAGCTCTGTCTGTCGCTTGCTGCTTCCGCTGTTGGGCGTGTTTGTGGTGCTTCACCAGGTTGACACCTCATTTTTTAGGTATACCTAGTGCTGCTCCTCCTCCGTTCTTCATTGAACCAGGGTTGATCCCCTGGCTTGATAGTTGATACGATGTTGTTAAATTGAAGCAATCCAGCTGAGATGTTGTCCGGGCCCCATAACCTTGACTTTATCTAGTGCTTTCAGCCATTTTTAGCGCGTGGAGTGAATTGAATTGACTGGAATTCACCGTGATGGTGGATCATCAAGAGGAAACATTACTCTCGAGTAATATTCTTTCTTCAATGTTGTACTGTTCTGGGATTGTTCAATGATATTATAGAGCTGGGAGCTTTGCATTTCACTTATGTCAATTCCCACAAAAGCCATCAGTGTTTATCCATTGGTGAGTGTCAGTTATGATTGGTGAGTGTCAGATATGGCTGTCCAATATTTGAGGCAGATTTTTGTGGGTTCAAGTTCAACCCCAGAGACATGGAACAACAGCCCCCATGGTGACCTTCTGTGCAGTAGTGCTGGGGTGCAGTGCAGTCCAGTCTTTGGATAAGTCATGAAACCAAGAAGGGCAAGGGAATATCTCTCAGTCTCCTTGCCAAGATTAGTCCCTCTAACAATCATCCAAAGGCAGATCATGATCATTTTTACATTGGCATTTATGGCACCAGCTTTCATTCCAACAGTGACCACAGTTCAAGTGAACTAAAAACAATAGATGCTGGAGATCATAACAGGGCAGACAGCATCCATGGAGAGACAGTGAGCTAACATTTTGAGTCCAGATAACTCTTCATCTGAGCGAGATGAGTCATCTAGATTTGAAATGTTAGTTTGCTCTCTCTCTATGGATGCTGTCTGACCTGCTGTGATCTCCAGCATTTGTTGTTTTCAGTACAGATTCCAACTTTTTCACACAGAGGGTGGTGTGTGTATGGAATGAGCTGCCAGAAGAAGTGGTTGCAACAAAAACAACATTTAAAAGGCATTTGAATGGGTATATGAATAGGAAGGGTTTAGAGGAATATGGGCCAAGTGCTGGCAAATGGGACTAGATTAGGTTAGGATACCTGGTCGGACAGGACAAGTAGGACCTAAGGGTCTGTTTCGGTGTTAGATATCTCTATGGCCTTACATGGTTCAAAATAATGTTACTTAGAGGATCTTGAGGACATGAAATGTGCAGTTGAAAATGTTGATTGGCTGAGAGGGAAAAAGGTGGAGGCATGGAAAATGGGAACTGGAGGAGGCCATTCAACCCTTCAAACCTACTCCACTATTCAATATGATCATGGCTGATTATCAACTCTCCACTTTCTCCCTTTGGTCCCTTCAGCCCCATGAACTATACCTAATTCCTCTTGAAAGCATTCAATGTTTTAAGGTCCACATGGGACGTGAGTACCAACTTGGATATGATAGGCTGAATGGTCTGTTTCTGCTTCTGCACTGTCAATTTTCATTTAATTCTCAGTTATTTTAATTTCAAGTTAATGCCTGGCCTCCTTTCTAAGTTCTGATTTTTTTTTGCAGATTGTGAGCAATGGGATTGTCTATAAACACCAGGAGCAGCAAGCTGTGAAATCTATACTACAACAACCTTTTCTGCTGACATTCTGCACGTGAGGAGCCATTGTGTGTCACTGGGAAGATCCACTCAATCCTGTTGTTCTCACTGAATCCATCTATATCCCAGTGTGCGTTGACTTGTGTGTGCTTCACCACACTCAACCTGTCTCATTGTCCAGTACATATTTAATTTCTATAAGTTTTTACCACAAATAAAATACAACAAAAGACTTTTCTGTTTTTTCTTCTTGAGTATCTCTTTGGGGTATGAGTTAGAAATATAACTGCACAGCGTGACCATGGAGGACATCACGGGTACAGGTAGAATTGATCTCACGTTAACCAGATCCACAGGTAGAAGCCTCACTGACATGCCCATGTGGTATTTGATCACATTACTCACTCATGGCAGGAAATCATGACATTTGATCATGTGACATGGTGAATTTTATTCTCAGATTAATCTTTATCTCAGATTAATGTCTCAATATCACAGAACAGTTCCCCCACCATGAAAATATTAGACTTACTGTTTTATAGTGAGGTGAATGGTATATATTAATCAGTGAAATAACAGAAAAGATTCAAAACATGAAGGCTAAGTCAGTGTAAAGTGTAAGACACAGTGCCTCAGTGGTTAGCACTGCTGCCTCTCAGCGCCAGGGACCCGGGTTTGATTCCAGCCTCGGGTGACTGTCTGTGTGGAGCATGTTCTCCCTATGTCCATATGGACTTCCACCAGGTGCCCCAGTTTCCTCCCACAGTCTAAAGGTGTGCAGGTTAGGTGGATTAGCCATTTTAAATTGCCTGTAGTGTTCAGGCTAAAATGGAAAAGCTGTGGAAAATGTGGGGTTGGGTGGGATACTCTTCAAAGTGTTGGTGCAAACTCAATGGACCAAATGGCCTCTTCCTTCACTGTAGTGATTTTTTTTAAAAAATGTTTAAATAAAACTTCTTGTGATGTTTCCTCAGTATTGAACACAATGAGAAACTCATCAATATCATTTCAAAAATCAGTATTAATATAAATCAGGTTTAAATTTTTCTAACAGACAAATTCAAAAAATGTAAGTGAATCAATACTCTGTACAACTGCTGCCCAGCCTTGAGAGGAGAAGCCTTGGGAAGATTCCTAGAATAAAACACTTTCTCCAACAGACCAGCACAAACAAACATGAACTCCTCCCTCTTCTGTATATTTGCCTCTCTCCTCCCAGTTTTTCTTCCTGTATCTCCCCCCAGTCTCTCTCTTTCTTCCTAATTTCTCTTTCTCTCCCACCTTCTCCCCAGTTTTTCTCTCTCCTCCTATTTTTCTCTCTCTCTCTGTCTTCCTCCCAGTTTTTTTTTCTGTCTGTTATCACTATAGCCTGTTTCTTTAGCTGCCCTTACATGAACCACCACAGCCAGTGCCAATGCAGTCAATGTAATCAATACAGCCAGGGTTCTGTACGTTCAAAACCCACCACAGTCAGAATTCTGTACTATTCTGCTTTTGCCTGCAATTCGCTCTGTTCTTAATGTAAATGGTTGCAACATCCAATTCCACTGCAATAACCTGTGGCTGCTTGTTCTGAGGAACATAATTTGTGATCTGTATCAGCGACTATCTCCCCAAGACTATTTGAAACAATAGTTCAAGAGCCAGAACAAAACTTATTACCTTCTTCTTAGAATTTAAGACAGAACAGTACAGCACAGGAACAGGCCCTTCGGCCCACCAAGTCTGTGCTTACCATGATATCATTCTGAACTAAACCCATCTGCCTGTATGTGGTCCCTATCCCTTTATTTTTTGCCTGTTCGTGTGTCTGTCTAAATGCCTCTTAAAGCTGTGATTGTATCTGCTTCTACCACCACTCCAACAGTGTATTCCAGGCAACTAGCACCCTCTGTGTAAAAGAACATTCTTTGTGCATCCCCATTAAATATTTACCTTCTCATCTTAAACCCAAAACCCCTTCTATTTGACATTTCCAAACAGGAAAGAGACTCTGACTATCCAACCTATCCATGCCTCTTATAGTTTTATGTATGTCTATCAATTCGTCCCTCAGTCCTCTACATTCTAACAAAAATAATCCAACTTTGTCCACCCTCTCTTTATAGTTAATACACTCCAATCCAGGGCAACATCCTGATAAACCTCTTTTGCACTCTCTTCAAAGTCTCCACATCCTTCCCACAGTGTGGCAACCAGAACTGCACACAATACACCAAATGTGGTCTAAGTAAACTTTTATACTCAGTGCCCCAATGATGAAGATGGGCAGGCCATACATTTTATTTACAACCTGATCTACTTGTATTGCTAGAGACTGGCACCCCAAGATCCCACCGTATCTCAATCCTCTGAAGGGTACACCTCTCAGATTTGTACCCCCCCAGAAGTACAGCACCTCACACTTATCTGGACTAAACTCCGTCTGCCATTCTCCACTCAACTCTTCAACTGATTTATATCCTGCTGTAAACTTTGACAACTTTCCTCACTATCCAAAATGCCTCCCAATTTTCTAGTTGTCTGTTGAACTTACTAAACAGATATAATCACAAACCACAGAGGTCCCATCGCTGGTCCTTGTGGAATACCATTAGTCACAGATCTCCAGTCAAAGAAACACCTCTCCATAATTAACCTCTGTCTTGGATGACCAAACTAATTTTGTATCTAACTTACCAACTCCGTGTTGATGCCATGTGACCTAATCTTCTGAACCAGCTGATCTTGTCAAATGCTTTAATAAAGTCCATGTAGACAACATCCACTGCCCCAGCAACATCAATTACCTTTGTGACTTCTCCAAAAACTTTAATCAAATTTGTCAGACAAAACCTCCCCTGCATAACTCCTTGCTGACTATCCCTAATCAGTCAGCCAATTCTGTATCCAGACAGCCAAATTTCCCTGTATTCCATACCTCCTAACTTTCTGAATGAGCTTGCTGTGGGGAACCTTATCAAATGCCTTACTGAAATAAGAGGCATTTGGATGGGTATGTGAATAGGAAGGGTTTGGAGGGATATGGGCCGGGTGTTGGCAGGTGGGACTAGATTGGGTTAGGATATCTGGTCGGCATGGACAAGTTGGGACCGAAGGGTCTGTTTCCATGCTGTACGTCTCTATGACTCTATGACCCTATATACACCACATCCACTGCTCGACCTTTATTAATTTGTCTTGTCACATCCTTGAAGAACTCAATAAGGCTTGTGAGGCATAATCTGCCCCTCTCAAAGCCATGCTGACTATCTTTAATCAAATTATGTTTTCCAACTTGTCATAAATCCTATCTCTCAGAATCCTTTCCAATACCTTGTTTGTCACATACATAAGAGTGACTGGTCTATAATCCCCAGGGATTTCCTTATTCCCTTTCTTGAGCAGAGAAACAACATTCGACTCCCTCCAATCAGCCGGTACTACTCCTGTGGAGAGTGAGCATGCAAAATTCATTGCCACAAGCACAGCAATCTCATTCCTCACTTCCTGTAGACATTATCTACCTTAATGTTTCTCAAGACACCAAACATGTCCTCCTTCTTCATATCAACATTGCCCTTCCTAATCCTACCATTATCCATGTCCTTCTCGTCATTGAGGATCTCGGCTACTCCCTGTGGTTCCACAAGTAAATTCCCTCCTTTGTCCTTGAGTAGGCCTACCCTTTTCCTCGCTACCTTCTTGCTCCATATGGGACTCTTCTTTATCTTGCTTGACATAGAGATTTCATGGCTTACTTAGTCCTTCTGATTCCTTATTTAAGTCCTTTACTGATTCCTTTCCACCCCTCAAGGACCTTCTCTGATTTCAGTTTCCTAAACCTTAAATATGCTTCCTTTTCCTTTTTGACTAAACTTTAAATATATTTTGTCATCCACGATTCCTGAATCTTGCCATCCTTATCTTTCATCCTCACAGAAACATGCTGGTCCTGAAACCTGATCAATCGGTCTTTAATAGACCCCTACATGCCGGATGTGGACTTACCTTCACAAAACTGCCCCAAATCTAATTGCTCCAATTCCTATAAATATCCTTTCCCCAATTTAGCACTTTCACCCAAGGACCAATCTTTTCCTTAAAGCATAACTACATTTGAATTTTCACAATTATGATCACTAATCCCAAAATGCTCCCTCCCGCACTGAAACTCTGATAATGTGGCCAGGCTCATTCAACAGTACGAAGTCAGAATCCCTCTTGGATGCACCAAAATAAATTCTGCCCCATCCAAGCTCTTGACATTAAGGGAGTTAATATTGGGGATATTAAAATCATCCACCACAGCAACCCTGTTGTTTTTACATTTTTCTGTGCTTTGCCTACATATCTGTTCCTCCATCTCCCATCATTGTGCCTACATATCTGTTCCTCCATCTCCCATCATTGTGATCAATCTGTCTTATTCCTGAGTACTACCCATAAGGCCTTGCTGGATGAGCCCTGCAACATGTCGTCTCATAGTATACCTGTGACAATCTCCTTAATCAGTAATGCAACACCCTCACCCCTTTTTATATCCCTTTCCATCTTGCCTGAAACATTTAAACTCTGCAATATTTAAACTGAGCTGCCAAACCTGCCTTTCTTTCAACCAAGTTTCTCTAATGGTTGCAGCATTCTAGTTCCATATACTGATCCAGGCTCAAAACTAATCTGTTTTACTTGGTATACTCTTTGTTTTGGACCAAATAATCCTCAGATTGCCAATCCCATGTTCATTAGTCTGAACGTGTCTGCTCTTCCTATCAAATTTACTTGACTTAACCTCTACCCTCTCCTGAATCACACCACCCTCCTCCTCCACTGGTTTAAACCTGCCTGGTTCTGCAATTTCACCTCCCACATGATCAACAATGTCCTCCAGCGCATCTCCTCCACTTCCCACACCTCTGCCCTTGAACCCCATCTCTCCAACCACAACAGGGCTAGAACGCCCCAGGTCCTCATTTTCCACCCCAATAACCTTCGGATACAACGCATCATCCTCCGCCATTTCTGCCACTTACAATCAGACCCCACCACCAGAAATATATTTCCCTCCTCACCCCTATTGACATTCCACAGAGACCATTCCCTTCACGACTCCCTCATTAGGTCCACATCCCCCACAACTCGCCTTCCAATCCTGGCGCCTTCCCTTGCCATTGAAAGAGGTGTAAAACCTGCACCCACACGTCTCCCCTCACCTCTATCCAAAGGCCCCAAAGGATCCTTCTACACCCGACAGAGATTTTTCTGCACATCCAAACACATCGTCTACTGTGTCCGTTGCTCTCGATGTGGTCTCCTCTACATTGGGGAGACAGGATGCCAACTCGCAGAATGTTTCAGAGAACATCTCCAGGATACACGCACCAAGCAACCCCACCGCCCTGTGGTTGGCCCCTTCAACTCCTCCTCCCACTCCCACTCCGCCAAAGATATGCAAGTCCTGGGCTTCCTCCACTGCCAAATCCTAGCCACCTGTTACCTGGAGGAAGAACACCTCACCTTCTGCCTTGGGACACTCCAACCACCCGGTTGGTTGTAGATTTCACCCGTTTCCTCAGCTCCACCCTCTGCTCTGATCTATCACTATCACCACCCCTCCCCCACCTGTAACTTCCCAGCTACCTTCCCCCCCACCCCTCTATTCATCTCTCAGCCTCCTTGCCCTCTCCCACTTTCCTGATGAAAGGCTTATGCCTGAAATGTCAACTGTCCAACTCCTCCAATGCTGCCTGACTGACTGTGCTTTTCCAGCACGACACTTTTCGATCCTCTGGTTCACATATATAAGCCTCCCTGTCAGGAGACTGGTGCTCTTCCAGTTCATGTGCAACCCATCGTTCTCATACAGGCTTCTCCTGGCCTGGAAAACATTCCAATGATCCAGATATCTGAATCACTCTCTCCTACACCAGCCACGCATCCAACTGGATTGTTTACCTATTCTGCCCTCACTGTCACGTGACACAGAGGTTAACCCCAAGATTGTAACCTGAGAGATCCTGCTTTTAAATTTCCAACCTAACTCCCAAAATTCCCTTTGCAGGTCATCATCTCTCTTTCTGCTGATATTGTTAGTACCAATGTGTACCACAATCTCTGGTTGCTCACCCTCTCCTTTCAGAAGGTCCTGCGCTTTCTCAGAGATGTGCTTGACTGCGGCATTAGGAAGGCAACACACCAGCCTGGAGTCTTGCATGCAGCCACAAAAACTTTTATTTGTGTTCCTCACTATAGTGTCCCCTATTACTACCATTCACCCAATGCTCCAACCCTCCCTGCTGTACCACAGAGCTAGTCATTGTGACACTAAGATGGCTGTTGCTGCTGCTTTCCCCTGAGGGGCCAGTCTCTCGAAAAGTATCCAAAACAGAATCCATGGTTGAGAGAGGATCACCCAACACCTTGTTTTACCTGTGTAGTTCTTACTTGTGGTAATTGAGGGTCAAATGCTTTCTTTGATGCTGATTATGTTTTCTCAAGAAGTTGTAAAATGTCTAGCACTAACGTGTCTCTCTGTTAGTCCCTAAACCTGAGCTTGTTGTCAGAAAACAGCATTTCAGCTGCCATATTAAGTCACCCACCCATCATATTTTCTGCTCTTGGTGTCCTTATGAAATCCCCCATTCCTTAACTTGGCTGTCTGTCCTGTGTACCTATTAGGATAGCGTACTTTCTTTTACAGTCTTTCCAAGTTCTTTCAACCAAAATCTGACACCTCACACTTATACTGAATTTGATCTCCCACCTATCTGCCCATTCCACCAACTTGAATATGTGCTTTTCAAATTGCACACTGTCCTAGCAGTTTACACGCTTCCAAGTTTTGCGATTACAGTCTTAGAGTTATACAGCATGGAAACAGGCCCTTCCGCCCAACTAGTTCCCAAGCTAAACTAGCCCCACTGCCCGTGTTTGGCCCATATCCCTCCAAACCTTTCCTATTCATACCCAATGAACACTATAGGGAAAAAAGCCCCAGCCTTTATTGTTCAGGGAATTGAGTTCAAGGGTCAGGATGTCATGTTGTAGCTTCATAAGAGTTTAGCTAGGCCACATTTAGAGTATTACATTCAATTCTGGTCACCACATGACAAGTACAATGTGGAGGTTTTGGAGAGGGTGCAGAAGAAGTTTACCAGGATGCTGCCTGGATTAGAGGCTATGAGCTATAAGGAGAGGCTAGGAAACTTGGGTTGTTTTCTCTGGAGCAACAGAGGCCGAGGGCGGATTTGATGGAAGTTTATAAAATTATGAGATGCACAGACAGGGTTAATGGTCAGAATCTTTTTCCCAGACTTGGCATGCATTTAACATGAGGGGGGATAGTTCAAAGGAGATGTGAGGGACAGGTTTTTACACAGAGTATGACAGGAGTCTGCAACACACTGCTAGGAGTGATGATAAAACCAGATATGGGAAAAGGATTCACATTTTTGGATCATTGGAATCTCTTTTGGAGTAGAAGTGACCTGTACAAGAAAGATGGATTGCACCTAAATTGGAAGGGGACTAGTATACTGGCAGGGAAATTTGCTAGAGCTGCTCGAGAGGATTTAAATTAGTAGTGTGGGGGTGTGGGGGTGGGGTGGGGGGGGGGGGGGGAGCGGTGGGTGGGGAGCGGGTGGGACCCAGGGAGAGAGCAAGGAAAGAGATCAATCTGAGACTGGCACAGTTGAGAACAGAAGTGAGTCAAACAGTACGGGCAGGCAGGGACAAGGTAGGACTAATAAATTAAACTGCATCTATTTCAATGCAAGGGAAGGCAGATGAACTCAGGGCATGGTTAGGAACATGGGACTGGGATATCATAGCAATTACGGAAACATGGCTCAGGGATGGCCAGGACTGGCAGCTTAATGTTCCAGGATACAAATGCTACAGGAAGGATAGAAAGGGAGGGAAGAGAGGAGGGGGAGTGGCATTTTTGATAAGAGATAGCATTACAGGTGTGCTGCGGGAGGATATTCCCATAAATACTTCCAGGGAAGTTATTTGGGTGGAACTGAGAAATAGGGAAGGGATGATCACTTTATTGCGATTGTATTATAAATCCCCTAATAGTCAGAGGGAGATTGAGAAACAAACTTGTAAGGAGATCTCCGCTATCTGTAAGAATAATAGGGTGGTTGTGATAGGGGATTTTAACTTTCTAAACATAGACTGGGACTGCCATAGTATTAAGGGTTTAGATGGAAAGGAATTTGTTAAGCGTATACAAGTGTATACAATTTTCTAATTCAGTATGTGGATGTACCTACTAGAGAAGGTGCAAAACTTCACCTACTCTTGGGAAATAAGGCAGGGCAGGTGACTGAGGTGTCAGTGGGGGAGCACTTTGGGGCCAGCGACCATAATTCTATTAGATTTTAAATTGTGATGGAAAAGGATAGACCAAATCTAAAAGTTGAAATTCTAAACTGGAGAAAGGCCAATTTTGATGGTATTAAGCAAGAACTTTTGAAAGCTGATTGGAGGCAGATGTTCACAGGTAAAGGGACGACTGGAAAATGGAAAGCCTTCAGAAATGAGATAATGAGAATCCAGAGAAAGTATATTCCTGTCAGGGTGAAAGGGAAGGCTGGTAGGTATAGGGAATGCTGGATGACTAAAGAAATTGAGGGTATGGTTAAAAGAAGGAAGCATATGTAAGGTATAGACAGGATAGTTCGAGCGAATCCTCAGAAGAGTATAAAGGCAGTAGGAGTTTACTTAAGAGGGAAATCAGGAGGGAGAAAAGCATGAGATAGCTTTGGCAAATAGAATTAAGGAGAATCCAAAGAGCTTTTACAAATACATAAAGGACAAAAGAGTAACTAGGAAGAGAATAGGGCCCCTCAAAGATCAGCAAGGTGGCCTTTGTGTGGAGCCGTGGAAAATGGGGGAGATACTAAAAGATTATTTTGCATCAGTATTTACTGTGGAAAAGGATATGGAAGATATAGACTGTAGGGAAATTGATGATGACACCTTGCAAAATGTCCAAAATACAGAAGAGGAAGTGCTGGATGGCTTGAAATGTGTAGAGGTGGGTATATCCTCAGGACCTGATCAGGTGTACCCTAGAACTCTGTGGGAAGCTAGAGAAGTGATTGCTGGGCCTCTTGCTGAGATATTTGTATCAACGATAGTCACAGGTGAGGTGCCGGAAGACTGGAGGTTGGCAAACGTGGTGCTACTGTTTAAGATGGGTGGTAAGGACAAGTGGTAGTGGGCAAATTGTTGGAGGGAATCCTGAGGGACAGGTATTTGGAAAGGCAAGGACTGATTAGGGACATGGTCAACATGACTTTATGCGTGGGAAATCATGCCTCAGAAACTTGATTGAGTTTTTGGAAGATGTAACAAAGAGGATTGATGAGGGCAGAGCAGTAGATGTGATCTATATGGACTTCAATAAGGCGTTCGACAAGGTTCCCCATGGGAGACTGATAAGCAAGGTTAGATCTCATGGAATAAAGGGAGAACTAGCCATTTGGATACAGAACTGGCTTAAAGGTAGAAGACAGAGGGTGGTGGTGGAGGGTTGTTTTTCAGACTAGAGGCCTGTGACCAGTGGAGTGCCACAAGGATCGGTGCTGGGTCCTCTACTTTTTGTCATTTACATAAATGGTTTGGATGCGAGCATAAGAGGTACAGTTATTAAGTTTGCAGATGACACCAAAATTGGAGGTGTCATGAACAGTGAAAAGGGTTACCTCAGATTACAGCAGGATCTGGACCAGATGGGCCAATGGGCTGAGAAGTGGCAGATGGAGTTTAATTCAGATAAATGCGAGGTGTTGCATTTTGGGAAAGCAAATCTTAGCAGGAGTTATACACTCAATGGTAAGATCCTAGGGAGTGTTGCTGAATAAAGAGACCTTGGAGTGCAGGTTCATAGCTCCTTGAAAGTGGAATCGCAGGTAGATAGGATAGTGAAGTAGGCTTTTGGTATGCTTTCCTTTATTGGTCAGAGTATCAAGTACAGGGGTTGGGAGGTCATGTTGCGGCTGTACAGGACATTGGTTAGGCCACTGTTGGAATATTGCATGCATTTCTGGTCTCCTTCCTATTGGAAAGATGTTGTGAAACTTGAAAGGGTTCAGAAAGGATTTACAAGGATGTTGCCAGGGTTGGAGGATTTGAGCTATAGGGAGAGGTTGAACAAGCTAGGGATGTTTTCTCTGGAGCGTCAGAGACTGAGAGGTGACCTTATAGAGGTTTACAAAATTATGAGGGGCATGGATAGGATAAATAGGCAAAGACTTTTCCCTGGGGTCAGGGAGTCTAGAACTAGAGGACATAGGTTTAGGGTGAGAGGGGAAAGATATAAAAGAGACCTAAGTGGCACCTTTTTCACACAGAGGGTAGTACGTGTATGGAATGAGCTGCCAGAGGAAGTGGTGGAGGCTGGTACAATTGCAACATTTAAAAGGCATCTGGATCGATATATGAATAGGAAGGGTTTGGAGGGGTATGGGCCATGTGCTGGCAGGTGGGACTAGATTAGGTTGGTTTATGTGGTCGGCATGGATGGGTTGGACCGTAGGGTCTATTTCCATGCTGTACATCTCTATGACTCTAAGTGTGAAGTCATGCACTTTGGAAACACAAATGCAAGAGGAATGTTTACAGTAAATAGGAGGATCCTTAGGAGCATTTTTATCTTAACGTGCAACCCCAAAACTCACTGAAAGTGAATAAAGTGGTGAAGAAGGTAATGGGCATGCTTGTCTTCATCAGTCAGGGCACTGGGTGTACACATTGGCAAGTCACTTTACAGCTTTTCTGAAATAATGTTTGAGTATCGTGTATAGTAGAGGTATATGGACCACATGCAGCAGATGGGATTATTTTACACAGACATGATGGGCTGAAGGGCCTGTTCCTGTGCTGTACTGTTTTATGTTTTGCCTTATTCCTAAAAAGAACATCAGTCTAAAATAACTTTCACCGATCTTCTATCCTTTCTGGGCCTGCTTTAAAAATTCCAGACTCGGTTTTTTTGCGACATGCTACAGTCACACCTGATTTCATTCCATCATCTAACTGAAAGAGAGAGGACACATACAGTTCAAAGCTGGGAAGTCTTGTTTTATTTATTCGTGGAGAGAAGGACTGCAGATGCTGGAGACCAGAGTTGAAAAGTGTGGTGCTGGAAAAACACAGCAGGCCAAGCAGCATCTGAGGAGCAGGAGAATCGACATTTCGGGCATTAGCCCTTCTTCAGGAATGAGGCTGGTGTGCCAAGTGGGCACACCAGCCTCATTCCTGAAGAAGGGCTTATGCCCGAAACATCGATTGTCCTGCTCCTCGGATGTTGCCTGGCCTGCTATGTTTTTCCAGCACCACACTTTTCAACTTTTATTTATTCGTGGCAAGGAAGTGTCACTGGCTCATTTCAGATTTTGTACGCATCCCTAACTGCCCCTTGAGAAAATGATGGTAAGCTGCCCTCTTGAACTGCTGGTGTCCATGTGGTGTTGGTACATCCCTAAGGCGCTGTTCGGGAAGGAGTCCCAGCTGTGTTACTGACTGTCAGGATCCAGACAATCTTGGATTTTGGGACTATGCATAGTCCTGAAGTTGTCAGCCAACACTGGCCCCTGACGTTCCTGCTGCCAACCTGAAGAAAGCAGGAGGCTTCACTTCACTTCACTGTCAAACCAGGCTCTTTACTCATCGGTTTCCTCCAGCTAATTTTATATCTGGCCACATTAACAGGATTAAACTGCCTAATTAGGGGCATCAATAAGCCTCCAACTGACGTTGACTGGGCGCCAGGCTTTGATACCCACCGGGCCCCAATAATAGCTGTGTCATGTGAATCCCGAGTATTCAAGAGCAGGTCTCCTGGCACTCCTTCACTGCAGGTCTCTTTAACTGCTCACATTATCTGTCTCTACACGCCATTCCTAAAATAGATAATAAACCACCAGGCTGCTCAGAAGCCTCATTCAAACCATAAAGGGAACAGCAAGGAGTGACTGGGCCTAGCACATTCTGCCATCTCCTTGGGTCAAAGTCACTTCTCCCGGAAAGTGTTGTTAAGGTGGCGAACACAAGCTTTTTTTTAATAACTTTGTTCCTGTGTTGTGGCTTTTGCAGGTAGGGTCAGTATTTATTGCCCATCCCTAACTGACTTTGAGAAGAAGGTACTGGTGGTCAGACACTTCCTTGAACTGCTGCAGTCCCTTGCTATAGGTGAAAATGTCAATGATGGTGAGGGTTTCAGAGCTTGGGAAACTAATGACGGCTGAAAACAAATCATTTCCCTGGTCCTGATAAGATGCATCCTCGGATATTAAAAGGACCTCCAGAGTTGCATTAACATGAATCCTTAGATTCTGGGAAAGCCCCAGAGGATTGGAAAACTGCCAATGTAACACTTTTATTTAAAAGGGGGAGAGACAAAACCACAAGTAACCATAGGCAAGTTCGGAAATGTTAGAATCTATTGTAAAGGAGGCATTTGGAAATACAAAACATGTCCAAGCAGAGTCAGCCTGGCTCCATGAAGGGATAAATTTAGTATAATTATTTGAGGAGGCATGATAGATAAAGGGGAAGCAGTGGATGTTATATATTTGGACTTTCTGAAGGCGATTGCGAGGTACCACATGTTCAGGCTATTTAATAGGATGGTGTTAGAGGCAGTTCATTAGCAAGGATAGAGAATTGGATAACTTACAGAAAACAGAGAATTGGAATGGGGGGGCATGATTTCATAATGGCAACCTGTAACTACTGGAGTAATACAGGGATCATTGCTGGGGCCACATATATTTACCATATACTAATGACTTGGACAAGTAACACAAATGTACTATAAACAGGTTTGAGGATGACAAAAAGGATAGATGGGAAGGCAAGAGATGAGGGTGTCTCAAAGAGTCTGCACAGATAGGTTCAGCCAATGGGCTAAAACTTGGCAGATGGAATACAATGTGGAAAACTGTGAGATTATGTACTTTGGAAGGAAGAATAGAGGAGCTGAATATTATTTAAATGGAGAAAGACTGCAGAAGGGTAAAGTACAGGTAGATTTAGGAGTCTTTATGCATAAATCACAAAAAGCTAGCATCCAAGTTCAGCAGGAAAGAGGAATATAACTGGAATGTTGGCCTTTAATTCAAGGGACTGGAATATAAAAATAGAGAAGTTTTTCTGAAACAAATAAGGCCCTAATCAGAGCACAGCTGGAATGCTGTGAACAATTTTGGGTCCCTTATCTAAGGAAAGACTGGATGCAGTCCAGAGGAGTTTCACTAGGTTGATCCCAGGTATGTAGGGACTGTCTGATGAGGAGAGATTGAGGATGCAGGGCCTAGTCATTGGAGTTGAGAAAAATGAGAGGTGACCATATTGAAAACTTTGGGGTCTTGGTAGGGTAAACGTAGAAAGGTTGTTTCCCCTTGTGGGAGAGTATATGATCAGGGAGCGTAATCTCAAAATAAGGGGGTTGTACATTTAAGATAGGGATTTTAGTATTACAGCGGTGGAAAGGAAGATGGACGAAGATTTGTCATCTGAGGTAGTTCGGGTTGAGGTTAGGAATAGGAGAGGTGAGGTCACCCTGTTAGGAGTCTTTTACAGGCCTCCTAATAGTCCTAGAATCATTGAAGAAAGGATTGCGAAGATGATTCAGGAGAAGAGTGACAGTAATAGGGTGATTGTTATGGGAGACTTTAACTTTCCTGATATTGATTGGGAAAGCTATAGCTCAAGTTCATTAGATGGGTCAGTGTTTGTGCAATGTGTGCAGGAGAGTTTCCTGACACAGTATGTAGATAAGCCAACAAGAGGTGAGGCCATACTGGATTTGGTTCTGGGTAACGAACCAGGCCAGGTATTAGAACTAGAGGTAGGTGAGCACTTTGGGGACAGTGACCACAATTCGGTGATTTTTACTCTAGTGATGGAGAGGGATAAGTGTGTACTACAGGGCAAGAGTTATAGCTGGGGGCAGGGAAATTATGATGCGTTGAGGCATGACTTAGGATGTGTGGATTGGAAAAGTAGATTCCAAGGCAAGAGCGTAATTGATATGTGGAACTTGTTCAAGGAGCAACTATTGAGTGTCCTTGATAAGTACGTACCTATCAGGCAGGGAGGAAAGGGTCGTGTGAGGGAGCCGTGGTTTAATAAGGAGTTGGAATCCCTTGTTAAATGGAAGAGGGCGGCCTTTGTAAAGATGAGGCGTGAAGGTTCAATAGGGGCGATTGAGAGTTATAAGGTAGCCCGGAAGGACCTGAAGAGAGAGCTAAGAGCAGCAAGGAGGGGACATGAAAGGTCCTTAGTTGGTAGGATTAGGGAAAACCCTAAGGCTTTCTATAGGTATGTTAGGAATAAAAGAATGACTAGGGAAGGAATAGGTCCAATCAAGGATAGTAATGGGAAGTTGCGTGTGGAGGCTGAAGAGATTGGGGAGGCGCTGAATGAATACTTTTCGTCAGTATTCACTCAGGAACAGGACATTGTTGTCGATATGAATACTGGGGCATGAATAAGTAGAATGGATGGCTTTGAGATATGTAGCGAAGAGGTGTTGGAAATTCTGGCAAGGGTGAAAATAGATAAGTCCCCTGGGCCTGATGGCATTTATCCTAGGATTCTCTGGGAAGCAAGGGAGGAGATTGCAGAGCCATTGGCCTTGATTTTTGTGTCCTCTTTGTCGACAGGAGTAGTGCCAGAGGACTGGAGGCTAGCAAACGTGGTTCCCTTGTTCAAGAAGGGGTGTAGGGATAATCCTAGTAACTATAGGCCAGTGAGTCTCACTTCGGTTGTGGGCAAAGTCTTAGAGAGAATTGTAAGGGATAGGATTTATGAACATTTGGATAGGAATAATGTGATCAAGGATAGTCAGCATGGTTTTGTGAAGGGCAGGTCGTGCCTCACAAACCTTATTGAATTCTTTGAGAAGGTGACTAAGGAGGTAGATGAGGGGAAAGCGGTAGATGTGGTATATATGGATTTTAGTAAGGCATTTGATAAGGTCCCCCATGGTAGGCTACTGCAGAAAATACAGACATATGGCATTGAGGGTGAGTTGGAGGTTTGGATTAGGAATTGGCTCTCTGGAAGAAGACAGAGGGTAGTAGTTGATGGCAAAGGTTCATCTTGGAGTGCCGTCACTAGCGGTGTTCCGCAAGGATCTGTTTTGGGACCATTGATGTTCGTCATTTTTATAAATGACCTGGAGGAAGGGTTAGAAGGTTGGGTGAGCAAGTTTGCGGATGATACGAAAGTCGGAGGAGTTGTAGACAGTGAGGAAGGATATGGCAGGTTACAGCGGGATATAGAGAAGCTGCAGAGCTGGGCAGAAAGGTGGCAAATGGAGTTCAATGTAGCTAAGTGTGAGGTGATTCACTTTGGTAAGAGTAATAAAAAGATGGATTACTGGGCTAATGGTAGACTACTTGGTAGTGTGGAAGAGCAGAGGGATCTTGGTGTCCATGTACACAGATCTCTGAAAGTTGCCACCCAGGTAAATAGTGCAGTGAAGAAGGCATATGGCGTACTGGCTTTTATTGGTAGAGGAATTGAGTTCCGGAGTCCTGAGGTCATGCTGCAGTTGTATAGGACTCTGGTGCGGCCGCATCTGGAGTGCTGTTTTGGTCGCCATACTATAGGAAGGATGTGGAGGCACTGGAACGGGTGCAGAGGAAGTTTACCAGGATGTTGCCTGGTATGGTAGGAAGATCCTATGAGGAAAGGCTGAGGCACTTGGGGTTGTTTTCATTGGAGAAAAGAAGGTTTAGGGGTGATTTGATAGAGGTGTACAAGATGATTAGGAGGTTAGATAGGGTTGACAGTGAGAACCTTTTTCCACGTATGGAGTCAGCTATGACAAGGGGGCATAGCTTTAAATTAAGAGGGGGTAGATATAGGACTGATGTTAGGGGTAGGTTCTTCACTCAGCGAGTCGTAAGTTCATGGAATGCCCTGCCAGTAGCAGTGGTGGACTCTCCCTCTTTATGGGTATTTAAGCGGGCATTGGATAGGTATATGGAGGATAGTGGGTTAGTGTAGGTTAGGTGGGCTTTGATCGGCGCAACATCGAGGGCCGAAGGGCCTGTACTGCGCTGTATTCTTCTATGTTCTATGTTCTATGAGAAGGAATGTCTTCTTTCAAAAGGTGCTGAATCTGTGGAATTCTTTGCCACATAGGGCTAGGTCTCTAAGTATATTCAAGGCTGAGAAAGATAGATTTTTAATCCGTAATGGAGTCGAGGAGTATAGGGGAAAGGCAAGGAAGTAGATTTGGGGATTATCATATCGACCATGATCTCATTGAATGGTGCAGCAGAGTCAATGGGCTGAATGGCCTACTTCTGTTCTACTGTCTTATGGTCTTTTGGTCAGTGATGGTAATGCTGTTACTGTTACCAGATGCTCTCTTGTTGGAGATGGTTATTATCTGGAACATGTGTGGCACGTTACTTGCTACTTATCAGTCCAATCCTGGATGTTGTCCAGGAGTCACTGCACCTAGGCACAGGCTGCTATATTTGAGGAATTGTGAATGATGTAAGGCACACTGTGAAACCACCACTGAACATAAACAAATTTGGCCCTATGCCTATAAACTCTCAGGTAAATACTAGCAATTAATCTGCACTGGAAGAACTTGACTAGGAGAGCAGCAAGGTCTGGAGCACAGGTATTCAGTATTATTGCCGGAATATTGTGAGGGTACATAGTCTTTGCAGCTTGTGGTGCCTCCAACCAATTCTTGATAATCATGAGGAGTGAACTGAACTGGCTGAAGACTGATATCTGTGATCGAGTCCTGGAGTCAAGCAGCAGGGAAACAGACCCTTCGGTCCAACCAGCCTACGCCAACCATGTTCCCAAAACTAAACTAGTCCCACCTGCCTGCATTTTGGCCCATATTCCAACAAACCTTTCCTGTTCATGAATTTATCCAAATGTCTTTTAAACATTGTAACTGTATCTGCAATCCACCACATTCTCTGGCAGTTCATTCTATACACTAACCACTCTCTGTGCAAAAAAGGTTGCCCCTCATGTCCTTTTTTAAATCTTTGTCTCTCACCTTAAATATGTGCCCCCTAATTTTGAACTTTCCCACCCTCGGAAAAAGGCCGGTGTCATTCACTTTACCTGTGCCCCTCATGACTTTATAAACCTCTCTGAGGTCACTCATCAACCTCCTTATCTCCAGTCTATTTTTATATCTCAAATCCTTGAATTCTGGCAACATCCTGGTACATTATTTTCTGAACCCTCTCCAGTTTAATAACATCCTTCCATAAAAGGGTGACCAGAACTGCACACAGTATTCCAGAAGAGGCCTCACCAACGTCCTGTACAACCTCAACATAATGTCCCAATTTCTATACTGAAAGGCAAAAGTGCTAAATGCCTTCTTAACACCCTGTTACCTGTGACCCTATTTTCAAAGAATTATGTACCTAGCCTTCTCTGTTCTACAACATTACCCAGGTCCCTACTATTAATTAAGGATCCTTCCACATCCGACTTGCACCTTTACACACACGTTGTCTACTGTATCCATTACACCCAACGTGGCTTCCTGTACATTGGGGAGATAAGGCACCAACTTGTGGATCCTTTCAGAGAATATTTCCGAGACATCCACACCAACAAATCCCAATGCTCCGTGACCAAAAACTTTAACTCCTCTTCCTACTCCACCCAGGACATGTAGGTCCTGAGCCTCCTCCATCACCAAACCCTAACCACCCGACACCTGGAGGAGGAACTCTTCATGTTCTGCCTTAGGACCCTCCAACCACACGGGATCAATGTAGATTTCACCATTTTCCCCATTTCCCCTCTCCCCATTTTATCCCAGTCCCAACCCTCCAACTTGGCACCGCCCTCTTTTTTTTTGAAAAAAGAAAATTTTTAAAGAATTTTTACAAAATTGCATAAGTAATACAAACAAGTATAAGCATCAATATAAAGTTAAATAAATAAGAAAAAAAATTACCAAAAAAAGGAGAAAGAAAAACCCAACTAACTACTAAATTATTCTACAAACAACCAAAACATAAAATAGAATATCATACATTACTAAGAATAAACAACAAAATAATTAAATAACTAGATACATGCTCAAAATAGATTTACACCAAGTCATAATAAAACCCGTATTTATACGCGATTCCTTCTCCCGGGGAGTCCCTGAACTAGCCAGAACCATCACCATAGCTTGACAAAAGCCCTGGACAATATGGCCGAAATATCTGTGTCAATATAGTTTAAATAGGGCTGCCATGTTTTATAGAATAATTCCACTTTTTGATGCACCACATTTGTGAGGAAGTCAAGGGGGGTATATTCCATGATTAACCTGTACCAGTTCGAAAGTCCTGGAGGGCCTTCACAGCTGCCCAATTCGCTAAAATATTTTTCCTTGCACAAAAGGAGAGAATAGCAATTAATTTCCTCCCGTACACATCTGAAGAGCCCAAAAGCAGGGACACTGGATCCAATCTAATCTCCGTATCCAAGATCTCTGTCAAGGCATTTGCTACTCTATCCCAATACCTACGGATCTTATGGCATGTCCATAGACAATGCATGAGAGTGCCAACTCCTATTTTACATTTAGGACACATTGGGCTGTTCCTACCTTAAATTTTGCGAGTCGTTCAGGTGCTCTATGAACCCTGTGGAATATCTTTAATTGAATAGTCTGAGTTCTATTACAAATAGAGATCTTTCTGGCATTTTCCCAGATTCCTCCCACATTTCTAATGAGACTTCTAACCCCAATTCTTGATTCCAGGTGTTAAATAATCATTCCATGTCCTTGGATGCTTTATTATATAATGAGTGATAAAGAGTATTAACCGAGGCTGGGGGTCCATCTGCCATAGCATTCTCCTTTCCCTATCTGATTTATAGGGATTGCCCATCAGTGTGGTCTTCTTTTGTATATAATCTCGTATTTGGAAATACTGAAAAAGTCCCCGTTAGGTAGTCCAAACTTCTGGTGCAATTTAGATTTTTTTTAGATTACTTACAGTGTGGAAACAGGCCCTTCGGCCCAACAAGTCCACACCGCCCCGCCGAAGCGCAACCCACCCATACCCCTACATCTACCCCTTACCTAACACTAGGGGCAATTTAGCATGGCCAATTCACCTGACCTGCACATCTTTGGACTGTGGGAGGAAACCGGAGCACCCGGAGGAAACCCACGCAGACATGGGGAGAATGTGCAAACTCCACACAGTCAGTTGCCTGAGGCGGGAATTGAACCCAGGTCTCTGGCGCTGTGAGGCAGCAGTGCTAACCACTGTGCCACCGTGCCGCCCAATTGTTGAAAGGACATCATAATCTTCCCATCAAATAGGTCCCCCAAGCAGGAGATACCCCTGGACTTCCAAGTTTTAAATGTAGCGTCTGTCACCCCTGGCTGAAATCCCGATGCTCCCACTATAGGAGTATAAGGGGAGGTTTTTTGTAGGTTACTCTCATCTTGTTGCATTATCCTCTAGGCTTTGATCGCATTTAATACAATAGAGTTTTTACAGTGTCCATAATAGCTCTCATCTTGTCCATAAGAAAAAGATTGACAAGGGGACATTTTGCTTGGGAGGTCTCCTGCTCCTTGGATGCTGCCTGACCTGCTGCGCTTTTCCAGCAACACATTTTTCAGCTCTGATCTCCAGCATCTGCAGTCCTCACTTTCTCCTAGGTCTCAATATCTAACCAGATTTATTGTGGGTCACAAGAGACCCAGTCAGCTACATAAGGTAATAAGGAGCTCAACTGATACCTCCTGAAATCTGGAAAGTCCAGTTCTCCCTTTGCTTGTGGGAGCTGTAGCTGTTCTAATTTGATAAGGGGCCGTCTATGATTCTAAATAAAGGAGCCAAACCTGCTATAGAGCTTACACAACGCCTATCTCGGCAGCATCAGGGTGAGCATTCTCATAGGGTGTAGAAGACAAGGTAGAATATTCATCTTAACTAAGGCTACTCTGCCTAACCAGGATATTGGGAGATCTCCCCAGAGTTGAAGGTCCTGTCTTATTTTCTCTAATAAGCACACGAAATTAGCTTTATACAGCTGACCAAATACTGGAGTGATAAAAATTCCTAAGTACAGAAAAACCTTTTAGTGACCACCAAAAGGGAAAGCAAGATCCGTCCGGTAAATTGGATACACTGGCAAGACCTACCAACTGCATGGAATCATATTTCACAAAATTGATTTCATAGCCTGAGAATATACTAAATAAATTGATCACTTGGATTAGGCGGGGCATGGATATCAAAAGATCACTTAAGAAGAGGAGGACATCATCAGCATATAGAGTGATTTTATGTTTGCCTGATCCAACCCTCGGAGCTGTTATGCCAGGGTCAGTTTGTACAGCTTCCGCCAGTGGTTCAATCACTAGCGTGAATAATACTGGTGAAAGAGGACATCCCTTACGACAACCCCTGCCAACACTAAAGCTATCCGAACTTAAACCATTGGTGATCACTGCTGTTTTGGGATCATTATATAATACTGAAACCCATCTAGTAAATACCTCTCTGACACAGTGTATAAAAAGGTATGACCATTCTACCCAATCAAATGCCTTTTCTGTGTTCAAGGAGACAGCTAGACCCAGTATTGTTCCTTGTTGACAGGTTTGTATCATATTTAAGACCATTCTAATATTATTAGTTGATCTGCAGCCCTTTATAAACCCTATCTGGTCCTCTTTAATGATGAATGGTAAGACCCTCTCCAATCTTAATGCTAACATTTTAGAAAGAATTTTGAAATCCACATTTAGTAAGGATATGGGCCTATATGATGAGGAATCTTCTGGGGCCTTTCCTTTTTTAAGAATGAGAGAGATAATTGCTTCTCTCAGTGAAGGCAGGAGGCAGCCCTGAGTATGTGAATAATTATAGATTAGGTTACTTACAGTGTGGAAACAGGCCCTTCGGCCCAAAAAGTCCACACCAACCCGCCAAAGCACAATCCACCCAGACCCATTCCCCTACATTTACCCCTTCACCTAACATTATGGGCAATTTAGCATGGCCAATCCACCTAACCTGCACATTTTTGGATCGTGGGAGGAAACCGGAGCACCTGGAGGAAACCCACACAGACACGGGGAGAATGTGCAAACTCCACACAGAGAGTCGCCTGAGGTGGGAATTGAACCTGGGTCTCTGGCGCTGTGAGGCAGCAGTGCTAACCACTGTGCCACCGTGACACCCATTATACATGCTTATGAGTGGCCCGGCCAGTTTCCTATAAATTCTTTATAGAACTCAACCTGGAATCCATTTGGTGCTTTGCCACTCTGAAGCTGCCTAACTGCTTTCAGTATTTCCTGGGTAGTCAGGGGGGCATTCAAGATCGACACCTGCTCCAAGGTTAAGCCCGGAAGGGCCAAGTTTTTAAAGAAGGATTCCATCTTCTCAGTTCTATCCTCACAGTCCTGCGATTTATACAGTTCAAAATTGAATTTTCTAAAGGCTGTATTGATCTTTTTTTACAATCACAAGTCAGGGTACCAGCACTTTCTCTCATGGGCATAATAGCTTGAGGAGCCTTTTTTTTCTAGCAAGGTATGTTAGGAATCTGCCAGGATTGTGCCATATTCATATAATCTCTGCTTTGCGAATAATATTTCCCACTTTGCTGTTTGGGTAAGTGCGGTATTCAAGGTTGCCCGAAGGGTTGTGATCCTTTATAGCTTAGTAATAGAGGGCCTGTCAACATACGCTGTCTAAGCTGCCTTCAAGCGAGTCTCGAGCAGGCGCTGATGTTCTCTCTTTTGTCTTTTCTGGGTCGCAGAATATGAGATGATTAAACCTCGCACATAAGCCTTAAGGTCTCCCACAGGGTCGACGGGTTACGAGCTGTACCTGAATTAATTTCCCAGAAGGTTTTGAATTCCTGCGAAAAATACTTTATAGATTTGCTATCCTTCAATAAGAAGGGATCTATACGCCAATGTCGGACTTCCATATATATTGCGGGCATGATCAGAAATAGTTATATTACCTATTTTACAGGACACTATGGAATTCAAAAGGGTCGAGGGGACAAAAAACATATCAATACTGGTATGGCACTTGTGTGGGTTAGAGTAGAAAGTAAAGTCTCTACCCTGGGGGTGAAGGCACCTTCACACATCTACTAGCCCTAGCTCCTTATTCAGATCCGCCAGTTGTCCACATCTCAGAGATATACCCATAGTGCTCTTAGGTATCCTTATCTGTCTCTGGGTCCATAATACAGTTAAAATCTCCTCCTATAATTGTATGATGGGCCCCAAAAGCCATCAACTTGGAGAACGCTTCAGTTTCAAATTTAAAGGGATGCGCTGGGGGGGCAATAAGGATTCAAAATTCCATACTCCTCTCCATGTATTCGGGCTTTGACCAATATATACTGTCCAGACTCATCTTTTATCTGGCTTAACATTTGGAAAGGAAGGTTCTTCCGAATAAGAATGGCTACTTCCCTACTTTTTGAATTGAAAAATGAGAAAAAAGCCTAATCAAATCCATCATGTTGTAGCTTTAAGTGTTCTTTGTCAAGTAGATGTGTCTCCTGTAAGAGAGGTACATCAACCCTTTCTTTTTTGAGACTTACTAATATCTTTTTCCTTTTGATTGGTGAATTACTCCCCTTGACATTCCAGGTGCACCACCTAAGTGAATGGTTAGCCATGATCGTTCAGGCAGGTCCGAGATCCCCCAGGAGGAAGAACCCCACTCAGAAAACCTTGAATAAAGACCGTAGGAAATTCACAAATGCAAAAATTCTTTAAAACATTTAAACCAACACAATTAAAAGCTATTCCTAAGTTAAAAAAAATGCAAAACGTATTTGAAAGGAGACTTTTCCCCTTGCTCCCAGCGGGCATAACTACCTATCAATAACCCCACCATAACCTCTCCTAGCTAGGGCCCTGCCCTCGGCCCAGGCATTATAGAATGGAGTAGACAAATTCAAGTATTTTATAAAACCAGAGTTAAAAGTGAGTAACCACCACCACCACCCCCACCACCCCCTCAACACCAACACCTGGGGGTGTGTTTAGCAAACACAGTACAAAATAGAAATATATAAAATTACAAAATTACAGTCCTGGCAAGTATTAGGCAATTAAGTAAAATGAGGAAAAGGAAAACCCCGGTCTTAAGTAAAGGGCAAGACAAAACAAACCCCCCTTGCCCACAAATCGAGTAAGCTGCGCAAACGATAAAAAAAGAAACCAAAGAAAGAATAAAGAACAACCCCCCCCCCCCCCCCTCCCCCCCCACACCCACCCCCAGGGTAAGATGAGTGGAAGAAGGATGAAAAAAAAGAAAAAAAAAGAGGTAAACAAATAAAGCCGTTATCTATACAGTTTAAGTCCCGCAATCTATTTAAGAGAGTCAAAGAATTCTTTAGTTTTTTCCGGTGATCCAAAATTATATACGGATCCTTCGTGGCTGAAGCGCAGTGTTACCAGGTAACACATGGAGTATGGAATATTTAGGTCTCTTGGACGCTTCTTCGCCTCACCGAATGCCCTCCTCTTGCGGACCATGGCTGGAGAGAAATCCTGAAATAACACTATCCTTGTGCATCATGGCCTGGGGATCCTTCCCCAGGAGCAGTTGTTATTCTTTATAGCATTGGAGTCGGATTAGAACCGGGCGGGGGGGCTGGTCCAACCCGGGCCTGTGTACAGCAACCCGGTGGGCCCACTCCACCCACACCTGGCCCGGTCCCAATCCAACTTCAATAATTGTGGGAGCCATCGCTCCAAAAAGTCTGCGAGCTGACCTTCCTCTTCCCGTTCGGGAAGGCCCAGCAACCGAATTTTTTTTGACGGCCCCGATTATCAAGGTCGTTGATACACTCCTCCAATGTCCGGACTTGTTGCTCTAGAGCCCAGACCTGACCCACAGATGACTCAGCAGCCATTTCCGAGGCTGTGGGCCGTTGCTCCGCGCCCCCCGACGCGCTCCTCAAGTTTTTCGATTTTTCGGTCGTGCTTCTGCAGCATGACTGAGATCGACTCCCACCTGGCCCTGGACTCTTCAATAAAGGCGTCGATCTTCTCCTGAAGTTTGTTGATTCCGGAGATCAGGCTCACCTCTGCAGGTAAGTCCCCCGAGGCGGCCACGGGAGGGGGTGGGGGAGGGGTCCCTGCCTGTTGCGAACTTCGGGAATTTTTGTCCTTAGTCATTTTAGAAACAATACCAAACTGTCCAAGTTTGATGTAAATGACCAACTATGCTGGGCAAAAGCTACCTAAAATGATTTAAAGGGTGAGATGAAGGTGAGTGCCCCACTTTGCCTGAGTCTAAGGCAGAGCACTACAGACTCAGACTTGCTGGGTCGACGCCATCTTGAATCTCCAGCACCGCCCTCTTGAACAGTCCTATCTGTCCATCTTCCTTCCCACCTATCTGCTCCACCCTCCTCTCTGACCCATCACTTTCACTCCCAGTTACCTTCCCCTCTTGCCCCACACCCCTCTCCCATTTATTTCTCAGTCCCCTGTCCACAAGCCTCATTCCTGATAAAGGGCTTATGCCCGAAATGTCGATTCTTCTGTTCCTTGGATGCTGCTCGATCGGCTGCGCTTTTTCAGTACCAAACTCTCTGACTCTGATCTCCATCATTTGCAGTCTTCTCTTTCCCTGACCGTTAATTGGATAAGTCCTGTCCTTGTTCGTATTACAAAAATCACAAGACCAAGGACTTCTCAAATTAAACTCCACTTGCCACTCCTCAACCCATTGACCTAATTGATTAAGGTCTCTTTGTAATTTCAGATAACCTTTTTTTACTGTCCACTATACCATCGATTTTGGTGTAATCTGTAATCTTACTGACCACAGATCCCTGTGGCCCGCCAATGGTGACAGATCTCAAGAGGCTGAGATAGACCATCTAATTGGTACTTTGTGCTGAAGATTGTTGCGAATGCTTCAGTCTTGTTATACTGATGTGCTGGGCTCCCCTCCATTATTGAGGATGGGGATATTTGTGGAACTCCCTCCCTCAGTGAGCTGTTTGATTCTCCACCACCATTTACAATCAGTTGTGGTAGGACTGCAGAACTTAGAACTGACCCACTGATTGCGGACTCCTTTATCACTGTCTAACACTTGCTGTCTACTCTGTTTGGCGTGCAAGTGATCCTGTTTGGTAGCTTCACCAGGCTGACACCTCATTTTTAGGTATGCCTGGGGCTGCCCCTGGCATGTCCTCCTGCACTTTCCATTGAACCAGGGTTAATCCCTTAACTTCATGCTAATGGTAGAGTAGGGGTTATAGCAGGTCACAAATTGCACTGCAGAAACACATCAAAATTGTTAATTTCCAATGTTTGCCTTCAAGGAATCATTCTCTGTTGCATGTTAATACATTCTGAAGCCACTGAATGAAAAAGGAAATTAAATGCCAATTATGTAAGAATACATTTATTTACCGAACGCAACCTTATAAATATTTACCTTCTCCTGAAATAACCACAGCATCCCAGAAGGTGCTCTCTGAGCTATCACATTAATCAATGAAATAATTGAATTGAATGAGCTTTATTGTCCCGTGCGCTCAAATGAGTACAGTGAAAAGTTTATACATTGTAACTTACAGCACCATCTTCAGTACAAAAGTTACACCTAGGTATAGCTTCTTCAATTGTAAAATCTTGAAAACCAATGAGCATCTTTCACTGAGTTGATGGTCCTCAAGGCACAGTTGATGTTTGTTTCTGTGTACGTCCCGGGGAACAGATTGTAGAGCATGGAGTCGCGTGTCAAGGAGCTGCTCAGGACAAGCCTCAGCAAACCCCACTGCGTTCCTCTCCAGACTTCATTTGGAAAGGCACATCCCAGAAGGAGGTGTGTGACATTCTCATCCCCACCATAGCCACTTCGAGGACAGTGTGTGGTGGTGCAGAGAGTCTGGGCATGCAGAAAGGATTTCACACCACAGACCACACAATATCCTGCTGCCTGTTTGAAAGTTCTAGCGATGAGGCATTCTGCCAAACGACTGGTCTTCTATGTGAAGGAGTTGACCCTGAAGGAGTGTTGCAGGCTGGCACATTCCCAGCTCCAGGAGTACATACTGAAGGATGCACTAAAGCTTGGGGCAGCTGCTGCCCAGGTGCAGTGGGGAAAGGCCACTGTCTGAGGTCTTTCTGCTGAAGTTAAATGGAGGTCCATTTAGTGACGGGGCCCTGCTGAGGCCTAAGCTCAATGCCAAGAGGTTGATTATAAACATAGAGAATGGTGAACTTCAAGGTTTAATTTGTTTTCTGTAAGTAAAGAGAGCATTAACTGTACACATATATAAACGTTTCTGGATGTGGGTTTGCTCGCTGAGCTGGCATGTTCGTTTTTGTATTTAGCTGAGACATCAGAGAGTGCTTGATTACTGGATGGACCCCACTTGTGCTAAGTTTTTTTTAAAATGTGCCTCATTTCCTGATGCATGAGAATTCCTAGAAGCGTGGCATTCTAATCGGAACTCTATCAGGAAACACATTGACTTGGATCCCATTTATCACCCGCTGAGAAAAAGAACAGGAAATGATGTCACCGCATGAAATGACATCACCAACCCAAGGAAACCTAAACACATAAATAGAAAGTGGGCCATAACACCTGTGCTTCATTCTGACACTCACTGAAGATGTTACCTTGTATCTAGAAATCTAGAATTTCTAGAAACATCTAGAAATGAACCTTCCAGCTCATTTCCTATGGTGATGTCTTTTCCTGTTCTTTTTCCTAATGTAATTTACAAAATACGATGCAAGAACTGTAATAAACACTACGTTGGACAAACAGACAGAAAACGAGCCACCAAGATACATGAACACCAACTAGCCACAAAACGGCATGACCCTCTCTCACTAGTATCCTTACATACAGATAAGGAAGGACACCACTTCAACTAGGACAACACATCCATTCTAGGACAAGCCAAACAGAGACATGCATGAGAATTCCTAGAAGCATGGCATTCCAACCGGAACTCTATCAACAAACACATTGACTTGGACCCCATTTACCGCCCCGTGAGAAAAACACAGGAAATGACATCACTATAGGAAATCACATCACCACAGGAAATGACATCACCAACCCAAGGAAACCCAAACATATAAATAGAAAGCAGAAAACATCAGGAGTGCTTTGTCCAGATGCTTACTGAAGATGTTACCTAGTAGGGTGACAAAACGTCTGAAATTATCCATTGAGCAAATCTTCATCCTGAAATAATGTTCCTGGTGTCCTGAGGATGGACTCCACTGGTGTCTGTCACCAGTCATGGAACTCCTCGAGCCTAATAACAGACTCCACTTGGCCTTTCTGCAGACCCTGCCACAAAGACACCCACAAAGAGTGAGGCAGGCATTGACTCAAAGAGGACCCTCAACCGCACACTTCCTGGGTTTGTTAACCATCAGCATGGCCAAATCCAGGGGCAGACTAATGCATAATCTCTGTAATGGTTTAGTCTGATGACTAGCATTGAGCAAATTAACAAATTGACTATTTAACTATTCATTATTCACTGCCCATCTATCTTTATATTCATTCAAGTCAGAACAAATTTAAAAATAAAAAAAAACCTGACAACTCACCAGTTTGCAGGACTGGGGCCAATATTGCTGTGGGACTGTTAGGCAGGGTTCAAACTGACTTGTCAAGGGATGGGAATGAGCCTGAGAGGGAGAGAAACAAAACGGCTAATGAGAAGTAGAAAATAATAAATTAAAAGTGGGGGGCAGTAGAATGAACTGTCAACATCAAAAAAGACAAAATGTTAGAAAGGTGGGATTAAAGGCTCTATCTAAATGCAGCAGCATTCACAATAAGGTGGGTGAATTAGTGACATTAATAGAAGTGAACAGGTAAAACCTAGTTGCCATTACAGAGGGGTGGCTACAAGATGGTCAAATATAGTAAGCGAATGTTCAGCGTTTCGGAAGGATAGGGAAAAAGAAATAGAGTTGGGATGGTGCTGATAATCAGTGATGAGATCTGTACATCAGTGAGTGAGGAACTTAGGTCAGAAGAATAAGATGGAGAACCAGTTTGCATGAAAATGAAAAATACAAGGAGCTGTTCAGAAACACTCAAACCACTGTGGTAATAGAGGTCATGGTTTAACTTAGAGAACTAGAGTGAATGTGTAAGGTGTAATGCAGTAATCATGGGTGACTTCAATCTGCATATTGTCTAACAAGCACCAACGCTAATTCCTTTTCTGTGCATGAGATGGACTGTTATTACAGCAGTACGTTGAAGAACCAACAAGGGAACAGGTAATTTTAGATCCAGTGTTATAAAACAAGAAAGCTAATTTTATTGTAAAAGAACCCTAAGGGAATAGTGACCATGCTATAATAGAATTTCCCATTAAGTTTGAAAATTACATAGTTGGATATCAAACACAGTCTTTAATGTAAACTGTGAAAGTATAGGGGCCAAATGGCAGTAGTGGGTTGGACAAACTCATTAGAAGGCAGACAGGCAATGGCCTGTAATTAAAGAATTAGCAAAAGGTTTGCAATAACATTCACTCCTTTAAGGGACAAAATCTAATTGGGGAGCCAGTTAACTGTGGCTGACAAATGAAGTTAAACCTTGGATTCAATCAAAAGAAGAGGCTTATAAACTTGTCAGAATGTAATACATTTTTGAAATGGGAGCATTTTAGAATTCGTCAAAGGGGAGCCATGAAATTTATGAAGAGAATATGAATCAAAACTAGAAGAAACAAAAAAAAGTGATAAAAATTTATTATAGTTTTGCTAAATGGGGAAAAAAAACTGGCAAAGAGAAATCTGGGTTTGTGACAAACAGAGACTGGAGAACCTAGAATGAGAAATAGGGAAATAACAGACAGATAAATCTCAGCCGAATCTTCTGATTTGTTCTGGAGAAGGATGGGTAGCATTGAGTTTTTTGGAGATAATCCCGTGCAAGACCCCCAGTGAGATTTCTCACCGTATTTTATGAAATGTGCCTTATTAACTATCAAAGCACATCCCTAGCACGTTCCTTATGTCTGATTCTAGCCCCGTCTTATCACATGACATTCCTAAAACATCACCATTCAATAGATATCCAACCAGTATACCTACTCACCCTACATTGTCTCTATGCTGCCAAATGCCTGGGATACCTCACAAGCTCTCTCTAACAGCACCAGCACTAACAGCCATACACTCACGTTCACCTCAGACATTCCTTGGTGTAGACAGCCCGTAAAAGGGCAGAGAGATCTTATACAGATGGGGGTGACCCACATTAGGCTCCCCAGCTCTAATGAGGACATCCAACTCCCATCAGCCACGTAAGGACTATCTTCAATGCACTGCAATCCTCCCAGTAACTCCACTGAGTGTGTGATGGGGAGGGTGAGGGAGGAGAGTGAGAGTGTGTGTTAGTTTCATGGTCATGCCCACTGGTTGCTGATGGGCTCACCTCTTGTTTTCAGAGATGAAAAGCAATAGGTGATCCAGGGAACAGCCCTGTGATGTCCAGGCTGACCATCCTTAGGGGTTGGGGGTGGGGGGGATGGTATTAGTGAGTGTGAAATCTGTCCTAGATGCTGGGTTTGACTTGACTTGGCGTGTTCTCCAGTTCTTCACACTCTGTAAATCCATTGGGAAAAGTCATAAGTAGAATTGCTCAAGTCGATGGGGAAATGCTCTGGAGAGTTTGGATTAGATGATAGATTCAGAGAATCCCTACACTATGAAAACAGGCTATTTGGCCCAACAAGTCCACACTGACCCTCTGAAGAGTTTTCCACCCAGACCCATTCCCCTACTCTACTATTCTATACTTACCCCAGACTAATGCACCTAACCTATACATCCCCGAACACTATGGGCAATTTAGCATGGCTAATTCACCTAACCTGCACATCTTTGGACTCTGGGAGGAAACTGGAACAAACCTACACAGACATGGGGAGAATGTGCAAACTCCACATAGACAGTTGCTTGAGGCCTGAATCAAACCCAGGTCCCTGGCGCTGCAAGGCAGCAGTGTTAACCACTGTTACGCCCTGGGTTTACGGGGGTTAACTCTGGTTTGCCTGAGGACACTCCCTGGCCTAGGAGTTTGACCATACAGTGAAGCCTGCAGCACACTGTGCCTTCTGTCAATGTGTCAGATGCTCTATCAGGTCGGGTCCTATCTACTCACCACAGGAAGCAGCTGCTGGGCTCTGACTGAAAGGCTAATTTCAGGCCCAGTTCCCAAGCTGCTTCAGGTAGTTTCAATTTCTGGGGCCTCTCTGTGGACTCAGTGCAGGCTGAATATCAGCAGCAGCCAGTTCGAAATGACATTCCGGGAATGCCCCAGGTCAGAGGCAAGCAGTACGGTGCTATTTAAGTTAATGAACCATTTACTTAAGATCTCCAGCAAGACTTTGTGACCATTTATAGGCCTGACAAGTTGTTGTTGGGAGGCAGGGGAAATAGTTACACAAATATAATCATCCTACCCTCACAAGGAGGGAGGCATTTCATTTGAATGTGATATGGTCCCTCTAACTAGCTGCACGTACTGTAAAAGGTCTTTCACTGTTGGCAGAGATACAGCTCCTCACCTCCTTCACATAGAGACATGTAGGAGCAGTGTTCAACACCATCCTTGCCAAATTGAGGACTGAATACTGCAGCAGCAGTGTCTGCCTGAGACATTAATTTCTCAGGGTTTAAAAATTGAGTAACACCATCTACATCTCTAAATCTAATATCCCAGGCTGAGCTGTTGAAACCTACCTTCTTGTCTCCACATTGGAACCAAATGTCCCTCTCTCTGCACTGGGGCCATGGAGCTCGCTGTCTCCTTGCTGGGACCATGGACCTCCCCGTCTCTGTGCTGGGACCATGGACCTCCCCGTCTCTGTGCTGGGACCATGGACCTCCCCGTCTCTGTGCTGGGACCATGGACCTCCCCGTCTCTGTGCTGGGACCATGGACCTCCCTGTCTGCGTGCTGAGGCCATGGATCTCCCTGCCCACACAGTTGGTTGGGAGGACACCCTTCCCTAACAATAGGCAACCTGGGCTGATACAAAAGTGATTTGTTATTAATTTAACCACAATTTACAAAATTCATTTTCAAATGGATTTGCACTTATTATTTAATTGTGGTGGCGGGGCACACACACATGGAGGGTGCCTGAGGAATGAACTCTCATTGGGGTACATTCCCACACACACACTGACTCTCACTGGGATACAATCCCACAGATACTGACTCTCACTGGGGTACAGTCCCCCACACACTGACTCTCACTGGGGTACAGTCCCCCACACACTGACCCTCACTGAGGTACATCCCACTCACACTGGCTGTGACTAGAATAGATTCCCACACACAGACACCCTGGGTTACAGTCCCACACACACTGACTGTAACTAGAGTACAGTCCCACACACAATAGCTCTCACTGGGGTACAGTTCCATACACACTGACTCTCACTGGGGTACAGTACCACAGACACTGACTCTTACTGGGATACAGTCCCACACAAACTGACTCTTGCTGGAGTACAGTACCACACACCGCAACTCTCATTGGGGTACAGTCCCACACACACTGACTCCTACTGCAGTATGGGGTCCCACACACACATTGACTCTCACTGGGGTACAGTCCCACAAACACATTGACTCTCACAGAGGTACAGTCACACACACTGAGTCTCACAAGCATCCAGTCTCTCAGACACAGACTCTCAATGGGTACAGTCCAACACACACTGACTCGCACTGGGATACAGTCCCATTCACACTGACTCGCACTGGGATACAGTCCCACTCACACCGACAGCCATTGGAGTAGAAACCCAGACACACTGACTCTCACTGTGGTACTGTCCCACATACACTGACTCTCACTAGGATACAGTCCCACACCCCGCAACTCTCACTGGGGTACAGTCCCACACACACTGACTCCCACTGCGGTACGGGGTCTCTCACACACATTGACTCACACTGGGATACAATCCCATTCACACTGACTCGCACTGGGATACAGTCCCACACACACACTGACTTACACAGGGGTATCTGTCCCAAAGTTTGTGAGAAGATTTGTAACTCGGGTGCTCGTTGTTGTGGTTCTGTTCACCGAGCTGGGAATTTGTGTTGCAGACATTTCGTCCCCTGTCTAGGTGACATCCTCAGTGCTTGGGAGCCTCCTGTGAAGCGCTTCTGTGATTGTTTCCTTCGGCATTTATAGTGGTTTGTCTCTGCCGCTTCTGGTTGTCAGTTTCACACACACTGACTCTCACTGGTGTATGTATCCTACACACACTGACTCTCACTGGGGTACAGTCTCACATACACTGACTCTCACTGGAGTACAGTCTCACACAGATGGACTCTCACTGGGATACAGTCCCACACACACTGACTCTCACTGGGATGCAGTCCCACACACACTGACTCTCACTGGGGTATGTGTCCCACACACACTGACTCTCACTGGGGTATGTGTCCCACACACACTGACTCTCTCTGGGTTGCAGTCCCACATGCACTAACTCTCACTGGGATACACTCCCATGCACACTGAGTCACACTGTGATACAGTCCCACTCACACTGACTGTCACTGGGATAACAGTTCCACACACACTGACTCTCACTGGGATACAGGCACACACTGACTCTCACTGGGGTATAGCACCACACTCACTGACTCTCACTGGAGTACATTCCCACACACATATTGACTGTCACTGGGGTACAGCCCCCCACACACTGATTCTCACTGTGATACAGTCCCACACCCACTGACACTCAGTGGGGTACAATCCCACACGCACTGACTCTCACTTGGGGTACAGTCCAACACACACTGACTCTCACTGGGATACTCTCTCACACACACTGACCCTCACTGTTTTACAGTGGCACACACTCTGACTCTCATAGGGACACAGTTTCACACACACACACAGACACACACATACTGACCCTCATTGGGGTACAGTCCCACACAAACTGATTCTCAGTGGGGTACAGTCCTACACACAAACACACTGACTCTCACTGGGGTACAGTCACACACACACTGACTGTCACTGGGGTACAGTCCCACACACTGACTCTCACTGAGGTACGGATTCCCACACACACAATGACTCTCACTGGGATACAGTCCCCTACACACTGACTGTTACTGAGGTACAGGCCCCCACACACTGACCCTCACTGGGGTACAGTTTGTCAGCCTCTGTGGCTCAATCCTGCTTGTAATGCAGTGATGTTGTGTTCTGATCTGGTGCCCTGTTTACAGTGAGCAACAGGAGATGGCATGGACACACACTGGGGTAAAAACAATGACTGCAGATGCTGGAAACCAGATTCTGGATTAGTGGTGCTGGAAGAGCACAGCAGTTCAGGCAGCATCCAAGTAGCTTCGAAATCAACGTTTCGGGCAAAAGCCCTTCATCAGGAAGGCTTTTGCCCGAAACGTCGATTTCGAAGCTACTAGGATGCTGCCTGAACTGCCATGGACACACACTGATGAGTTTCTAATTTGGAAAGAAGAGATTGGGAGGTCAAAGCTCTGCCCACCAAAGACTGGGAGTAGGGACTGAACCTCTGCCAATATCTTGCTGATGGCTCTGAGATAGGTGTCATAGTAAACAGTGTGGATTGAAGATCACCGTCCATCTCCAGCTGGCATCTCACTATTTAAATGGGAACAGACTTTCTTCTGAAAGTGAGGTAGGAGGCACTGAGGTAAGGCAGGTGGGTGGGGACATAAAAGCCAGTTTGGGGGTAACACAGTGGCTCAGTTGGTTAGCACTGCTGCCTCACAGTGCCAGGCAACTGTGTTCGATTCCAGTCTGTGTTTATGTGGGTTTCCTTCAGGTGCACCAGTTTCCTCCCACAGTCCAAAGATGTGCAGGTTAGGTGAAATGGTCGTGCTAAATTGCCCATAGTGTTCAGGTGTGGATTAAGTGCGTTAATCAGGAGTAAATATAGAGTAATAGGGTCGGGGAATGGGTCTGAGTGGGTTACTCTTCAGAGGGTCGGTATCGACTTGTTGGGCCGAAGGGCCTGATTCCACACTGTAGGGATTCTATTTAAAGAAAAAATTTGCTGTAACTGTATTGACGAACTAGAATATCGCTTGGAAACTGGCGCAGTGTGGTTTTGTGAACTGTAGTGCCACCTGCTGACGTTGCAAAGAACTGACGGGTTCAATCTATTCTTCAACTTCACCCATGCTTGTCGCTTCAGGTTAGTTTAAATTTACTTCTTGATTCCTGTTCTGACCTCTCAATATTCTGGTAGAGAGGAACTTGGGATCCTGGAACAGCATTTTCCAGAACATTGCCCATTGTAGCATTTCACAGCCTTTCAGAATCAACATTGAATTTCAGACCATTATCTCTACCTCTTTACAGTATTGTGTTAGCTTTATGCTTTGTTTTAGAGATGGCAACTATTGGGGAAGATTCTATTTTTCCAATAACACCTCTCCATCTTTTGTCACTGTTCCCTTTACCATCCTTTCGGACCGAAAGCTCCCTTAAACCTCTTCTGACTTCCACCCTTTCAGAGTCCTGAAGAAGGGTTACACCTGAAACATTGGCGTGTCCACCTCCTGATGCTGCCTGTCTTGCTGTGTTCTTCCAGCCTCCTGCCTGTCGACACAGTTATACTGTAAGCAACACACCAAACAGCAAGCTCCCACAGCCATATCATTACAATTAGGAAATACATATTGCTGACGCTGATCGAGGAATAAATATTGACCAGGCAAGTTTATCACTCATTTTAGAAATTTTGTATATTTTCATGTTATTTTTACTTTGATTTTTATTTTAAGAGGACATGTAATAAATACATATTGATCTTTTAAAAGTACGTTATTTTCTAGATATTGAGTTAAAACTAGATCTGAGTGTGTATCGATTATGTCAAGTAAGTAGTCGTTTATGAAATCAGTGTTAATATCATTAACTGTAAATTTATTTTCTTCCCAAGGACTTGCCCTGCAAACCTAATGTCTGAACTGTTGCTTTTTCCCTGAGACTTGCTGCTACAGAAAAAAAAGGTCTCTTATATTTAATAGTGGATGGTTCTTACCATATTCAATGACCCTCCAACTTCCAGTTAGAACAATGAGAAACCTTACACTTGGGAATGGGGTTTGATTGTTGGACAGTTGATCTTGATGACAAGTGGGAAACAGCACCTGAAAGAATGTGTGACCAGCCTGACTTCTGCAGAGTCTAGGTAAAAACAATGACTGCAGATGCTGGAAACCAGATTCTGGATTAGTGGTGCTGGAAGAGCACAGCAGTTCAGGCAGTATCCAAGGAACAGTAAAAATCGACGTTTTGGGCAAAAGCCCTTCATCAGGAATAAAGGCAGAGAGCCTGAAGCGTGGAGAGATAAGCTAGAGGAGGGTGGGGGTGGGGAGAGAGTAGCATAGAGTCTGTGGTAGCAAGTTTGTTTCAGGACATGGTTGAAGAGCTTCAGGGCAGAGGAAATGACCTGGGAGTTGCAGTGGGAGAGGGACTCCCTGAGATTCTTGTAGAGAGAGGAGGAAAACTTCTTCAAGGCAGGCATCCTTGCAAGAGGATTTGCAGTAGGGTTAAAATCAACTGCATCTGCAGTCATTGTTTTTACCGTCGATTTTCCTGCTCCTCAGATGCTGCCTGAACTACTGTGCTCTTCCAGCACCACTAATCCAGAATCTGGTTTCCTGCATCTGCAGTCATTGTTTTTACCTCGTTGATTTTAACCCTACTGCGAATCCTCTTGCAAGGATGCCTGCCTTGAAGAAGTTTTCCTCCTCTCTCTACAAGAATCTCAGGGAGTCCCTCTCCCACTGCAACCCCCAGGTCATTTCCTCTGCCCTGAAGCTCTTCTGCAGAGTCTGCCAATTGTAGGTCCATTACAGCAAAGACAGGCAATATTATAAAAGGAACTGGTAGAGAAGAAGCTAAATGTATGATTTGTGTCTTTGTTCACTGAGAAATCCATGAGATGTCTTCCTGGAATAATTAAGATCGTAAGTCTAGTGGCAGTGTGGGACCGAAAGGAATTAATTTTAGTAGAAAAATAGCATGAGAGAAATGAAAGGGATTATAAGTTGATGAATCCCAGGACCTGATGACCTTTACCCTACTGAACTGAAAGAGATGGCTACAGAGATTGTGGATGCACTAAGGACATAAGAAATAGTAGCAATGGTAGGCCATGTGACCCCTCAGTCCTGCGCTGCCATTTAACATGGTCATTGCTTACCTGCCCCAGGCCTTAACTCCTCTTTCCTCATGGCCCTCAACTCTCTGATATTTCCAGGATATATCGCCTTCTTCTTTAAATACTTTCAGCACGAGGTTCACAAGTTCAATTCCTGGAATGGCAGGACTATCTTATGTTGAAAGATTGGAGCGACTGGGTTTGTATACCAGGTAAAAACAATGACTGCAGATGCTGAAAACCAAATACTGGATTAGTGGTGCTGGAAGAGCACAGCAGTTCAGGCAGCATCCAACGAGCAGCGAAAGCAACGTTTCGGGCAAAAGCCTTTGTATACCCTTGAGTTTAGAAGACTGAGAGGGGATCTGATTGAGACATAGAAGATTATTAAAGAATTGGACACTCTGGAGGCAGGAAACATGTTTCCGCTGATGGGTGAGTCTTGAACCAGAGGACACAGCTTAAAAATAAGGGGCAGGCCATTTAGGACAGGGATGAAGAGAAACTTCTTCACCCAGAGAGTGGTGGGTGTGTGGAATGCTCTGCCCCAGAGAGCAGTGGAGGCCCAGTCTCTGGATTCGTTTAAGAAAGAGTTGGATAGAGCTCTCAAGGATAGTGGAATCAAGGGTTATGGAAATAAGGCAGGAACAGGATACTGATTGAGGATGATCAGCATTGTTCAGAATGAATGGTGGTGCAGGCTTGAAGGGCAGAATGGCCTACTCCTGCACCTATTGTCTATTGTCTATTATCTATTATGTAACTTCACAAGTTTCGCGGGGCGGCGGGGGTGGGGAGTGGAAATTCCAGACATCCATTCCCCTTTGAGAGAAGGGATTGTTTAACATCTCAGTTTTAAATAAGTGTCCTCTAATTCTGTAACTGTGCCCCCTGTGTTTGAGGCTCTCCCATTAGTGGAAACATCTTCTCAACATCAGCTTTCAAAGTCTTATTTATCCTGCAATGTTGCCTGGAGCTTAGAAGGTTCCAAACATGACCCTCTTGTTTAAGAAAGAAGTGGTAGAGAAAACGAGGTGCTACATATCTATTAGTTTAAAGCCGTTAGTAAGGAAAGTACTAGAATCTATTACAAAAGTGGTAATTACTGGAAATTTAGAAAACAATTGTCTGACTGGTCAGAGTCAACATAGATATATGATGGGAAGTCATGTTTGACAAAGCTGAGAGAGATTTTTGAGGATGTTGCTAACAGAGTTGGTAATGGGAAACCAAGTCATGTTGTACTTGGATTTTCACACAAGAAGTTGGTAAACAAAATTGAGGTGTGTGCCATTAAGGGCATAGGTTGAGGGTGACCAACAGGCAGAAAACAGAGAGTTGGCGTAAATGTGTCATTCTCAGATTGGTAATACAGTTTTGGATACTGCTGTGGGGGAACAACTTACCGGGAAAAGCCACAGTGGCCAGGTCTCTGGCACTGACCCTGGCTCTGTGGCTCAGAAGGGAAAGGGAAGAATAGGAGAGTGATAGTGATAGGAGACGCAAAGGTGAAAGAAACAGACAGGAGATTCTGTGGTCATGAGTGAGACTCCGGATGCCTCCCAGTACCAGGGTCAGGATGTCTCAGATCAAGTCTACAGGATTCTTAAGGAGGATGGAGAGCAGCAAGAAGTCACGATACACATTGGTACGAATGACATAGATAGGGAAAGGGATGAGGATCTGAAAAGTGTATATTGGGAGTTAGGTTGGAAGGTCGGAGACAGGATGAGCAGATTAATAATCTCAGGATGACAACCAGTGCCATGGGCTAGTGAGGCGAAGAACAGGGAGTCAGTGCAGCTGAACACATGGCTACAGAGTTGGTGTAGGAGGAAGGGCTTCAGATATGTGGATCATTGAGATACATTCTGAGGAAGGTGGGACCTGTACAGGAAGGACAGGTTGCACCTGAACTGCAGAGGTACATTATCCTGGGCGAGAGATTTGCTCGAGCTCTTCAGGAGGGTTTACATGAGGTTGGTGGGGCGGCGGGGGGGGGGGGGGGTGGGAATGGGAGTCAGAGCTATGGATCAGATGATGGAGTTGGTGGTGAACAGGCAGATACAGCATGCAGAGAGTGTGTGAGGAGGGATAGACAGTTGACAGGGCAAAGGCGCAGTCAGGGTGATGGGTTGAAGTGTGTCTATTTTAACGCAATAAGTGTCAAATAATGGTGACCAACTCAGAGCATGGATCAGTACTTGGAGCTATGATCTTGTGGCCATTACAGAGACTTGGATATCACAGAGGCAGGAATGGTTGTTGGATGTTCTGGGATTTTGATGTTTCAAAAGGAATAGTAGGGGAGGTGGGGAGGGTGGGGGGTGGGGGGGGGGTGACATTACTAATCAGGATTAGTGTCACAGCTGCAGAAAAGGAGGTCAGCGAGGAGGGTTTGTCTACACAGTCACTATGGGGGGAAGTCAGAAACAGGACAGGAGCAGTCACTTTATTGGGTGTTTTCCACAGACCAACCCCCCCCCCCCCCACCCCACCCTCCCCAATAGCAACAGAAACAAGGAGGAGCAGTTTGGGAGGTAGATTTTGGAAAAGTGTAAAAGTAACAGGGTTGTTGCTATGGGTGACTTTAACTTCCCTATTGTTGATTGGAACCTCCTTAGTTCAAATAGTTTGGATGGAGCAGCTTTTGTCGGCGTGTCCAGGACGGGATGGGACCATTTGCCACAGCAGATTCGCCGCCGCCAATTAGCCACTGCCCTTTGACCACCGCGGACGCTTAGCCACCGGCCATTGGCCACTGAAGACAATTCGCCACCGCAAATAGAAATATATACAATATTGGAGGAACCCCATCGAGTCTTTTTGCTAAAATATAATATACCTGAGAGAATAAAATAGGGGCTATGTTGAACGTACCATCCACAAACCACGTCGATTCTGCTAAATGATGTATCCAAGATTCCCTACCAAATACAATTACTTCCTTGACCAGCCAATAGCGTGTATACTTCTACCAAATAAGCAGCGTTCAACGTATGTATTCATGTTTGAAATGGTGAAGTCCTTGGTACCTAATCCCAGACCACAGTATATCCATTGTGACTTTGAGCAGGCAGCTATCAGTGCTATGAGAGAATGTTTTCCTGAAGTTAGAATTAGGGGCTGGTTCTTTCATTTGGCACAAAGTATGCATAGAAATATTGCTGCAGTTGGAGCAACTCATCAATACAACACCGATCCTGATTATGCTTTAAAAGCAAAAATGATAATTGCTTTGGCTTTTATCTTTATAAATACATAACACATAACTATCAAATGGATTAAAATTTCATTGTTTAATATTAATGTGAGATTTTACTGCCATTATAAAGATTTTTAAAATATATTTAAAGTTTGTAACTCATTTTTATATATAAACCAATAAAATGATATTTATCTTACCTCTTTTTTATCAATATGTAGTCATATAAATAAAGGGGACTGAGAAGTATGAAAGAACAGGTGGGAGGGAAAACAATCAGTACATATATATATTTCCGGTGAATAGTCTCCAGAGGTCAAACGACCAGTGGAGAAACACTTGTGGAGAACCGGCAGTGGCTAATCATCGGTGGCGAATCTGCCGTGGCGTATCGTCACCAACCCGTTCAGGAAGGGTTTCTGACTCAATATGACGATAGGCTGACTGGGGGGGGGGGGGGGGGGGGGGCCATATTGGATTTGGTGCTTGGCAACAAACCAGGCCAGGTGTCAGATCACTCAGTGGGAAAACATTTTGGTGATAGTGATCACAACTCCCTGACCTTTTACTAGACTCATGGAGAGGGATTTAAATGGGGGAGGGGGAATTACAATGCTATTTGGCAGGAATTGGGGTGCCTAAATTGGGAGCAGACATTATCATGAAAAGGCCCGACAGAAATGTGGAGGTTGTTCAAGGAGCACTTGCTGTGAGTGCTGGATAAGTTTGTCCCACTGAGGCAGGGAAGGGATGGTAAGGTGAAAGAACCTTGGGTGACAAAGGGTGTGGAACATCTGGTCAAGAGGAAGAAGGAAGCTTACTTAGGGTTGTGGAGGAAGCATTGGACAGGGCTCTGGAGGATTACAAGGTAGCCAGGAAGGAACTGAAGGATGGACTTAGGAGAGCTAGAAGGAGGCATGAAAAAGCTCTTGTGGGTAGGATTAAGGAAAACCCCAAGGCATTCTACACTTATGTGAGGAACAAGAGGATGGCCAGAGTGAGGGTAGGGCCAATCAGGGAGCCTGGAGTCGGAGGAGGTAACGGAGGTCTGTAATGAATACTTTGCTTCAGTATTCACTAGCGAGAGGGACCTTGACGAGGCTAATACGTTTGAATAGCTTAATGTTAAGAAGGGGAATGTGCTGAAAGTTTTGAAAAACATAAGAATAGATAAATCCCCTGAGCCAAGGTTACTACAGGAAACGAGGAAAGAGATTGCTGTACCTTTGGTGATGATCTTTGCATCCTCACTCTCCACTGGAGTAATGCCAGATGATTGAAGGGTGGAAGATATTATTCCCTTGTTCAAGTAAGACAATATGGATAATCCTGGGAATTATAGACCAATTAGTCTTATGTTTGTGTTGGGCAAATTATTGGAAAGGATTTTGAGAGACAAGATTTATGATTATTTGGAAAACATAGCTTGATTAGAAATAGCCAACATCGCTTTATGAGGGGCAGAGCATGCCTTACGAATCTTAATGAATTCTTTGAGGATGTGATGAAACACGTTGATAAAGGTAGAACATTGGATGTGGTGTACATGGATTTCAGCAAGGCATTTGATAAGGTTGTCCATTCAGAAAGTAAGGATGCATGGGATACAGTGAAACCTGGCTGTCTGGATATAAAATACTCAGCCCAGAGCTCAGTGACCAGTGGTGTTCCACAGGGATCTCTGCTCTTTATGATTTTTATAAATGACTTAGATGAGGAAGTGGAAGGGTGGGTTAGTAAGTTTGCCGATAACACGTAGGTTGGTGGAGTGGTGGATAGTGTGGAGGGCTGTTGCAGGTTACAACGGGACATTGACAGGATGGAGTGCTGGGCTGAGAAGTGGCAAATTGAGTTCAACCTGAAAAAGTGTGAAGTGATTCACTTTGAAAAATTGGAACCTCCTTAGTTGAATGTGGAATACTGGGTTAAAGTCAGGATTCTTGGCAGTGTGGAGAAGAGAGAGATCTTGGGGTCCACATCCTCAGATCCCTCAAAGCTGCCACCCAATTTGATAGGGTTATTAAGAATGCGTATGGTGCGTTGGCTTTCGTTAACATGGGCATTGAGTTTCAGAGCTACGAGATTATGCTGCAGCTCTATAAAACCCTGGTTAGGCCACACTTGAAATATTGTGTTCAGTTCTGGCTGCCTCATGATAGGAAAGATGTAAACATTTAGAAAGGGTGCAGAGGAGATTCACCAGGATGCTGCCTAGACTGGAGGGCACATCTTATGAAGAAAGTTTGAGGGGACAAGGGCTTTTCTTATTGGAGTGAAGAAGGATGAGTGGTGACTTAATAGAGGTGTACAAGATGATGAGAGGCAGAGATAGAGTGGATAGCCAGGGACTTTTCCTGAGGGGGTATGATTTTAAGGTGATTGGAGGAAGGTATTGGGGGGAGATGTCAGAGGTAGGTTCTTTACACAGAGAGTGGTGGGTGTGTGGAATGCACTGCCAGCACTGGTAGTAGAGTCAGAGACATTAAGGACATTTAAGTGACTGCTGGATATGCACATGGATGATAATACAATGAAGGGTATGTAGGTTAGTTTGATCTTAGAATAGGATAAAAGGTCGACACAATATTGAAGATTGAAGGGCCTGTACTGTGCTGCCCTGTTCTATGTTCTAGGTCTTGGTGCCTGTCCCAGTGGTGCAATAGGTTAGATGTTTGACTGTTAACTAGAAGGTTGGCAGTTGGAGGGTTGACAGACCTCCTTACTTTTGAGTGGCACAGTGGTTAGCACTGGTGCCTCACAGCGCCAAGGGACCCAGGTTCGATTCCAGCCTTGGGCAATTGTCTGTGTGGAGTTTGCACATTCTCCCCCAGTCTGTGTGGGATTCCTCCAGGTGCTCAGGTTTCATCCTCCAGTCCAAAGATGTGGAGGTTAGGGTGGATTGACCACCCTAACTTATCCATTGCACCCAGGGATTAGCCATGGGGAATGCAGTGTTTGGCAATTCAGTGGATCTGGGTGGAATGCTTGTTGGAGGGGCATTTTTGGCTTGATGGACCAAATGGCCAGTTTCCACGCTGTCGGGATTATATGAGTACAGTGCCAGTGGAAGACAGTGCTTGGCCCCAGCCGTTCACAATCTCTCTTGATAATTTGGATGTTGAGACCAATTGTAAAATATCCAAGTTTACTGATGCCACTAATGAAGTGAGTTGAGGAAGAGTCAAGTTGACAAAAACAGAAATTGCTGGTAAAGCTCAGCAGGTCTGGCAGAATCTAGGGAGAGAAAGCGGAGATTTCTCAGAGCCGAGTGAGTGGGCAAGAGCCTGGCAAATGAAACATAAAGTGGATAAGTATGAGATTATCTTGCCCTTATCCACTTTGGGAAGAGGAAAGAGGGTGAGCAATGAAAAAATGTTGGTGTCTAAAACTACCTGGATGTCCTTATTCATAAATCACTGAAAGCTAATGTATAGGTACAGCAAGTGATTCTGAAGGCAAGCACGATAGTGACCTTCATTGCAAAGGGATTTGAGGACAGGAGCAAAGAAATCTTGTTCTAGTTGTATTAAATGCTGGTAAGACTGCAGGTGAAGTATTGTGTCAAGTTCTAGTTCCCTTGCCGGGGGGATGATTGACTTACAATAGCAGGAATGCAGCAGAGGTTCACCAGGCTGCTTCCTGGAAAAGTGCTGCTGACCTATGAGGAAGGTTTGAGGACCTGTATTCCTCCGAGTTTAGTAGATTGAGAGATGATCATAGAGAAACATACTAAATTCTTAAAGGGATAGACAGACGAAATGCAGAGGGAATCTTTCACATTGCTTTGGGATCTGGAACCAATGCACACAGAATTAGAATGAAAGACAAACCATTTGAGGAAGAATTTCTTGACTCAGAGGATGAAGAGATTTGGAGTTCCCTACCCCGGAGCGTTATGGAGACTCAGTCAATCAGTAAGTTCTAGCCCAGGATTGATAGATTTCTAGTTGCAGATGACATCAAAGAATAGACGAATACTGCAGGAATATTGTGTTGAGGTAGATCATTAACCAGTATAACATGGTATCACATGTTTAAGACAGAGATGAGGAGAATTTATTCCCTCAGGTAGGAGTGAATCTGTGGAATTCTATATTGCTGGGTCATTAAGTAAATTTAAGGCTGATTTTTATTCAGAAAGGGAATCAAGGATTATTGAAAAGTTGGATAAGTGGATTTGAGAATGATCAGATCAGCCATTATTTCATTGAATAGTGGAGAAGAATTGATGGGCTTGATGGCCAAGTTCTCCTCTGCCTTATGGTCTACAATGGGGGCTGAATGGCCTACTCCTGCTCCTATGCCTGCTCCTGTTCCTATAAATTTGATAAAAAGCCACAGTTATTATACTTGTGGGAAAGTTTGGATAAAGCCTCAGAAGGCTGGAATCAAACCATAAATAGGAGTTAAAGGCACAGATCTATTGCAGCAGGAGGACATAGGTCAAACACTGAAGGTGACATGTAAAGGGATATTGAAGGAGTGACTGATAAGACCATGTCATGTTATTCAGAGACTTGATGATGTATGCTGTGATGATGCTGCTCCTTTAACAAGGCTATGTTGTTATCAAAGACACAGACTCTGAAAGATCTGTGGTTGAAGGGTTTCAGGACTAGTTTGTTTATAGCTAACAGATACTCCCCCAGGCAGAAGGCTTTCAAATTTTAAAAGAAAGAGCACTTGTACACTGAGAGGGGAGGGGCCAGTTCTCCCAGCCCAGCTTTTCTCTGGTTTGATTTGGATTTTAGCAGTAGTCTGGAAAAAGCTGCTGGACCCAAAGAAGCAGGTCCAGCTTGATACTCTCCCTGACTTCTATCCTTTAAGAACCCTGTGTTTGATCTTACCTTTTGTGCCAAGGGGTGTCTATGGGGATTGTTGCACGTATTTGGAACAACATCATTAAGTTGCGATGATCTGTTGGGTTTTTGGATAGGTTAAGTTATTTGGTATTCTGCTCTCTTTTGTTTGTGTTGCATTTGGTAATCTTGTAAATACATTCTGTTTTGTTTAAAACTAAGTGGTTTGACCAACTGCATCCCTCCTGGAATATCTGTGTTACACCTGCTTAAAACAACTGGCAAAGTTAAGGTCTGGGCTACCTTCTTGAAATGTTTGAGGGGGTCTGGCCTGGTCCAGAACAGATTGGCGGCTCTTTGCAGGATTTGTTCTGTAGCTCTTGGGGTGGCATGGTGGCACAGTGGTTAGCACTGCTGCCTCACAGCACCAGGGACCCGGGTTCAATTCCCGCCTCAGGCAACTGACTGTGTGGAGTTTGCACATTCTCCTCGTGTCTGCGTGGGTTTCCTCCGGGTGCTCCGGTTTCCTCCCACAGTCATAAAGATGTGCAGTTCAGGTGAACTGGCCATGCTAAAGTGCCTGTAGTATTAGGTGAAGGGATAAATGGGTCTGGGTGGGTTGCACTTCGGATGATCGGTGTGGACTTGTTGGGCCAAAGGGCCTGTTTCCACACTGTAAGTAATCTAATCTAATCTAATCAATTCTGAATTGGGATTAGGGTTGTTGGACTCGAAGGCAGTGAGTGGTTGGTATTAGTATGTATTAGATCAGATTATTTACAGTGTGGAAACAGGTCCTTCAGCCCAACAAGTCCACACCTACCTGCCGAAGCGCAATCCACCCATACCCCTACAATTACCCCTTCACCCAACGCTATGGGCAATTTAGCATGGCCAAGTCACCAAACCTGCACATCTTTGGACTGTGGGAGGAAACCGGAGCACCCGGAGGAAACCCACACAGACACGGGGAGAATGTGCAAACTCCACACAGTCAGTCACCTGAGGCGGGAATTGAACCCGGGTCTCTGGCGCTGTGAGGCAGCAGTGCTAACCATTGTTCCAGGTGTTGAATTTGGTTGGTTTAAGCAGTGTGCGGGTAAGTAATGGCTCTTTCAGTAACCAAGAGTTTTCTGAAGGTGGAAGAAGTGACCTTGGAGGTTTTACAAAAAGTGATTAAGGCCAAGCTGCAAAAAGGAAAGCCTTGAAGGGGAAAGAGAAATTAAAAAGCTCCAGTGTTATCACTGCAATAAAGTCGGCCACATGAAATCACAGTGTTGGTGGGTTAGGAAAAGCACTGGGAGGCCAGATGTAGGAAAACAGGATCAGGCAGTGAGCTTTGTTGGAGTGGTAATGGAAAGCACAGTGGAGGCTTAGAAAGCTGCACCAGAATGTACAAGCTGGTCAGAGGTTGGTCCAGGAGGAAGTGCCAGATCTTCTTAAAACATTTACCTGCAAAGGTAAAGTTTACTTACATAGGCCAGGAGCAGCAGGTAAAGAGATTACAATATTAAGAGACACAGGATCCTCTCAGTCTCTGATGCTGAAAGATGAGGAGATATGTACTTCTGAAGGACTATTGCCATAAAATGGGCTAGTAACAGGAATTCACAGTGTGACAAGAAGCGCTCAATTATGTAAAGTGAGGTTAGAGTGTGCAGTGAAGAGTGGGAAGATCGTGGTAGGAGTACTAGACAAACTCCCAGCTCCAGGAATACAATTTGTCCTTGCAAATGATGCAGCTGATTCACCGGTAGGAGTGCTGCCAACTGTGGTTGAAAAGCCAGTGGAAACGCAGGCAACTGAACTATTGCAGGACACATATCCTGAGCATTTTCCTGACCGTGTAGCAACGAGGTCACAAAGTCACCAGTTGAAACGGGAGAGATTAGATTAGATTAGATTACTTACAGTGTGGAAACAGGCCCTTTGGCCCAACAAGTCCACACCGACCCGCAACCCACCCAGACCCATTCCCCTACTTTAACCCTTACCTAACACTACAGGCAATTTACCTAAGCTGCACATTTTTGGATTGTGGGAGGAAACCGGAGCACCCGGAGGAAACCCACGCAGACACAGGGAGAATGTGCAAACTCCACATCAAACAGTACAGATCACAAAATTGAAGTGGAATTAGCAGAGACCCTGTTTGATCAAATGGTTGAGACAAACCAGGACCAGATAGATGACAATGTAGACATCTTTAACTCAGATAATTTAACTGAGTTACAATAGAAAAATGAAAATTTAAAGCAATTGTATCAAAAAAACAAACCCAGGAAAATAATCTGAATGTATTCCTGAATGTTACTATCTGAAAAATGATGTCTTTATGGGGAAAGGGAGACCATCACATATTCAGGCCGATGTGAAATGGGCAAAAGTTCATCAAGTTCTCTTGCCAGTGGGAGGTGTTGTGAGTAGCTCATGAGCTACCTCTAGGGGTCATTTGAGAGTGAGAAAAACTCAAGCTAAAAAACAAAATCTTTTTAACTTGCCTGGACTGCACAAGAATAGAATTGAATTTTGCCAGACATGCCATACATGTCAAGTAATTGGAAAACCACAGGCAGTAATAAAACCCACACCTTTAGTACCTATTCCTGCATTTTAGGAACTTTTAAAAGAATCTTAACTGATTGCACAGGACCCTTACCTAAAACAAAAACTGGGAATCAGTATTTGTTAACAACAATGGATGTGTCGGCTAGATTTCCAACTGCCGCTCTATTACCCAATATCACACCTAAAAGCAATGTAGAGGAGTTACTCAAATTTTTCATGAGATATGGACTACCAGCAGGGATATAATCAGATCAAACTTTACATTGAAATTATTCAAGGAAGTTATTGACATCTTAGGAATAAAACAACTCAAATCTACTGCGTACTATCCAGAAATGCAGGGAGCACTACAAAGGTGGCATCGGACATTAAAGACCATGCTGAGGGTTTATAGTCAGGACAATCCAGATGATTGGGATAAGGGAGTTGCGTCTGTGCTTTTTGCGATCAGAGACGCACCAAATGAATCGACCACATTCAGTCCATTTGAATTAATTTTTGGGCAAGAAGTGAGAGGACCATTAAAAATAATTACAGAGAAATTGGTAAGTCAGAATTAAAAAATCATGGACTATTTGTCAAATTTTCGGGAATGATTAAATAGAACGGGGGAGTTGGCTAGACTGCATTCAAGAGTATCATAGCATAGAAGGTAAGTGATTAGTATTTCAGTGGGTGTGTTCTAGACCCCAGGTCCTACTTTCGTAGGGCCTCCCTCCCACCCTCCTCCTCTAACCTAACTTTAAAGTCCACAGGTTATTGACTCAGTGTTCTTGTTTTTGGAGACAAAGTGTACAGTCATGGCAGCGCAGGCGGTGGAATGTTCCTCCTGCAGGATGTTTGAGGTAGGGGTGACCACCAATACTCCTGCCGACTTCGTCTGCAGGAAATGCAGTCAGATCCTGATCCTCACTGAACGAGTTAGGGAACTGGAACTGGAACTGGATGAGCTGAGGATTATTCAAGAGGCTGAGAGGGTGATCGATAGAAGCTACAGGGACATAGTTACGCCAGAGAACAGAGGTAGCTGGGTAACAGTTAGAGGTGGGAAGGGGAAGAAGCAGGCAGTGCAGGGTTCCCCTGTGGTCGTTCACCTAAAAAATAAGTGTACAGCTTTGGAAACTGTTGGGGAGGACAGCCTTGCAGGTGTAAGCTGCAGTGAAGGGGTCTGTGGCTCTGAGACTCAGAAGGGAAAGGGGGAGAAGAAGAGAGTGCTAGTTATAGGGGACTCTCTAGTTAGAGGGACGGACAGGCGGTTCTGTGGACATGGGCGAAACTCTCGGATGGTTTGTTGCCTCCCGGGTGCTAGGGTCCGAGACGTCTCGGACCGTGTCTTCAGAATCCTTAAGGCGGAGGGTGTGCAGCCAGAGGTCGTGGTACATATTGGCACCAACGACATAGGTAGGAAGAGGGGTGGGGAGGTCATTCAAGAGCTCAAGGAGTTAGGCTGGAAGCTAAAAGCTAGGACAGACAGAGTCGTCATCTCTGGGTTGTTGCCGGTGCCACGTGACAGTGAGGCAAAGAATAGGGAGAGAGTGCAGTTGAACACGTGGCTGCAAGGATGGTGTAGGAGGGAGGGCTTCAGATATTTGGACAATTGGACTGCATTCTGGGGAAGGTGGGACCTGTACAAACAGGACGGGTTGCACCTGAACCAGAAGGGCACCAATATCCTGGGGGGTAGGTTTGCTAGCACTCTTCGGGGGAGTTTAAACTAATTTGGCAGGGGGATGGGATCCGAACTTGTAGTCCAGCAAGTAAGCTAGCTGTGTGTCAGGATGCCCAAGACTGTAGGGAGGCTGTGGAGAAGGTAGCACTGACAGGGACTACTTGCGGACACAGAGATGGGCTCAAGTGCGTATACTTCAACGCAAGGAGTATCAGAAATAAGGTGGGTGAACTTAAGGCGTGGATCGGTACCTGGGACTACGATGTTGTGGCCATCACGGAAACATGGATAGATGAGGGACAGGAATGGCTGTTGGAGGTTCCTGGTTACAGATGTTTCAGTAAGATTAGGGAGGGTGGTAAAAAAGGAGGGGGGGTGGCATTGCTAATTAGAAATGGTATAACGGCTGCAGAAAGGAAGTTTGAGGGGGATCTGCCTCTGGAGGTAGTATGGGCTGAAGTCAGAAATAGGAAAGGTGCAGTCACCTTGTTGGGTGTTTATTATAGGCCCCCCAATAGCAGCAGAGATGTGGAGAAACAGATTGGGAAACAGATTTTGGAAAGGTGCAGAAGCCACAGGGTCGTAGTCATGGGCGACTTCAACTTCCCAAATATCGATTGGAAGCTCTTTAGATCAAGTAGATTGGATGGGGCAGTGTTTGTGCAGTGTGTCCAGGAAGCTTTTCTAACGCAGTATGTAGAATGTCCAACCAGAGGGGAGGCCATATTGGATTTGGTACTCGGTAATGAACCGGGACAAGTGGTGGGCTTGTTAGTGGGTGAACATTTTGGTGATGGTGACCACAATTCTGTGACTTTCACCTTGGTTATGGAGAGAGATAGGTGCGCACAACAAGGAAGATTTTACAATTGGGGGAAGGGAAATTACGATGCTGTAAGACAGGATTTGAGGAGCATACGTTGGGAGCATAGGCTGTCAGGGAAGGATGTGGTGGAAATGTGGAACTTTTTCAAGGAGCAGATACGACGTGTCCTTGATATGTATGTACCGATCAGGCAGGAAAGAAATGGTCGTGTGAGGGAGCCTTGGTTGACGAGGGAGGTTGAATGTCTAGTAAAGAGGAAGAAGGAGGCTTACATAAGGTTGAGGAAACAAGGTTCAGACAGAGCAGTGGAGGGATACAGGATAGCCAGAAGGGACCTGAAGAAAGGGATTAGGAGAGCTAAGAGAGGGCATGAAAAATCCTTGGCGGATAGGATTAAGGATAACCCCAAGGCATTCTATGCGTATGTGAGAAACCTGAGAATGACGAGAACGAGGGTAGGTCCGATCAAGGACAGTAGTGGGAGACTGTGTATTGAGTCGGAAGAGATAGGAGAGGTCTTGAACAAGTACTTCTCTTCAGTATTTACGAATGAGAGGGATCGTATTGTTGAAGAGGAGAGTGTGAAACGGACTGATAAGCTAGAGGAGATACCTGTTAGGAAGGAAGATGTGTTGGTCATTTTGAACAACTTGCGGATAGACAAGTACCCCGGGCCTGACGGGATATATCCTAGGATTATGTGGGAAGCAAGAGAGGAAATTGCAGTACCGTTGGCAATGATCTTCTCGTCTTCACTGGCAACGGGGGTGGTACCAGGGGACTGGAGAGTAGCGAATGTTGTGCCCCTGTTCAAAAAAGGGAATAGGGATAACCCCGGGAATTACAGGCCAGTTAGTCTTACTTCTGTGGTAGGCAAAGTAATGGAAAGGGTACTGAGGGATAGGATTTACGAGTATCTGGAAAGACACTGCTTGATTAGGGACAGCCAGCACGGATTTGTGAAGGGTAGGTCTTGCCGTACAAGTCTTATTGAATTCTTCGAGGAGGTGACCAAGCATGTGGATGAGGGTAGAGCAGTGGATGTAGTGTACATGGATTTTAGTAAGGCATTTGATAAGGTTCCCCATGGTAGGCTTATGCGGAAAGTCAGGAGGCATGGGATAGAGGGAAATTTGTCCAATTGGATAGAAAACTGGCTAACCGGTCGAAGGCAGAGAGTGGTGGTAGATGGTAAATATTCAGCTTGGAGCCCAGTTACAAGTGGAGTTCCGCAGGGTTCAGTTCTGGGTCCTCTGCTGTTTGTAATTTTTATTAATGACTTAGATGAGGGAGTCGAAGGGTGGGTCAGTAAATTTGCAGATGATACGAAGATAGGTGGAGTTGTGGACAGTGAGGAGGGCTGTTGTCGGCTGCAGAGGGACTTAGATATGATGCAGAGCTGGGCTGAGGAGTGGCAGATGTAGTTCAACCCTGCCAAGTGTGAGGTTGTCCATTTTGGAAGAACAAATAAGAATGTGGAATACAGGGTTAATGGTAGGGTTCTTAGTCAGGTGGAGGAACAGAGGGATCTTGGGGTCTATGTACATAGATCTTTGAAGGTTGCCACTCAGGTGGATAGAGTTTGTAAGAAGGCCTATGGAGTATTATCGTTCATTAGCAGAGGGATTGAATTCAAGAGTCGTGAAGTGATGTTGCAGCTGTACAGGACTTTGGTTAGGCCACAGTTGGAGTACTGTGTGCAGTTCTGGTCGCCTCACTTTAGGAAAGATGTGGAAGCTTTGGAGAGGGTGCAGAGAAGATTTACCAGGATGTTGCCTGGAATGGAGAGTAGGTCGTACGAGGATAGGTTGAGAGTTCTCGGCCTTTTCTCGTTGGAACGGCGAAGGATGAGGGGTGACTTGATAGAGGTTTATAAGATGATCAGCGGAATAGATAGAGTAGACAGTCAGAAACTTTTTCCCCGGGTACAACAGAGTGTTACAAGGGGACATAAATTTAAGGTGAAGGGTGGAAGGTATAGGGGAGATGTCAGGGGTGGGTTCTTTACCCAGAGAGTGGTGGGGGCATGGAATGCGCTGCCCGTGGGAGTGGTAGAGTCAGAATCATTGGCGATCTTTAAGCGGCATTTGGATAGGTACATGGACGGGTGCTTAATCTAGGTTAGAAGTTCGGCACAACATCGTGGGCCGAAGGGCCTGTTCTGTGCTGTATTGTTCTATGTTCTAATGAAACAGGAAGCAGACAAGAAATCAGAAATTTGCAACTTTGATATCAGGGAAATGGCATTAGTGTTACTTCTAGTGATAGGTGAACCTTTGAAAGCAAGGTTTAATGGACTGTATCCAATCAAGTGGAAATTGAATGAGGTGAACTACTTGATAGAGATTCCAGACAGAAAGAAATCTCACAGAGTGTGTCATGTGAATATGCTCCAAAGATATTTTAACAGGGAAGGAAGGCAAGAGGGGAAGCTGTTAATGATTACAACACAGAGTGGAGGACCAAGTTCAGAGGATTCTGAATTGGACAGTCCTCAAATTAAATTGGACAATGAGGAAGTTGTCAAAAATTGGGATAAATTTTTGGGATAAAAGTGACCTTCCAGAGGAAAATGGAAATGACCTGAAAGAGTTATTGCCAGCACATGGGGAGATTACAAACCTACAAACCTAATTGTGCATGATATAGATATAGGAGAGCTGTTCCGATTAAGCAACATCCTTATAGGCATAACCCTCCAAAGTTGACACAGGGTCAAAAGGAGATTGAATGCATGCTCCAAGACAACATAATCGAAGTGAGTTACAGTGACTGGAGCTCACCCATAGTCATGGTGCCAAAACCAGATGATACCCAACGGTTACGTGTGGACTATTGCAAAGTCAACACCATTACAAAGACTGATACAGATCCAATTCGGCATTTGGAAGACTGTGTTGAGAAGGTGGAACAAGTAACTTACATTTCTAAGTTGGACTTGCTCAGAGGACACTGGCAGATACCCTTGTCAGACAGATCAAAGGCAATTTCAGTTTTCATAACGCCAAATAGACTGTATCAGTTCAAAGTCATGCCATTTGGTATGAAAGATGTGCCAGCAACATTTTAGAGACTAACCAATAAGGTCATTGCTGGATTACCCAGATGTGTGGTGTACATTGATGACCTGGTGATGGAAGATTTACAACATTTATCGGACTTGTTTGATCAACTTTGGAAGGCAAGCTTGGTAATAAACCTGGCTAAAAGTGAATTTCCCAAAGCCCAAGTCACCTTCCTGGGCCATGTTACTGGACATGGACAAATGGCCCCATGGTATGCGAAAATCCAGGTAATTGGGGGGGGTTCCCATACAATTGACAAAAACAACCAAGAACAGCATAATCTTGTTAAAGGAGCAGCATCGTCACATTATTCGAAGGGGGATTGTAGCAACCTGGGGATCTAACCTGCAAGAACAGCATAATCTTATTAAAGGAGCAGCATTGTCACATTATTCGAAAGGGGACTGTAGCAACCTGGGGATCTAACCTGCAAGGAGCATTTTAAGGTTACTATTTGTGCTATAATAACACTGACTTCCTTCCTTCATTTCCACATATATATGTGTATTTGCATACTGCAGTCAAAAGACACATTTTGATGAAGCTTTTCGCCTTTCACTCATCAAGACAATTCATAAGAATATGAAGTTAAAAATCACACAACACCAGGTTATAGTCTAACAGGTTTAATTGGAAGCACTAGCTTTCAGAGCGCCGTTCCTTTATCAGGTGGTTGTGGAGTACACAATTGTAAGACACAGAATTTATAGCAAAAGTTTACAGTGTGATGTAACTGAAATCATACATTGAAAAATACCTTGATTGTTTACTGAGTCTTTCATCTGTTAAATACCATGATTGTTTCACATCTTTCATGTGAAAATCACAAAACTTCTTTTAAAAAAAGTTACGTTCTCAGGTTAACTGTAACAATCGGTGTCAGCCCAGATAAGATGTTAAGGTGTTGAAGGTGTAAGCCTCCTGTGTTCTGTTGTCTGTGCCATAATGTTTAGACTGATTCTAATCTAAAAAGTGAATTAACAGAACCTTACATGGATTCATGCAGTTTTTGAGCAAAGTACAATGTAACTCTGCAAGTACAAATTCACCCCACAAATGTATGTGTGTGTGTGTGTCTAGGTGGGGGGTGTAAGTGTCTGTGACAGAGAGCATATGTGTGTGAGTCTAAAGTGGTTTAAGTCTGTGAGAGGGTGCATGTGTGAGTATGGGAGTGTGTGTGTCTGTAAAGGTGTGTGTGAGTGTCTGTGTGTGTGTCTGTGTATATATGTGTCCGTGTGTATGTGTGTATATAGGAGTGCCTGTGTGTGTGAGAGAGTGAGTGTGTGTGTGTAGGAGTGTCTGTGTGTGTAGTGTGACATGAACCCAAGGTCCCAGTTGAAGCCCTCCCTATGGGTACCGAACTTAGCTATCAGCCTCTGCTCGGCCACTTTTCGCTGCTGTCTGTCCCAAAGTCAGCCTTGGAGGATGGTCACCCGAAGGTCCGAGGTCGAATGTCCCGGACTGCTGAAGTGTTCCCCAACTGGGAGGGAACCCTCCTGTCTGTTGATTATTGTGCAGTGCCCATTCTTCCGTTGTCGTAGCCTTTGCTCGGTTTCACCAATGTACCATACCTCTGGGCATCCTTGCCTGCAGCGTATGAGATAGACAACGTTGGCTGCATTGTATGAGTACCTGCCGAGTACATGGTGGGAGGTGTCCCTACGTGTAATGGTGGTATCTATGTCCACACTCTGACACGTCTTGCAGCGCCTACCGTGACAGTGTTGTATGGAGTTGTCCTGAGAGCCGGGCAGTTTGCTACGAACAATGATCTGTTTGAGACCGGGAGGCTGTTTAAAGGTGAGCGGTGGAGGTGTGGGGAAGGTCTTGGTGAGGTGCTCATCTGCACTAATAATGTGTTACATGCCACGAAGAACATGACATAGTTTTTTGGCTCCTGGGAAGTACTGGACAATGAAGGGTACACTGTACTTTGCTCAAAAACTGCATGAATCCGTGTAAGACTCGTTAACTCACTTTTTAGATTAGAATCAGTCTAAACATTATGGCACAGACAACAAAACACAGGGGGCTAACACCTTCAACATCTTAACATCTTATCTGGGCTGACACCAATTGTTACAGTTAACCTGAGAATGTAACTTCTAAAAAAAGTTTTGTGATTTACATATGAAAGAAGTGAAACTATCATGGTCATTCCAAAAAATGAGAGACTCAACAGACAAACAAGGTATATTTCAATGTATAATTTCAGTTACATCACACTGTAAACTTTTGCTATAAATTATGTGTCTTACAATTGTGCTCTCCACAACCACCTGGTGAAGTCGCGTCGCTCCGAAAGCTAGTGTGCTTCCAATTAAACCTGTTGGACTATAACCTGGTGTGTGTGATTTTTAACTTTGTACACCCCAGTCCAACAATGGCACTTTCAAATCACAAGAATATATTTAACATACATCCTTTATGTAAACTGCTAACCACCACCAATAATCACCTGGGTAGCAAATCAAGTATTTATGAGCGTGCCCCTTCCAATATGCTTATTTAAAAACCTACTTTCCAAACAATCTTCTCAGCAATGTTACTACATACCTCCGAAACAGGTGCAATGTGAACCTGGGCCTCCTGTTCCAAAGGAGAAAGTGAGGACTGCAGATGCTGGAGAGCAGAGTTGAAAAATGTAGTCCTCTACATTGGGGAGACAGGCCGCCTACTTGCCAACGTTTCAGGGAACACCTCTGGGACACCCGCACCAACCAACCCAACCACCCCGTGGCTGAACATTAACTCCCCCTCCCACTCCGCCAAGGACATGCAGGTCCTTGGCCTCCTCCATCCCCAGACCCTGGCCACAAAACGCCTGGAGGAAGAGCACCTCATCTTCCGCCTAGGAACCCTCCAACCACACGGGATGAATGTAGATTTCTCCAGCTTCCTCATTTCCCCTCCCCCCACCTTATCTCAGTCCCAACCCCGGTTTCAGCACTGCCCTCTAGACCTGCAGTCTTCTTCCTGACCTCTCCACCCCCACCCCCTCTCCGGCCTAAAACACTCACCCTCACCTCCTTCCACCTATCATATTCCCAGCGCCCCTCCCTCAAATTCCGCCCCCCCCTACCTTTTATCTCAGCCCGCTTGGCACACCAGCCTCATTCCTGAAGAAGGGCTTATGCCCAAAACGTCGATTCTCCTGCTCCTCAGATGCTGCCTGGCCTCCTATTCCAAAGGCAGGGACACTACTATTGTGCCACATGAGCCCCTCATTAATCCTTTCTGAGAGGAGACTGCTGATTGGCAAGTCTGTTCTGGTTGTTAGAGGCATTGCCATGGAGATTGAACCAATTAATAACGATTGACAGTTTTGTGAAAGAGTTAAATAAAGCAGCTTGATTCTGATTGGTCACTGCTCTGGCAAACAAACCAGTTGTCATGCATTTTTATTCAGTTGGAACAGGCACAGGGTGTGTAAATCTTCTTTCTGTCTGTGAATTCAATATCAAATGTGATTGCCCTGGATGTGGGTGTGTTTGCTGAGCTGGGAAGTTGATTGGCAAATGTTTTGTCCCCTGTCTAGGTGACATCTTCATTGATTTGGAGCATCCTGTGATGTGCTACTGTACTGTGTCTCCTGGAATTTATTTGGTTCTGTTTCTGTTGCTTCTGGTTACAGGTTGCGGGCGTTAGTTGTAGTGGTTGGTATATTGAATCTAGGTCAATGTGCTTTTTTTTAGATTAGATTCCCTACAGTATGGAAACAGGCCATTTGGGTGGCACAGTGGCACAGTGGTTAGCACTGCTACCTCACAGTGCCAGGGACCCGGATTCAATTCCCACCTCAGGCAACTGTCTGTGTGGAGTTTGCACATTCTCCCCGTGTCTGCGTGGGTTTCCTCTGGGTGCTCCGGTTTCCTCCCACAGTCCAAAGATGTGCAGGTCAGGTGAATTGGCCATTCTAAAATAGCCTGTAGTGTTAGTTGTAGGGCAATGGGTCTGGGTGGATTACTGTTCGGAGGGTCGGTGTGGACTTGTCGGGCCGAAGGGCCTGTTTCCACACTGTAAGTAATCTCATCTAAGTCCACTTTGACCCTCTGAAGAGTAATCCACCCAGACCCATTCCCCTAATGCACCTAACACTCTGGGCAATTTAGCATGGCTAATTCACCTGACCTGCACATCATTGTGACTGTGAGAGGAACTGGAGCATGAAGAGGAATCCCATGCAGACACAAGGAGAACGTACAAAATCCACACATTCACCTGAGGCTGGAATCGAACCTGAGTCCCTGGTGCTGAGAGGCAGCAGTGCTAACCACCATGTTGATAGAATCCTGGGATGACTGCCATGCTTCCAAGAATTCTCTGGCTGTGCCCTGTTTAGCTTTGTCCTGTGATCGTTGTGTTGTCCCAGTTGAATTTGTGGTCCCTGTCATCGGGTGTGTGTATGGCTACTAGGGAGAGCTGGTTGTGGGGTTTAGTGGGTGAGTTGGTGTGAATGGGTATGGATCGTTAGCTGTCTGCCTGTTTATCTTTCATAGTGTTTTGTGCAGTTTTTACAACTGGCACCAAAGCTAAAAGTCTTTACAGAAACCTTGTTCAGATGTGATTCCACAATTGGATACTTGCATGATAGAATTTATCATATGAAGAATTGCACAGGGTTGTTTAGTGACTTTGCAATATAGTGCATGTGTTTGTCCAGGAAGGAGATGTATTAGCTAATAAACAGGGCTCCATTCTTGGAGTTTCTCCCTGCGCTGACCCCCCAGTGGAGGTTGTCCCTGTGCTGCCACATTTTCCCCCTCCTCCCCAAGCAGCTGGCAATCACATCTATCTCCAACGCTGGCTGCTCCAGTCCCTACCCAATCGAAAGTAACCTTTGTCTGTCTCTTGGAGTTATAGAACATAGAACATAGAAAACTACAGCACAGAACAGGCCCTTTGGCCTATGATGTTGTGCCGAGGGTTAATCGTAACATAAAATAAAATAACTTTACCTATGCACCCCTCAACACACTGCTGTCCATGCGCATGTCCAGCAGGTGCCTAAATGTCCATTATGTCTCTGCTTCCACCACCACCACTGGCAACGCATTCCATGCATTCACAACTCTCTATGTAAAGAACCTACCTCTGATGTCTCCTCTATACCTTTCTCCTAATGTCTTAAAACTATGACCCCTCGTACCAGTCAATCCTGCCCTGGGGAAAAGTCTCTGGCTATTGACTTTATCTATTCCTCTCATTATCTTGTATACCTCTTGATCAGGTCACCTTTCTTCCTCCTTCTCTCCAGAGAGAAAGGTCCGAGCTTATTCAGCCTCTCCACATAAGGCAAGTCCTCGAGTCCAGGCAGCATCCTGGTAAACCTTCCTTGCAACCTCTCTAAAACCTCCGTATCTTTCCTATAGTAGGGCGACCAGGACAGGACACAACATTCCAAGTGTGGTCTCACCAGGAACTTGTAGAGCTGTAGAAGAACCTTGCGGCTCTTAAAACTCAATCCCCCTGTTAATGAAAGCCAAAACACCATATGCTTTCTTAACAAACCTATCAACTTGGGGAGCAACTTTGAGGGATCTATACACTGGCACACCAAGATCCCTCTGCTCTTCCATACTGCCAAGAATCCTGTCTTTAATCCTGTATTCAATTCAGCATTCAAGTTCAACCTTCCAAAATGTATCATTTTGCATTTATCCAGATTGAACTCCATCTGCCATTTCTCAGCCCAGCTCTGCATCCTGACAAAGGAAGTCAGGAAATGTATTAAAGAAAAAGAGAGATCCTATAAAGTGGCTAAGAACAGTGGGAAATCAGAAGATTGGGAAGGATACAAAAGCAAACAGAGGATAACAAAGAGTGTAATAAGAAATGAGAGGATCAAATATGAAGGTAGGCTAGCCAGTAATATTAGAAATAATAGTAAAAGTTTCTTTCAGTACATAACAAACAAACGACAGGCAAAAGTAGACATTGGGCCACTTCAAACTGATGCAGGGAGCCTAGTGATGGGAGATAAGGAAATAGCAGGAGAACTTAACAAGTACTTTGCGTCAGTTTTCACAGTGGAAGACAGGAGTAATATCCCAAAAATTAAAGGGTGTCACCGGGCTGAGTTGAGTATGGTTGCCAGTACGAAAGAGATAGTGCTAGAAAAGTTAAAAAGTCTTAAAATTGATAAATCTCCTGGCCCCGATGGGATACACCCTAGAGTTCTGAGAGAGGTTGCTGAGGAAATAGCAGAGGCATTGGTTGAGATCTTTCAAGAGTCACTGGAGTCAGGAAAGGTCCCGGACGATTGGAAGATGGCTGTAGTAACCCCCTTGTTCAAGAAAGGATCAAGGCAAAAGATGGAAAATTATAGGCCAATCAGCTTAACCTCGGTTGTTGGTAAAATTCTAGAATCCATCATTAAGGATGAGGTTTCTAAATTCTTGGAAGAGCAGAGTCTGATTAGAACAAGTCAACATGGATTTAGTAAAGGGAGGTCATGCCTGACAAACCTGTTGGAATTTTTTGAAGAGGTAACAAGTAGGTTAGACCAGGGGAACCCAGTGGATGTGGTCTATCTGGACTTTCAAAAGGCCTTTGATAAGGTGCCACACGGGAGACTGCTGAGCAAGGTGAGGGCCCATGGTGTTCGAGGTGAGCTGCTGGGATGGATTGAGGATTGGCTATCTAACAGAAGGCAGAGAGTTGGGATAAAAGGTTCTTTTTCAGAATGGCAGCCGGTGACAAGCGGTGTCCCGCAGGGTTCGGTGCTGGGGCCACAGCTGTTCGCATTATATATTAATGATTTGGATGAGGGAACCGGGGGCATTCTAGCGAAGTTTGCCGATGATACAAAGTTAGGTAGACAGGCAGGTAGTACTGAGGAAGTGGGGAGACTACAGAAGGATCTAGACAGGTTGGGAGAGTGGTCCAGGAAATGGCTGATGGAATTTAACGTGAGCAAGTGCGAGGTCTTGCACTTTGGCAAAAAGAATATAGGAATGGACTACTTTCTAAATGGTGAGAAACTTAATAAAGCCAAAGCACAAAGGGATCTGGGAGTGCTAGTCGAGGATTCTCTAAAGGTAAACATGCAGGTTGAGTCTGTGATTAAGAAAGTGAATGCAATGTTGTCTCTTATCTCAAGAGGGTTGGAATATAAAAGCAGAGATGTACTACTAAGACTTTATAAAGCTCTGGTTAGGCCCCATTTGGAGTACTGTGTCCAGTTTTGGTCCCCACACCTCAGGAAGGACATACTGGCACTGGAACGTGTCCAGCGGAGATTCACACGGATGATCCCTGGAATGACAGGTCTAGCATATGAGGAACGGCTGAGGATACTGGGGTTGTATTCGTTGGAGTTTAGAAGATTAAGGGGAGATCTAATAGAGACGTACAAAATAATACATGGCTTTGAAAAGGTGGATGCTAGAAAATTGTTTCTGTTAGGCGAGGAGACTAGGACCCGTGGACACAGCCTTAGAATTAGAGGGGGTCATTTCAGAACGGAAATGCGGAGACATTTCTTCAGCCAGAGAGTGGTGGGCCTGTGGAATTCATTGCCACGGAGTGCAGTGGAAGCCGGGACGCTAAATGTCTTCAAGGCCGAGATTGATAGGTTCTTGTTGTCTAGAGGAATTAAGGGCTACGGGGAGAACGCTGGCAAGTGGAGCTGAAATGCGCATCAGCCATGATTGAATGGCGGAGTGGACTCGATGGGCCGAATGGCCTTACTTCCACTCCTATGTCTTATGGTCTTATGGTCTTATATGTCGCACTGCAGCCTGCAATAGCCCTCGATATTATCAAAGGCACCTCCAACCTTTGTGCCATCTGCAAATTTACTAACCCACCCACCCCTCAAGCTCCTCATCAAAGTCGTTTACAAAAACTACAAAGAGCAGAAACCCAAGAACAAAGCCCTATGGGACTCCATTCAACACTGACCTCCAGGCAGAATACTTTCCAACTACAATAACTCTCTGCCTTCTGACAGCCAACCAATTCTGAATCCAGATAGCCAAATCTCCCTGTATCCCATACTTCCTGACTTTATGAATGAGTCTACCATGGGGAATCTGACAGCCAACCAATTCTGAATCCAGATAGCCAAATCTCCCTCTATCCCATACTTCCTGACTTTATGAATGAGTCTACCATGGGGAATCTGACAGCCAACGAATTCTGAATCTAGATAGACAAATCTCCCTGTATCCCATACTTCCTGACTTTATGAATGAGTCTACCATGGGGAACCTTTTCAAATGCCTTGCTGAAGTCCATATACACCACATCCACTGCTCAACCTTAGTCGACCTGTCTTGTCACCTCCTCAAAGAACTCAGTAAGATTTGTGAGGTATGACCTGCCCCTCACAAAGCAATGCTGACTGCCTTTAATCACTATATGCTTTGCCAAATACTCATAAATCCTCTCCCTCAGAATTCTTTCCAAAACTTTGCTGACCATAAACGTGAGGCTGATTGGTCTGTAATTGCCAGGGATTTCCCTATTCCCCTTCTTGAAAAGTGGAACAACATTTGCCTCCTTCCAATCCTCCGGTACAACTCCCGAGGAGAGTGAGGAGGCAAAGATCTTCGCCAGGGGCTTGCTTAGCAACCTCCTTTCTCGCTTCCTGGAGCAGCCTAGGATAAATCTGGTCTGGCCCTGGGGACTTATCAATCTTAATGTTTGCCAAAATTTCCAGCACATCAACTTCCTCAATCTTGATCTGGTCAAGCCTGTATTCCAGCTCCTCAAAGTTCTCATTCACAACAAGGTCCCTTTCCTTGGTAGAAACCAAAGCAAAAAACTCATTTAGGGCTTCCCCTATCTGCTCAGACTCGACATACAAGTTCCCTACACTATCCCTGATCGGCCCTACCTTCTCCCTGATCATTCTCTTATTCCTCACATATGAGTAAAATGCCTTTGAGTTCTCTGTAATCCTTCCTGCCAAGCCTTTTTTGTGCTACCTCCTGGCTCTCTCCTCAGTCCATTTCTGAGCTCCTTTCTAGTAATCCTGTAATCTCTAAAGCTGTGCTAAATCCTTGCTTCCTCCACCTTACACAAGCTGCCTTCTTCCTTTTGATGAGAAGCTCTTTTTTTCTTGCCATCCAAGATTCCTTAATCATACCCCTTCTTACCTGTCTCAACAACTGCTCCTTAAATAGTCTCCACATGTCTGTTGTTCTCTTCCTGTGGAACAATTGCTCCCAGTCTGTACTTCCCAACTCCTGTCTGATAGCATCATAATTTCCCTTTCCCCAATTAAATATCTTCCCTCAGTAACTGCTCCTTATCCTCTCCAAGGCTTTGGTAAATGTGAGGCAGTTGTGATCCCGATCACCAAAGTGTTTTCCCACCGCGAGATCTGACACCTGTCCTGGCTCATTGCCGAACACCAAATCCAAAATGGCCTCTCCTCTCGTCAGTCTATCTACATACTGAGTAAGGAAACCCTCCTGAACACACCTGACAAAAATGGCTCCATCCAAACCATCTGCACTTAGAAGGTTCCAGTCGCTATTGGGAAAGTTGAAATCACCCATAGCAACAACCCTGGTACATCTGCATTTTTGCCTATGAGTTCTTCAATCTCTCTACTGCTATAAGGTGGTCTATAGAACCACCCCACCCCCCCCCCCCCCACCCCCAAATGAGGTGGCTGTTCCCTTGCTGTTCCTAACTTTCACTCAAACTGACTCAGTAGTTTGTCTATCTCAACGACCTTCATTTCTGTAGCTGTGATGCACTCTCTGATTAACAATGCTACAGCCCCTCCTCTTTTTCCACCCTCCCTGTTTTTTTCAAACGTTCTAAACCCTGGAACATCAAGCAACCATTCCTGCTGCTGTGAAACTCACGCCTCCGTTATGGCCACAACATCGTAGCCCCAAGTACTGATCCATGCTCTAAGTTCGTCACTCTTATTTCTGACACTCTTTGTGTTAAAGCAGACACATTTTAACTGATCCCTTTGTTTCGACGCATGAGAAACCTTCCCGATAGATTCAATACATCCTGTCACTGCCCCATCTGCAACTGCCCCCCTCTCTCAGAAATATGGCTTTGATTCCCACCCCTGCCACAGACACTGAATCTGTGATTGGAGGAGCAGCCAAGGGGTGTGAGGAAGGGAACTACACTGATTGATTGTCCCCATGGTGACCATGAGAGAGAGCTCCACCAATGTGGAGCAATGGCTATTCAAGATAAACACTTATACCCTTTGAAATTGTTACATGATATGTAATGTGCTGGCATAAAGTTACTGGTTTCATCATCAGTCTCTCTGTCAAGATTAGATTAGATTCCCTACAGTGTAGAAACAGGCTCTTCAGCACAACCAGTCCACACTGACCCTCTGAAGAGTAACCCACCCAGATCCATTTCCCTCTGACTAATGTATCTAGTACTGAGCAATTTAGCATGCACCTGACCAGGCAATTCACCTAACCTGCACATCTTTGGACTGTGGGAGGAAACCGGAGCACCTGGAGGAAACCCACACAGACACTGGGAGAATGTACAAACTCCACACACAGTTGTCTGAGGCTAGATTTGAACCTGGGTCCCTGGTGCTGTGAGGCAGCAGTGCTAACCACTAAGCCACCATACCACTGTCTAATGACATTAGTATAGTATCTTCAGTCAGTCAGTTTTAGGTAGAGTAGCATCAGACACTGTGTAGGTCTGTGATACTGTCGCCATATAAATCGATCTGTGCACATGGACACCAAGATCTCTCTGCTCATCCACACTACCAAGAATCTTAACATTAGCCCAGTACTCTGTATTCCTGTTATTCCTGTCACCTCACACTTTTCCACATTAAACTCAATTTCCACTTCTCAGCACAGCTCTGCAGCTAATCTATGTCCCTCTGTAACCTGCAACATTCTTCCGCACTGTCCACAACTCCACTGACTTAAGTGTCATCCATTAATTTTCTAACCTATCCTTCTTCTTCACCCTCACTCAGGTCATTTATAAAAATGACAAACTGCAGTGGCCCCAAAACAGATCCTTGCGATACACCACGAGTAACTGAGCTCCAGGATGAACATTTCCCATCAACCACCACCCTCTGTCCTTTTACAGCTAGCCAATTTCTGATCCAAACTGCTAAATCATCCTCAATCCCATGTCTCCATATTTTGTGCCACAGCCTACCATGGGCAACCTTATCAAACGTCTTACTGAAATCCATATATACCACATCAACTGCTTTACCCTCTTCCATCTGTTTGGTCACCTCCTCAAATAACTCAATAAGGTTTTTGAGGTACGATCTACCCTTCACAAAACTGTGTTGACTATTCTTTGATGATTATAAATCCTATCTTTTATAATTCTTTCCAAAACTTTGCCCACAACAGCAGTAGGGCTCACTGGTCTATAAATACCTGGATTGTCTCAAATATGACTTATTCCTTGTGGCTTCCTTTGTCAAACTGATTATTCCAAACTTCACAAAGATTAAAGCTACCCATGATTATCGTACAGTCTGTGTTACATGCCCTCATTCTCTGTTGATTTATTCTCTGACCCCGATAAAGCTACTGATAGAGGGCTCAGGGACTTTGCCAAAACAGTGTTTTCTTTCCTTTGTTACTTCTGCCTCTACCCAGAGAGATGCTACATCTTCTAATTCAGGATCATTTCTTCATAGAATCCCTACACTGTGGAAGCAGGCCATTCAGTCCATCATGTGCACACTGTCCCTCCAAACAGCATCTCACCCAGGTTCACCCCTTATTCTATCCCTCATGGCTAATCCACCTATGGATTGTGGGAGGAAACCATAGCACCTGAAGGAAACCCACACAGACACAGGGAGAATATGCAAACACCACACAGACAGTCGCCTGAGGCTGGAATCGAACCCACGTCTCTGGCCACTGAGTCGCTGTGGGCCACCAGCTGTTTTTGCTGGTGTACTTATTCCATCCTGTACTAACAATGCTATCCCACCTTCCTTTCCGTTCTTGCTGGTCTGTTTGAAAAGTCGCAACTCCCTGAATATTTAGTTCCCAGCTTTGACCTCCTTGTAACCTTTATCTGTAATGGCTACGACATCAGACACATCTGTATTTGTTCCATTAATTCATTTAATTTGTTCTGAATACTATTGCATCCAAGTAAAGTCATTAGTTTGGCCTATATTCCATGTTATCCCCATTTGACCCTACTTACTGCTGCTATTCTCTATTGTGCACTCTGTCACTTCCTGTCCCACTCTTGGTTGTCATTATTCAAACGATAAAGAATAAATATTTAACAATCTGAAGTCTGTAGCTTGAGGAATGTTGTCTCAGAGTTGATGAGCTGGGCTTTGGCTTTGGATGTTACACTGCATCAGGAAGGGAGGAAGATACCAGGACGTTTTGTTCCAGGAGTTGTAAAGTGTGGTGCTGGAAAAGCACAACAGGTCAGGCAGCTACGAGCAGCAGGAGAATTGATGTTTCGGGCATAAGCCCTTCATTAGGAATGTGAACTTTCTCCTAGTTTTGTTCCAGAAGGCAGTTGTAGTCCTCTGGCTGGGTACTTGCTCAGAGACAGGAGGACATGACTGCAACTGAGACAGGTCTGGAGATCCAGAAGGCAGCACTGGGGGTGTCACAGCCCTTGTAATTGTCCAATAGGTTCAAGACTCTTACGGCTTATGTGAATGAGAGAAGGGCCCCTGGGAGATGATAAGCAAACTGAGCAGGTTACTGGGGCCATTCAGGTGGGAGGAGAGTCAAAAAAGTTGCAGTAGGGAAGATACAGTTAGATGGACAGCTGCTATTCTCTGCAGCAAAGTGCATGAGTCGTCACAGTTGTGTTGCTTGCCCTGTGTCAGGGTTGAGGAAACTTCCTTTGAGCTGGAGGGGTCTTGGACAGGATGGTGTGGATCCTGTTGCCATTGCGCACATGAATACTAAAAACATAGGTTGCACTGAGACTGCATGACAAAGAGAACCACAAAGGCAATAATATTATCCATGAACAAACGAGCATGGCCCAAGGTTTACTGTGGGAGAGAGGACAAGACGACACAGCAGAGTTGTGGCACAGAGAATTAGAGGGTGGCAGGAAGGAGACAGTGTGCAAACATTAGGGAATAAATGGAAGGCTCTCTCTGTGAATGCAGGAAAAACTGCAGCGAAATAGATGAACTGATGAGATAAACAGTAAAATATGGCTCTAATATGAGGAGTTCAGGTGGCTATCATCACACTGGTATTTACCAATCAATACAGTAAGAGGCTGGAGAGAGGGGCAATCCAAGTGAAGGAAGAATACTGGAGACAGGTAAAAGTATTCACTGTTTGGTGGCTAAGCCTCTTGTTCAAAGAGGAAGGCAAGGGTCGGGGAGAGGCAATGGATAAGGAACTCAAAAATCATTAAGGTGGGTGTAAGATGTGATATTGTCTCTCATGGATGCTCCTGGTGTTTGCCACCTCCACTAGTCCATAAGGGCTGTTTTACTCGATTCGCTGCCTCCAATCCTTTCTCTTAGTTTTTAGCCCAACTAATGACCAGTGGTAGACGATGCACCTGCATAAAGTACAGAATCAGCTCCGTGCATCAATAACCAGAAGCTTTAATGCATGAGACAGACTGGTGCAGATCCATCTCCTCCCACCAAACGCAAGACTAGAACTCCTTGTCTCTGTCCACAAGCTGTGTGTGACCTCAGTAGAATGGATAGAGCTTATGCACCATAACAATTAACCTCTTCAGAAGCATCCCCTTGTACAATACAAGAGGATAAAATTGAGGCCCGAGATTGCTGAGAGTTTGAGAGGGGAGCTCAGAGTGAATACCTGGTGAGAAGTGAAGTGATGACAGAGGGTTGGGTTGGTGCGAGGGAGGCTGAATGATCTAGTGGACTGTGTCGCCATGAGTTACTGGAGACAATCTTTAAAATGATGAGTGGTCAGTACAGAGTTGCACTGTGAAAGTGTCCCTGTGACTATATGTTAATACAGCAAACCTTTCCGATCCAGATGGCTTGTTTTTGTGTCTTGAGTTCTACATGAGGCATTCGGTCATTAGAAATCACACCCAGGATTAAGGAGACTCCTTACATCACACTGCTACCTAGTGAGAGCTGCAGGTTCTGAACATCAACTCTGTGCCCCTTACCCATCCCCAGACCACGCCCCCACCCTCTTCCTGAGAGATGCTGATCTGACTGTGATGCTGTGAGTTATAGCTTCACAATCCTGGCCTGTCAGTCAGGGAGAGGTGAGACCTCCTGTTCACCTGCCCTTGAACCAGAGTGACTGCTTCTCTCCAGCTTCATCAAACATTTTGAGAAGTTGGGGATGTATTGAGTTTTTTTTATGCTCTGCAACAGGAATCTGATTACAGCAGAGTCACTAAAGGAAACAGAGGAACTTCAGCCTGTAACTGGGACTTGTCAGCCAATCCAAGCGAATACAGACACAAGAATGGAAATGCAGTTTCCAATCAGAATCTGAAAATGGGGAAAGTCTACTTTTAGTTGCCGGATTTTGTTTTCAATGACAGGATAGAATGAGTGTTGGTATGGTGAGCAGTGTGACATTGCTCTCAATGTGTGTAGAAGGCCTTAATACAAAATGTCCTTCTTAAAAGCTGGTATCACAGACGAGAACACTGTGTGTAATATGCTGTGTCACTGGCCCCTTTCATAGAATCAGAAGACCATAAGAAAAGGTCATCCAGTCCTTTGAGCTCACTCCACCATTCTAAATTGCCCATCGTGTTCAGGGATGTGTAGATTATTTGCGTTAGTGTGGGGGAAATGTAAAGTAATAGGGTTTGGGAATGGGTCTGGGTGGATGCTTTTCAGAGGGTTGGTGTGGACTTGTTGGGCCGAATGGCCTGTTTCCATACTGTAGGGATTCTATGACTATGGCCCCACAGCTCTCCGCGACAAGGAGTTCCAAAGACTCTTCACCCTCTGAGAGAAGAAATTCCTCCTTACCTCATTCTCAAATTGGTGACCCTCTTGATTCTGAGACTATGCCCTCTAGATCTAGATTCTCCCATAGGAGGCAACATCCTCTTGGCAAGCATCCTCTCCCAATCAAGCCCCTTAAGAATCCTCTATGCTTCAATGGGATCACTTCTCATCCAGTGAGTAGAGTTCAAATTAGTTTGTTCCTAAGACAATCCGTCCATACCAGGGATCATCCGAGTGAACCTTCTCTGAAATATGTTTCCTCAGAGAAGGATTCCAACTCTGCTCATGTTACTCCAAATGTGGTTTCCCCATCAGCTTGTACAGTTGCAGTAAGTCTTCCCTACTCTAATACTCCAGCCCCCATCATCCCTTCAGCCTTCCTGATTCCCTGCTACCCCTGTACTCTAACTTTCTGTGTTTCATATACACGTTCCTCCCAAGTCCCTTTGTGTTGCAGCTTTCTGCAGTATTTTTCCATTAAATAATATTCTATTCTTTTGTTTTCCCTTCAAAAACGAGCACATTTTCCTAAGCTGCACTCAATTTTCCAACTTTTTTGCCCACTTACTTAATCTATCAGCATCTCTCTGCAAACTGTTTGTATTCTTCTCAAAACTTGCCTTCCCACCTACTTTTGCAAATTTAGCTACAGTACATCACAGAGTCATCGAGATGTACAGCACAAAAACTGAGCATTTAGTCCAACTCATCTGCACTGACCAGATACCCTAAATTAATCTAGTCCCACCTGCCAGCAGCTGGCCCATATCCCTCTCAACCCTCCCTATTCATATACCCATCCAGGTGCCTTTTAAATGCTGTAATTGTATCAGCCTCCACTACTTCCTACAGCAGCTCATTCCACACACTCTCCACTCTGTGCGAAAATGTTGCCCCTCAGGTCCCATTTTAAATCTTTCCCCTCTCACCTTTAACCTATGCCCTTCAGTTTTGAGCTCCACTACCCTAGTAAAAAGACCTTGACTACTTACCCTATCCATGCCCTCATGATGTTACAAACCTCTATCAGATCACCCTTCAGCATCTGATGCTCCAGGGAAAATAGTCCCAGCCTATTCAGCCTCTCCCTATAGTTCAAATCCTCCAACCCTGGCAACATCCTTGTAAATCTTTTCTGAACCCTTTCAAGTTTCACACCATCCTTCCGATAGGAAGGAGACCAGAATTGAACGCAGAATTCCAAAAGTGGTCTAACCAATGTCCTGTACAGCTGCAACATGACCTCCCTTATACTCAATGTACTGAACAACGAAGGCAACCATACCAAACACCTCCTTCACTGTCCTATTTACCTGTGACTCCACTTTCAAGGAACTATGCATCTGCACCCCTAAGTCTCTTTGGCAAAACTCCCCAGGGCCCTAAGAGGAAATCCTGCCCTGATTTTGGAGCACCTCACATTTATCTAATTTAAACTCCATCTTCCACTCCTCAGCCCATTGGCCCATCTGGTCAAGGGCAAGATTATAGTGGTGCTGGAAAAATACAGCAGGTCAGGCAGTATCAGAGTAGCAGGAAAATCGAGGTTTCAGGCAAAAGCCCTTCATCACTTTTCCGTATCTGATCAGGGACCCATTGTTTTTGTTGATTTCCTTCCTCAGGAACCAGCAAATAGTTCCAGCATAGAAGGAGGCCATTTGGCCAGTCATGTCAATGCTAGCTCTCCCTAAAAATAACTCAGCTATCCTCACTGCCTCTCCTCAATAAGGATGCATGTATTTTTGCTTCAGGGACCTATCTGTCCAATTTGAAAGACACAATTGATTCTGTCTCCACCACCCTGACAGAGAGTGCATTCCAGATCCAAACCCCAGTTCTCTACCCTGAGATCACAGCCCAACCATCTTCTGCTGCTTCATCAATGACCTCTCTCTGTCATAATTTGATTTGATATGATTTATTACAGTCTTACATGCTTTATAGGCAGATACTACTATACACGTGCAGTAAGATAGCAGAACAGCTGCTGAGAAGGTGCAGAGAGAGATCAACGTTAACGTTAAAGATCTCCATTCAAAAATCTTCTAACAGCGGGGAAGAAGCTGTTCTTGAATCTGTTTGTACATTAACTTTTCTATGTTCTGCCTGAGAGAAGAGGGTGGAAGGGAGTATAACCAGGCCCGGATGGAGTCTTTGATAATGTTGGTTGCTTTCCCGAGGCAGCAGGCAGTGTAGATGGAGTCAGAGGATGGAAGGCTGTTATGTGTGATGGACTGGGCTCTGTTCACAACTCTCTGTAGTTTCTTTTAGCCTTGGGAAGAGCGGTTGCCAGACCACACTGTGATGCATCCAGATAGAATGCTTTCTGTGGCGCATCTATAAAAAATTGGAAGTGTCTTTATGGATATGCTGAATATCCTTAGCCTCCTGAGGAAGTGGATGTATTTCTGTGCTTTCTTGACCAATGTGAGTGGCCAGGATGGATTGTTGGTGAGCGTCACTCCCAGGAACTTGATACTCTCGACCATCTCCGCCTCAGCACCATTGATGCAAACAGGGGTGTGTCCTCCACTCCCCTTCCTGAAGTCAATGACCAGCTCCTTTATTTTGATGATGTTGATGTTGTCTTTACACCATGCTGTTAAGCATTCTATTTCCTCCCTGTACTCCATCTCATCATTGTCTGAGATCCCAACTACAAAGATGGCATTGTCAGTAAAATTGTAAATAGAGTGCAGAAAGGGGCTGAATATGTAGCCTTGTGTTGAGGATTATCGTGGGTGTTGTCACCTATTCTTACTGATTGTGGTCTGTTGGTCAGGAAGTCAAGAATCCAGTTACAGAGGGGGGAGAGCAGAAACTTAGTTCCTGGAGTTTGGAGACAAGTTTGTTTGGAATTATGATATTAAAGGCTCTAGTTGAAAAATGTGATGCTGGAAAAACACAGCGGGCCTGGCAGCATCCGAGGAGCAGGAGAATGAAGAAGGGCTTATGCCTGAAACGTCGATTCTCCTGCTCCTCGGATGCTGCCTGGTCTGCTGTATTTTTCCAGCATCACGTTTTTCAACTGACTCCCCTTTCCCATTCAATGGCATTGCCATCCCTGAACCTCCCCACTATGAACATCTCGGGGGTTACCAGAAATTGCTGGAAGAGCTCAGCAGGCCTGGAGGTATCTGTGGAGAGAAATCAGAGTGAATGTTTCAGGTTGAGTGACCCTTCCTGAGGGTTACCAGAGTTCTATATGGGTCTGAAAAAGTAAACACTAAGGAGGTGCATTCACCCACCCACTCTGATAATTGTGAATTGAACAGCTTAGGAATGTCTGGTCTTTCACCAAGTCTCTCAAACAATGTCTAAAATATCATTTTAGCTTGTCACTAATTGCCAATATGCAATAAACTAAGTGCTGAGTATTGCTGAAAAAAAGATGCATTTTTGTCACAGGTTTTCATCTTCAGTTATCAGAACAATTTGCAAGAACTGCCAAAATAAAGGGAAATTAGCATTTATGCTGAGTGAGAGGAGTAGACTCTGACTAGCTGACCTGCAGCCATGGAGTCCACTTGCAGAAAAGCCAGCATTCTCCTTCCATCACCAGGGAAATGGTGCTGAGCTTGGATAAGATTAGTTAGACCTCAGTTTGGATACACTGTGTAGTTCTGGGTACCACACTATAAGATGGATATGAATGCATTGGAAAAAGTGCAGTGAAGGTTTGGATGAATGGTTTCAGGGATGAGAAACTTCAACTCTGAGAATAGTCTGGAGATGTGGTTAGCTTTGCTGCCTCATAGCCCCAGGGACCCTGCTTGGATTCCACCCTTGGGCGACTGTCTGTGTGGAGTTTGCACGTTCTTCCTGTGTCTGTGTGGGTTTCCTCCCACAATCCAAAGATGTGCAGGTTAGGTGAATTGGCTGTGCTAAATTGTCCATAATGTTTCGGGATGTGTTGGTTTGGTGCATTAGTCAGGGGTTAATGTAGGGGAATAGATGTGGGTGGGATACTCTTGTGGACTTGTTGGGACAAATGACCTGTTTCCACACTGTAGGGATTCTATGTTGGGACTGTTTCCCTTGTGGAGGAGAAGGTTATGAAGAGATTTACTAGAAGTTTTGAAAATCCTCAAGGGCCTGGTTAGAGAAAACAGAGGCAAATTATTTCCATTCATAAGAAGTTTGAGTATGACAGGGCAGATTCAAGATTATTTTATTAAAAACAAATGTAAGGTGGCAAGAGACTTTCACACGTGTGATTTGAGTATGGAATGTACCGGCTAGAAGCATGGGAGAGACAGGTTCAGCTGAGGTGTTCAGGTGGGCATTAGGTGAAACAATGTACGAGGTTAGAGAGAAAAGGCAGAAGAATGATATTCAATCATAACGATCATTCGAAGAGCTGGGACAGACATGATGGGCCAAATGGCCTCTTTCTATACCTTATTTGATCCTGTGATGCTACCTACTGAGGAAGGGTCACTTGACCTGAAACATTAACTTTGATTTCTCCCACAGATGCTGCACACTTGCTGAGCTTTTCCTGCAATTTCTGTTTTTGATTCTGTCTACTAACCCTGATTAGGTACCAGACCATTCCAGGTATAAATGTGCCTTCAAATGTTTCACTAAATTTATGAATTTGCCACTATAAGAACAAAACAATGATAGCCCTTAAAGGCAGTGTTTTTCACTCAGTACACTTCAAAACACTAGCTTGTCTACCTCTGGCTGACTGCACAAATGTTTCTTGTTAAGTGCTATTTATCCAAGTTCTCTTTCAGTCTACTGTGCACTCTACTGTTTAGAGTTATGGCTTATTAACCCTTTGTAGTCACTACCTGTGAACATGATCAGAGACATCTTAAACTCACATGGTCAATCTTGGAATAATTGGACAGTATTTGTCAAGTTTTTTGATTAGCTTATCAAGATCTCCTTGCTGATGTCACCCCCTGGTATCTCCTGATGATCTTTCAGAGATGTTAGACATTTATGGGATCATCCCTTTCATTACAGCTGGGCACTATTATTTAATAAGTTTTATAAGCAAATACTGGGATAATGAGGCACCACTGGAGTAATCTTGGAGCATAAGAAATAAGGTGCAGGAGTAGACCATTCTGCCCCTCAAGCCTGTTCCAAGATGGCCATTCGGCCCCAAGCCTCCTCTTTCATGCCCTCCGATATGGCCAATGAGATCTAGGGGGGGCAGGTGTGCAAGGACTCAAAAATGGAGACAGAACATAAAAGTATGCCACCTCAGCTATTCAAGAGTGTATTGCATTACCACTGTCTTACCAGACCACAGGGGCTGCTCTCTCATCAGAGAGAAACGACTGGTGGCAATTTAACCTGAAGGCCACCAGACTGCAGGTAAGGGAAAAAGGTAGAGAAGGAGAGTCCTTCGTGATAACCTCAAACCACTGATGGGAATTGAACCCATGCTGTTAGCATCACACTACTGCTGTAAACCAGCAACCTAGCCAACTGAGCTAAACCAATTACCAGTGCAATGGCAGTAAACGTGCAACTAAACACGTAGACAAGGTAGGGTTAGTCAGACCTGGTTTCACTTAAGCAAGGAAACATGCAGCCAAGCACGTGGGCAAGCTGAGCCTGTCTCAATTCAGCAAGAAAACAGGAAACTAAACCACATTTAACCTGTGCTGCAGAGGTTTGAGGTAAATGATCTGATGCAAAGTGCCATGTACCCAAAGCTCAATGCAAAATGTCTATTATGTTACCAAGGCTTGAAAATCAATATGTAATTGGTTAATAAGAAGGAACTGATACATGATTGGTGCGGTTTTGTGTATGAAAATACGATTGTAATCACCAAAAGGCAGGCTTTTTGGGGAAGGCTGAGTCCCTTACATTTTAAGTAATAAAGGAGCTGCGTGTGTCCAAAACAAAGAATACTATCGTCTGTCAATATGCTTCCTCTGACACAGGTGCCCAGTTCCTTGAAAGTGGAGTCTCAGGTAGACTGAGCGGTGAAGGAGGTGTTTGGTACATTGCCTTCTTTGGGCAGAACATTGAGTACAGCAGTTGAGACTGTACAGGATATTGGTAAGGCCACTTTTAGAGTACTGCATATAAATCTGGTCACACTTCTAAAGGATGTTGTCAAAATTAAGAGGGTGCAGAAAATATTGTCAGGACTGGAGGGTTTGAATTACAAGGAGAGGCTGAATAGTTTGGGGTTTATATCCATGAAGCATCGGAGGCTGAGGGGGTAACTTTATGGAGGTTTATAAAATCGTACGGAGCATGGATAGGGTGAATAGTCAAGATCCTTTTCCAGGGCAGGGGACTCCAAAACTAAAGGGCATAGGAAAGATACAGCGGCTTTGGAGGGGATGCAAAGAAGGTTTACCAGGATGCTGCCTGGACTGGAGGGCTTGTCTTATGAAGAAATGTTGAATAAGCTGGGACTTTTCTCTCTGAAGAGAGGAGACCTGATCGAGGTGTATAAAATAATGAGTGGAATAGATAGAGTCAATAGCCAGAGACTTTCCCCAGGGCAGGATTGACTGGTACGAGGAGTCATAGTTTGTAGACATTAGGAGGAAGGTATAAAGGAAGCATCAGAGGTAGGTTCTTTACATAGAGAGTTGTGAATGCATGGAATGCATTACCAGCAGTGGTGGTGGAAGCAGAGTCATTGGGGACATTTAAGCGACTGCAGGACATGCACATGGATAGCAGAGAGTTGAGGGGTGCGTAGGTTGTTACTATATTTTACATTAGGATTAAACCTCAGCACAATATCGTGGGCCAAAAGGCCTGTTCTGTGCTGTACTTTTTCTATGTTCTATAGATTTGGGGTGGGGGGGAGGTGGGAAGGTTTCAAAAGAACTGAGGGGCAACTTTTTAACATGGTGGGTGGTCTGTGTGTGGAATGAGCTGCCAGAGGAGGTGGTAGAAGTGGCTACAATTACAACATTCAAAAGGCATCTAGATGGATATATGAATAGAAAGGTTTTAGAGGGATATGGTCCAAATGCTGGCAAATGGGACTAGGTTCTGTTTGGTGGTTGGTGGACAACTGTTCTAAACTATTTTGATTTGTGCTTTTCAGTTCATCTGTATTATTACGCACATTCAGACTCTGAGCTGATGATCCCTAATTACATAGTACCCACTTACTATTTATGTGCCCATTAAAGACTTTTGGATTGTTGTTACGTTCATTACCAGTGTTACGAAGTGGGGGAGAAGTAATTGTAGATTGGGAGGCAGGAAGTTAGAATTTGGTGTTTGTAAAATTATATAAGAGGGGGAAGCATGGTCCCTTTAAAAGATGGTGTTTTTTCAGTGCTAAGTGTTAAAATGGATGTCCTTAAACAGCTTTAAAGTTTGCAGATGCACAGAGAGCACCTGAATTGAAACATCTGTATCGAAAGACCATACAGTTAGCAGGCCAAGCAACAGTTTTTATCAAGACAACAGGTTTGAATTTAGCCAATTAATTTAAACCAAGCACCTAGATACCAAAAACCTATGAAACTTAAATTTGATGGTTTTGACAACATGGGACAAATCCTATTGTAAAAGGTTGATATGTCATCAAGAGTATAAAAGAAGAGGGCAATTGGACAGCCCTCAGCTCTGGAGAGAGAAATTCACTGTCACAGTCATCTTGTGTTAGAGAAAACACCATCCACATTCCTGACAGAAAAACAACAAAGACAACATTTCAGACAGAATAACCGAAAGTGAAGATGTTCCCTGACAGACGAACAACAGAAGAGACACAGAACATTGTGGAAAACACACAATCTGGCTGTAATTTTAAGAGACTAAGTTCTTTTTTTTTGTATGTGAGTGAGATTTGTATTTATTGGAACAGCACATCATTAGAATCATATTTTATTTGGGATTAGTTGGTAGTCAGAAGGGATTATTCAGTTTGTTAATAGTTTAGTCAATTTGTTCACTGTTAGAGTTTGATAAATAAATTGTTACTTGTTGATTTTAAAGTGAAGTGTCAGGGATTTATTTTTATTTAACCACTGGAAGTTGCTGAAGAGCAGGTTACACCACTTTACACAGACTTTTATAGGGAGAGTTGAGAAAGCGTGACCCGGGAGCAGCCAGGAAGATAAGTTTGAATATTAAATACTTACCTTGTGAATCAGCAGAGCGAAGGGTGAACAGGAGCAGAAGCAGGCAAGGGGCTGCTGGGTAAGTGAACTAATATATTCAGGCAGTGGCTAAGCCCAAAACATGACACGTGTAGTGTCATCCATCTGTCCTCCTCCTCAAAGCAAAACAAAGTCTCTGTGGGGAGGGTTGGTAAGGTAGGGATGTTTTAAATCTCTTTTGACGATTTATAGTAGTGAAGATGGAGGTTAGAGCAGTTGCATGATCCTTTTGAAGGCTGTGGGAGGTCAGGGTCATTGCTGGTGTCCCTGCTGACTTCATCTATAAGAAATGCACCCACCTCCAGCTCCTGACAGACTGCATTATGGAACTAGAGCTGGAGCTGGATGAACTTCAGATCATTCAGGAGGCAAGGGGGTGATAGAGAGGAGTTCCAGGGAGGTCGTCGTATCTAGGTTACAGGAAAAAGGTTAGGCTGGGTGACCGAAAGGGAATAGGCAGTCAGTGCAAGGACCCTCTGTGGCCGTTCCCCTCAATCATAAATACACCGTTTTGAATACTTTTGGGGGGGGGGGGGGGTGCAGGGGTGACCTACAAGGCAGGCCAGAGCAGCCAGTTCTCTAGTCCTGAGAAGGGGAGGAGAATAGGAGAGTGCTGGTGACAGGCGATTCAATTGTGAGAGACACAGACAGAAGATTCTGTGGTCACAAGCAAAACTCCTGGATGGTAAGTTGCCTCCTGGGTGCCAGGGTCAGGGATGTCTTGGATCGAGACTACAAGGTTCTTGAGGGGGAGGGAGAGCAGCCAGAAGTTGTGGTACACATTGGTACCAATTATATAGCTACAGAAAGGGAGGAGGACCTGAAAAGAGAATATAGGGAGTTAGGTTGGAAGCTAAAAGGCAGGACAGGCAGAGTCGTAATCTCAGGCTTACGACCGGTGCCATGGGCCAGTGAGTCTAGGAACAGAGTGAGTGCAGCTGAACACGTGGCTGCAGAGCTGGTGTAGGAGGGAGGGCTTCAGATATGTGGATTATTAGGATACCTTCTGGGGAAACTGGGACCTATACAAGGAGGACGGGTTACCCCTGAACTGGATGGGCACCAATATCCTGGATGGGAGATTTGCTAGAGCTCTTTGGGAGAGTTTAAACCAGTTTGGTAGGGGAATATGAACCGGAGCTACGGATCAGAAGATGGGATAGCTGGTGAACAGGCAGGTACAGCGTGAAGGGAATCTGTGAGGAGGGATAGACAATTGATAGTGCAAAGGTGCAGTCAGGGTGATGGGTTGAAATGTGTCTATTTTAATGCAAGAAGTACCAGGAATAAGGGTGATGAACTCAGAGCATGGATCAATACTTGGAACTACGGAGATTTGGATATGACAGGGGCAGGAATGGTTATTGGATATTCCAGGGTTTAGATGTTTCAAAAGGAATAGTTACCTCCCCCACTATTCCTTTTGAAACATCTAAACCCTGGAATATCCAATAACCATTCCTGCCCCTGTCATATCCAAATCTCCGTAGTTCCAAGTATTGATCCATGCTCTGAGTTCATCACCCTTATTCCTGGTACTTCTTGCATTAAAATAGACACATTTCAACCCATCACCCTGACTGCACCTTTGCACTATCAATTGTCTATCCCTCCTCACAGATTCCCTTCACGCTGTACCTGCCTGTTCACCAGCTATCCCATCTTCTGATCCGTAGCTCCGGTTCATAATCAGGGTTAGTATCACAGCTGCAGGATCTACAGAGTCAGTATGGGTGGAAGTCAGAAACAGGAAAGATCACTTTATTGGGAGTTTTCTACAGTCCTCTTAATAGCAACAAAGACACGGAGGAGCAGATTGGGAGGCAGATTTTGGAAAGGTGCAAAAGTAACAGGTTTATTGTCATGGGTGACTTCAACTTCCCTAATATTGATTGGAACCTCCTTAGTTCAAATACTTTGGATGGAGCAGTTTTTGTCAAGTGTGTCTAAGAAGGACTCCTGACTCGATATGTAGATAGGCTGACTACAGGGGAGGTCATATTGGATTTGCAGATGACACCAAAACTGGGGGTGTAGTGGACAGCGAAGAGGGTTACCTCAGATTACAATAGGATTAGATTACTTACAGTGTGGAAACAGGCCCTTTGGCCCAACTAGTCCACACCGCCCTGCCGAAGCGCAACCCACCCATACCCCTACATCTACCCCTTACCTAACACTACAGGCAATTTAGCATGGCCAATTCACCAGGCCTGCACATCTTTGGACTGTGGGAGGAAACCGGAGCACCCGGAGGAAACCCACGCAGACATGGGGAGAATGTGCAAACTCCACACAGTCAGTCACCTGAGGCAGGAATTGAACCCAGGTCTCTGGCGCTGTGAGGCAGCAGTGCTAACCACTGTGCCACCGTGCCACCCTCTGGACCAGATGGGCCAATGGGCTGAGAGGTGGCAGATGGAGTTTAATTCAGATAAGGTGAGGTGCTGCATTTTGGGAAAGCAAATCTTAGCAGGACTTATACATTGAAAAATGTGTTGCTGGAAAAGCGCAGCAGGTCAGGCAGCATCCAAGGAGCAGGAGAATCGACATTTCAGGCATAAGCCCTTCTTCAGGACTTATACAGTTAATGGTAAGGTCCTAGGGAGTGTTGCTGAACAAAGAGACCTTGGAGTGCAGGTTCATAGCTTGTTTGAAAGTGGAGTCGCAGATCGATAGGATAGTGAAGATGGTGTTTGGTATGCTTTCCTTTATTGATCAGAGTATTGAGTACAGGAGTTGGGAGGTCATGTTACAGCTGTACAGGACATTGGTTAGGCCACTGTTGGAATATTGCAAGCAATTCTGGTCTCCTTCCTATCGGAAAGATGTTGTGAAACTTGAAAGGGTTCAGAAAAGATTGACAAGGATGTTGCCAGGGTTGGAGGATTTGAGCTACAGGGAGAGGCTGAACAGGCTGGGGCTGTTTTCCCTGGAGTGTCAGTGACTGAGGGGTGACCTTAGAGGTTTGCAAAATTATGAGGGGCATGGATAGGATAAATAGACAAAGTCTTTTCCCTGGGGTGGGGGTGTCCAGAACTAGAGGGCATAGGTTTAGGGTGAGAGGGGAAAGATATAAAAGAGACCTATGGGGCAACTTTTTCATGCAGAGGGTGGTACGTGTATGAGATGAGCTGCCAGACGATGTGGTGGAGGCTGGTACAATTGCAAATTTAAGAGGCATTTGGATGGGTAAATGAATAGGAAGGGTTTGGAGGGATATGGGCCGGGTGCTGGCATGTGGGAATAGATTGGGTTGGGATATCTGGTTGGCATGGACGGGTTGGACCAAAAGGTCTGTTTCCATGCTGTACATCTCTATGACTCTATGGTGCTTGGTAGTGGGAGAACACCTCCAAATCAGAGCATTTTGGTGATCGTGATCATAACACCCTGACCTTTACTGTAGTCATGGAGGGGGATAGGAGCAGAAGGTATGGGAAAGTATTTAATTGGGATGGGAAATTACAATGCTATTAGGCCGGAGCTGGGGTGCCTAAATTGGGATCAGATCTTCTCAGGAAAATGCACAATAGAAAAGTAGAGGCTATTTAGGGAGCACTTGCTGATAGTGCTCGACAGATTTGTACCACTGAGGCAAGAAAGGGATGGTAGGGTGAAGGAACCTTGGGTGACAAGGGGTGTGGAACATCAAGTCAAGAGGAAGAAGGAAGTTTACTTAAGGTTGAGGAGGTAAGGATCCAACAGAGGTCTAGAGGGTAACAAGGTAGCCAGGAAGGAACTGAAGGATGAACTTGGGAGAGCTAGAAGGAGGGCTGAGAAAGCTTTGGTGAGAAGGATTAAACAAAACCTTAAGGTATTCTACACTTATGTGAGGAACAAGAAGATGGCCAGAGTGAGGGTAGGGCCAATCAGGGATAGGGGAGGGCACTTGTGCCTGGAATCGGAGGAGGTAGGGGATACACGCAAGGTTACTATGGGTAACGAGGGAAGAAATTGCTGCACTTATGGTAATGATCTTTGCTTCTCACTGTCCACTGGAGTAGTACCAGATGATTGGAGGGTGGCAAATGTTATTCCCTTTCTTGAAAAGGGAATAGAGATAATCCAGGGAATAGAGATAATCCTGGGAATTACAAACCAGTCAGTCATACTTTGGTGGTATGCAAATTGTTGGAGAGGACTCTGAGAGACAAGATTTATGATTTATTTGGAAAAGCATAGCTTGATTAGAAATCGTGAGCTTGGCTTTGTGAGAGGCAGGTTATGCCTCGCAAACATTATTGAATTCTTTGAGGATATGACAAAACACATTGATGAAGGTAGAGCAGTGGAAGTGGTTTTTGATAAGGCTCCCCATGGTAGGCTTATTCAGAAAGTAAGGAGGCATGGAATACATGGAAATCTGTCTATTTGGATACAGAATTGGCTGGCCCATAGAAGACAGAGAGTGGAAGTACATGGAAAGTATTCAGCCTGGAGCACAGTGACCAGTGGTGTTCCACCGGGATCTATTCTAGGACCTCTGCTCTTTGTGATTTTTATAAATGACCTTAGTGAGGAAGTGGAAGGGTAGGTTAGAAAGTTTGCTGATGACACAAAGGTTGGTGGATAGTGTGGAGGGCTGTTGTAGGCTGCACTGGGACATTAATGGGATGGATAGCTGGGCTGAGAAGTGGCAGATGGAGTTCAACCTGGAAAAGTGTGAAGTGATTCACTTTGGAAGATCGAATTTGAATGCTGAATACAGGGTTAAAGACAGGATTCTTGGCAGTGTGGAGGAACAGAGGGAACTTGGGGTCCATGTCCATAGATCCCTTTAAGTTGCCACCCAAATTGATAGTGTTGTTAAGAAGTGTATGGTGTGTTGGCTTTCATTCACGGGGGGATTGAGTTTAAGAGCCACAAGTTTATGCTGCAGCTCTATATAAAACCTGGTTAGATCATACTTGGTTCATGTCTGATTCCCTCATTACAGGAAAGATGTGGAAGCCTTGGAGAGGGAGCAGAGATTTACGAGAATGCTGCCTGGACTGGAGGGCATGTCTTATGAAGAAAGGTTGAGGGAACTTGGGCTTTTCTCATTAGAAGGATGAGAGGTGACAAAGGTGTATAAGATGATGAAAGGTAGAGATAGAGTGGATAGTCAGAGACTTTTTCCCAGGGCGAGAATGGCTATCACAAGGAGGTATAATTTTAAGGTGATTGGAGGAAGGTTTGGGGAGATGTCAGAGGTAAGTTCTTTACATAGAGAGTGGTGGGTACATAGAATGCACTGCCAGCAATGATGATAGAGTCAGATACATTAGGGTCATTTAAGTGACTCTCGGATTGGCACATGGAAAATAGTAAAATGTAAGGTATGTTGGTTAGTCTGATCTTAGAGTAGGATAAAAGGCTGGCACAACATCGAGGGCCAAAGGGCCTGCACTGTGTTATCCTGTTTTATGTTCTGTGTTTTGTGTTCTGTGTTCTATGAGGGGCTCCTATTTGGGTGTTTTGGTTTTAGTTCTCAGAGTGGGGGAGGGGGGTGGGGAGGTCAACCTTTGCTTCATAATACCAGTCTCTCTCATATTTTCTGTTTGCCTCACATATTTCCTTTCTCATTTCCCCTCTGAATCTCCTGCACTCAGTCTGCTCTTCATTTGAATAATCAACCTGATATTTGTCAGTCTCACTTATTTTTATGCTTTAACTACTGTCTGTCTGTCTCTCTCTCTCTCTCTCTCTCTTTTGTCTTCCGGGGAACTCTGGATTTGTTTGTCTGATTGTTCCCCACCATGACACCTTCACTGTGCCCAAACCATCCACACTTTAAAGGGAGTTCATTGTTCCATTACAGGTTTGTTTCCTGTTCTCCAATCTGATTTACTGAGGGCCTCATTGCAATGGCCCTCTTCCAAGGAGGAATTTGTACTGTACATCATGTACTGTTCTTCTTCACAGCAAACTTACAATCACTTATCTGAAAGACATTTAATCCCAGTTGACACTTCATTTCCCAGAACCAGATCTCACCTTCCTAATTGGACTGGGAACACACTGATGTAAAAGAAAATCTCCTGGACGTATTTCAGAAACGCTTTCTGCTTTCTGATCTTTACTCTGTTACTAGCCTAGTCTTCGTCATGATAATTGCAGTCCCCTATTATCACTATATGACTTTAGATCTCACTGTAATTTTTCGGCACTTTTTTACATCTTTCCAGCTAATTTGTTGTCTGACAGCTACACCCAGTGAGTACCACATTGTTCCCTTGCTCCAAAAAAGTAGGTTTTGTCATTGATCCCACTAGACCAACCTCGTTCATATTCAATACTGTCAGCCTGCTTGCTTTTATTGCTTATCAGTTTTGAACACCTTGTGTCTGGGAATATTTAGTATGGAATCGTCCTGCTGTTGTTTTGTATCACATTTCTGTTATCACTGCATAAACATATTCCCACTGAGGCTATCTGTGTTTGCTGCTCACCAACATTATTAACCATACTACAGCTATTTACGTTCATAGAATCCTGACAGTGTGGAAACAGACCATTCAGCCCAACAAGTCCACACCGACCCATTCACCTACCTTATATTTACCTCTGGCTAATGCACCTAACCTACCCACCCCTGAACACTATGGGCAACTTAGCATGGCTAATTCATCTAACCTAAACATTGTTGGACTGTGGGAGGAAACCAGAGTACTCGGAGGAAATCTGCACAGACATGAGGAGAATGTGTGAACTCCACACAGACAGTCACCTGAGGTTCGCATCGAACCCAAGTCCCTGGTGCTGTGAGGCAGCAGTACTTACCACTGGGTCACCATGCTGCCTTTTAAAATGCCAGACTTTTATTGAATTCAGATTTCACCATCTGCTGTGGTGGGATTTGAACTCTTGTTGTCCTGGAGTGTTAATTCAGCATCTAGATTACTAGCCCTGGACACTGCTGCAGCACCATCACTTTCCTCTTGGTCATAAAATTTATTCCAGCTTTGTTCCATTTTAGTCTAACTCCATTTAACAGTCCTCCACGCTATCCCTACAAAACATGTTCAGAGCAGGAACAGCATGGGGTAAGATAGAGTAAAGTTCCCTCTACGCTGCCCCTCTCAAACAACCCCAGAACAGGGACAGCATGGGGTAAGATACAGAGTAAAGATCCCTCTACACTTACCTTATCAAACCCTCCCAGGACACGGACAGTACGGGGTTAGATACAGAGTAAAGTTCCCTCTACACTGCTCCTATCAAACAACCCCAGGACAGGGACAGCACGGAGTTAGATACAGAGTAAAGTTCCCTCTACGCTGCCCCGACCAAACACTCCCAGGACAGGGACAGCACGGGGTTAGCTACAGACTAGGAATATGTTTATGCTGTGATAACAGAAACCTGGTTTCAAAACAGCGGGAAAGTAAAGTTTGCTTTATTCTTTTACTCTGAAAGTAAAAGCCCTCTCTTCTTTAAAGTGGAAGCAAAATGCCCTCTACTCATTTAAACTGACGCTGAACCATACTCTACTCTTTGACACTGAAAGAAAAGCTTCCTCAACACTGCCCTGTCACACCCTCCTAGGACAGGCACAGCGCAGGGTTACATACAGTGAAGCTCTCCCTACTCTTTTAAATTGGAACTCTGCCCCTACCATTTTAGGTGGAAAGTAAAGCTCTTCTACTCACTAACAATGACAGTAAGGCTCTCTTTATTCTTGTAAACTGAAAGGCAAACTTCCTTGACTCTGTCCTAATCAAATATTTCTAAGATAGGTGCAGCACTGGGTTAGATACAGAGTGAAACTCCCTTGACAGTTTTAAACTATACCGAAGTCTACCTCAAGTATTTTAAATTGAAAGTAAAGTTCTTTTGACACTGTCCCCATCAAACACTCCCAGGACAGATACAGCATGGGGCTAGATATAGAAAAATGCATCTCTACTCTCTTAAACTGAAAGTAAAATTCTCTCAGCACTGTCCCCATCAAACACTCCCAGGAAACCAAGATGACGCTATGGCAATAGATGAATGGACACAGCACAACAATCGCTAGACTGGGCTGCCCCCTCCCAGTCGGGGAACAGTTCAGCGGTCAGGGACATTCAGCGTCAGATCTTCAGGTGACCATCTTCCAAGGCGGACTTCGGAATACACAGCAATGAAGAGTCACCGAGCAGAGGCTGTTAGCCAAGTTCGGTACCCATGGGGATGGCCTCAACCTGGACCTTGTGTTCATGCTCACTACAGGTGACCCCACTGCACTACACACACACACACGCATGCACACACATATAAGTTTTTGAGGTGAATTTGCATTTGCAGATTTGTATTTGCAGATACTTTCTATTTTGTTCAAAAAGCAGACAATCTGCAGGCAGTCAATCCATATGATAGTTTATAAACTCATACTTTGGAAATAGAATCAGTCTGACTCAAGGTTGGGATACAGACAGACTCTAACCTCAGACCTTTAATGCGTTGTCTGAGCTGAGTTGTCAACTTTTTTAATACTGATAAAATATTAAATTATCTCAGGATTGTGACTTGAAAGGAGTTCTGGGATTTACATATTAATCAATCGAATCCTGCAGCCCCGTTCCAAGTCATTAAAGACTTAACAGCAATCTAGGTTTGTTCAATATATTGCATTAATTGTAATGACTATTTGATCTTCTACTATGAATTCTGTGTCCTATAATCTTGCCCCACAGTTATCTGATGAAGGAGTGGCGCTCTGACAGCTTCTACTTCCACTGGCCCCATCAAACACTCCCAGGACAAGCTCTGCTTGGGGTTAGTCAGTTAACAAGCAAAATTTCCCCTGAAGAGTCAGTATGAATCTTGTTCAGAATCCTACTGGGTTTCTCACATGACTCGACCACATTCCACCAGTCAATCTGGATAAATTCACAACTGGAATTCAATCCGGATAAAGAGGAGGTGATGCACTTGGGCAGGACAAACAAGGCATGGGAATCTATGATAAATGGTAGGACCCTGGCAAGCACCAAGGAGCAGAGGGACCTTGGTATTCATTAAATACCAGTTATTTAAGGTAACAGAGTAGGTCGCTGAAGGACATATGGTATATTGCCTTTATTAACTGATGCATAGCAATTGAGAGCAGGGATATTATGCTGGAAATATATAAGATATTGGTTAGGACACTGCTAGAGCATTGCATGTGCAATTCCGGTATCCACAGTACAGAAGGGATGTGATTGCACCGGAAAGGGTTCAGAGGAGATTTACCAAGATCTTGCCTGGACTAGAGACTTTCAGTTATCAAGAGAGATTGGAGAGACTGATTTGCTTTCCTTTGAGCGGATGAGACTGAACAAGGAAGGTGATTAAGATGTGCATAATGATCAGCATAAATGGGGTGGAAGAGAAGAGGCTGTTTCCTTTGACGAAAGGATCAATGACCAGGGAACATAGGGTAGGTGTTTAAGAGGAGATGCTCACCGAGAGAGCAATGGGGTTCTGGAGCTCACTGCTGTGAGGCAGAAACTCATCTAATATTTAAGAAGTACTCAGATGTGCATGTGTGATTCCAAGGTGTACAAGGCATTGGGCTAAGTGATAGAAAATTATAGAATCTATAATCCAAGATGGAGGATGGGAAAAATTTCTAGCCGTAAGAGCTGCTCCTTTTTTGAGATATTTTAGATGCTGGAGGTGATTTCCTTGAATTCCAGAAGCAGCAATTACTGTTTTATATGTTGTTTCATTGTTTTGGAAATTTGGAAAAAAAAGTCAAAACACCAGCAGTTTTAAAAGGGAGAAGAACAGACAAAGGAAGGAGGACAGTGCAGGACAGTGAGAGAGAGAGAGAGAGAGATAAAAACTGACAGTGTTTCTGCGCAATTATTGCCTTTGCTATTTGAATTCATATATTGCTGGACATCGGAGTGTGTGTGGGAAAATTAACAAATAGTGAAAATCACAACTGATCTTGGAGGAACAGTTTGTGTGAAGTTCACAGCATAGAAACAGAAAAGTGGATTGTTTTATGTGTGGCCTACAGAAAGTCTGCAGTAGTGAGTAGAGTGGGTTCTTCCTTGATTATATGTTTTTGAGATATCTCTCTAGATTAACCTTAAAATATAAGCCATAACTATTCATTAAACCTGGAGCAGTATTTTGTAGAGGAAAAAGACGGTGTTATTTTCTGGGTCTGTAGATTGTGAAGGAGCAAAAATGGCCTTTAGTAGAGTGATATGTGCTTCTTGTCAGATGTGGGAGTTAAAAGAGAGTTTAAGGGTTACTGCGTTTATATCTGCAATACATGCTGTTGGTTGTGAATCCTATCAGATCGAATGGATCGGTTAGAGAGATAGTTAGAGGCAATGAGGAATTTGCAACAGCAACAGTATGTGATGGATGGCAGTTATAGGAAGGGGGGGACGTCTTACATAGATGGGTTAACTCCAGTAAAGGTGAGAGAGGTCGGCAGCTAGTGCAGGAGTCTTCTGTGGCCATCCCATTTCAAACAAGTATGCTGTTTTGGAAAATGTAGGGGATGACCGATTCACAGGGGAACGTAGCATGAACAGCTAGGTTTCTGGTATTGAGACTGGCTCTAATGCAATGAGGTATATGTTGGGTTCCAAGAGATCAACTCTGTTAGGGGACTCTCTAGTCTGAGGTACAGAGAGATGTTTCCATGGCCAGCAGAATGGTATGGTGTTCCCCTGGTGCCAGGATCAAGGATGTCTCAGAGAGGGTGCAGAATATTCTCACGGGGAAGAGAGGCCAGCAGGAGGTCATTGACCACATTGGAACCAACGACATAGGAAGGGAAATGGTTGAGATTCAGAAGGGAGGTTACAGAGAGATGGCAGGAATTTAATAAAGGAGGTCCTAGAGAGTGGAAGGGTGGGGGAGGACGTGGAAGGGTGGGGGAGGACGTGGAAGGGTGAGGGAGGACGTGGAAGGGTGGGGGAGGATGTGGAAGGGTGGGGATGGACGTAGAAGGGTGAGGATGGACGTGGAAGGGTGGGGATGGACGTGGAAGGGTGAGGATGGACGTGGAAGGGTGGGGCAGATGTGGAAGGGTGGGGCGGATGTGGAAGGGTGGGGTGGATGTGGAACGGTGGGGATGGATGTAGAACGGTGGATGTGGAAAAGTGGGGGTGAGTGTGGAAGAATGGAGTGGATGTGTAAGGGTGGGGTGAATGTGAAAGGGTGTGGATGGATGTGGAAGGGCAAGGGTAGATGTGGAAGGGTCGTATGGAAGTAGAAGGGTGGGGGTGAGTGTGAAAGGGTGCAGTGGATATGGAAGGGTGGTGTGGATATGGAAGGGTGGGGTGGGTGTGGAAGGATGGGGATGGATGTGGAAGGGTGGGGATGGATGTGGAAGGGTGGGGATGGATGTGGAAGGGTGGGGATGGGTGTGGAAGGATGGGGATGGATGTGGAAGGGTGGGGATGGATGTGGAAGGGTGGGGGTGGATGTGGAAGGGTGGGGGTGGATGTGGAAGGGTGGGGATGGATGTGGAAGGGTGGGGATGGATGTGGAAGGGTGGGGGTGGATGTGGAAGTGCGGGGGTGGATGTGGAAGGGTGGGGGTGGATGTGGAAGGGTGGGGATGGATGTGGAAGTGCGGGGGTGGATGTGGAAGTGCGGGGGTGGATGTGGAAGTGCGGGGGTGGATGTGGAGGGTGGGGATGGATGTGGAAGGGTGGGGATGGATGTGGAAGGGTGGGGATGGATGTGGAAGTGCGGGGGTGGATGTGGAAGTGCGGGGGTGGATGTGGAAGTGCGGGGGTGGATGTGGAAGTGCGGGGGTGGATGTGGAGGGTGGGGATGGATGTGGAAGGTTAAGGGTGGATGTGGAAGGTTAAGGGTGGGAGTGGAAGTTTAAGGATGGGAGTGGAAGGATGGGGGTGGATGTGAAAGGGTGGGGATGGATGTGGAAGGGTAAGGTGCTGTGGAAGGATGGGGTGAGTGTGCAAGGGTGGGGATGGATGTGGAAGGGTAAGGGTGGTGTGGAAGGATGGGGTGAGTGTGCAAGGGTGGGAGTGGATGTGGAAGGGGTGGGCGTGGATCAAGAAGGCTGAGCGTGAGTGTGGAAGGGTGCAGTGGATATGGAAGGGTGGTGTGGATATGGAAGGGTGGGGTAGATGTGGAAGGGTGGGGTAGATGTGGAAGGGTGGGGTAGATGTGGAAGGGTGGGGGTGGAGGTGGAAGGGTGGGGGTGGAGGTGGAAGGGTGGGGGTGGAGGTGGAAGGGTGGGGGTGGAGATGGAAGGGTGGGGGTGGAGGTGGAAGGGTGGGGGTGGAGATGGAAGGGTGGGGGTGGAGGTGGAAGGATAGGGGTGAGTGTGGAAGGGTGGGGTGGATTCGAAGGGGGTGGATGGATGTGGAATGGTGTGGGTGGATGTGTAAGAGTGGGGGTGAGTGTGGAAGAGTGGGGGTGAGTGTGGAAGAGTGGGGGTGGATGTGGACAAGTGAGGGTGGGTGTGGAAGCATGGGGTGCATGTGGAAAGGTGGGGGGTGGATGTGGAAGGTAGGGATGAATGTGGTAGGATGGGGTGAATGTGGATGAATCGGTGTGGATGTGAAAGAATGGGGTGAATGTGGAAGGGTGGGCATAGATGTGGAAGAATGGGGGTGGATGTGGAATGTGGGATGGATGTGGACGGATGGGGTGAGTGTGGAAGGGTGGGGTGGTGGTGGAAGGATGGGGCGGTTGTGGATGGCTGCGTTTGGATTGGAAGGGTGGGGATGTATATGGAAAGATGGGGTGGGTGTGGAAGTGTGGGATGGATGTGGAGGGGTGGGGTGGATGTGGAAGTGTGTGGATGGATGTGGAAGCATGGGGGTTGTGTGGAAGGGTGGGGATGGATGCGGAAGGTGGGGATGGATGTGGGAGGGTGGGGGTGAATATGGAAGGGTGGGGGTGAGTGTGGAAGGGTGGGGGTGAGTGTGGAAGGGTGGGGGTGAGTGTGGAAGGATGAGGGTGGATGTGGAAGTATGGGGGTGAATATGGAAGGGTGGGGTGGATATGGAAGGGTGGGGGTGGATGTGGAAGGGTGGGGGTGAGTGTGGAAGGATGAGGGTGGATGTGGAAGGATGAGGGTGGATGTGGAAGGGTGTGGATGGATGTGGAAGTGCAGGGATGGATGTGAAAGAGTGGGGATGGGTGTGGTAGGGTGGAGATGAATGTGGAAGGATGGGGTGGATGTGGAAGGATGGGGTGGATGTGGAAGGATGGGGTGGATGTGGAAGGTTGGTGGTGGATGTGGAAGGGTGGGATGGATGTGGAAGGATGGAGTGGATGTGGAATGTGGGGATGGATGTGGATGGATGGGGTGAGTGTGGAAGGGGTGGGCGTGGATCAGGAAGGGTGGGCGTGAGTGTGGAAGGGTGTGGTGGATATGGAAGGGCAGTGTGGATATGAAAGGGTGGGGTGAGTGTGGAAGGATGGGGATGGATGTGGAAGGGTGTGGATGGATGTGGAAGGGTGTGGATGGATGTCGAAGGGAGGGGGTGGATGTGGAAGGGTGAGGGTGGATGTGGAATGGTGTGGGTGGATGTGGAAGGGTGTGGGTGGGTGTGGAAGGGTGTGGGTGGATGTGGAATGGTGTGGGTGGGTGTGGAATGGTGTGGGTGGGTGTGGAATGGTGTGGGTGGATGTGGAAGAACGGGGTGGATGTGGAAGGGTGGGATGGATGTGGACGGATGGGGTGAGTGTGGAAGGGTGGGGTGGTGGTGGAAGGATGGGGTGGATGTGGGAGGCTACGGTTGGATGTGGAAGGTTGGGGATGGATATGGAAAGATGGGGTGAGTGTGGAAGTGTGGGGATGGATGTGGAAGGGTTGGGGTGGACGTGGAAGGGTGGGGGTGAGAGTGGTAGGATGAGGGTGGATGTGGTAGGGTGGGGGTGAGTGTGAAATGGTGGGGTGGATATGGAAGGGTGGGGGTAAATGTGGAAGTGAGGGAATGGATATGGAAGTGCAGGGATGGATGTGAAAGGGTGGGGATGGGTGTGGTAGGGTGGAGATGAATGTGGAAGGATGGGGTGGATGTGGAAGGGTGGGGTGGATGTGGAAGTGTGTGGATGGATGTGGAAGCATGGGAGTTGTGTGGAAGGGTGGGGATGGATGTCGAAGGTGGGGATGGATGTGGGAGGGTGGGGGTGAATATGGAAGGGTGGGGGTGAGTATGGAAGGGTGAGGTCGATGTGGAAGGATGAGGGTGCATGTGGAAGTACGGGGGATGAATGTGGAAGGGTGGGGTGGATATGGAAGGGTGGGGGTGGATGTGGAAGGTGGGGATGGGTGTGAAAGAATGGGGATGGGTGTGGTAGGGTGGAGATGAATGTGGAAGGATGGGGTGAATGTGGAAGGATGGGGTGGATGTGGAAGGATGGGGTGAATGTGGAAGGTTGGTGGTGGATGTGGAAGGGTGGGATGGATGTGGAAGGATGGAGTGGATGTGGAATGTGGGGATGGATGTGGATGGATGGGGTGAGTGTGGAAGGGGTGGGCGTGGAACAGGAAGGGTGGGCGTGAGTGTGGAAGGGTGTGGTGGATATGGAAGGGCAGTGTGGATATGGAAGTGTGGGGTGAGTGTGGAAGGATGGGGATGGATGTGGAAGGGTGTGGATGGATGTGGAAGGGTGTGGATGGATGTGGAAGGGTGAGGGTAGATGTGGAATGGTGTGGGTGGGTGTGGAAGGGTGTGGGTGGGTGTGGAAGGGTGTGGGTGGGTGTGGAAGGGTGTGGGTGGATGTGGAATGGTGTGGGTGGGTGTGGAATGGTGTGGGTGGATGTGGAAAGATGGGGTCCATGTGGAAAAGTGGGGTGGATGTGGAAGGGTGGGGATGGATGTGGATGGTGGGGATGGATGTGGAAGAATGGGGTGGATGTGGAAGGGTGGGATGGATGTGGACGGATGGGGTGAGTGTGGAAGGGTGGGGTGGTGGTGGAAGGATGGGGTGGATGTGGGAGGCTACGGTTGGATGTGGAAGGTTGGGGATGGATATGGAAAGATGGGGTGAGTGTGGAAGTGTGGGGATGGATGTGGAAGGGTTGGGGTGGACGTGGAAGGGTGGGGGTGAGAGTGGTAGGATGAGGGTGGATGTGGTAGGGTGGGGGTGAGTGTGAAATGGTGGGGTGGATATGGAAGGGTGGGGGTAAATGTGGAAGTGAGGGAATGGATATGGAAGTGCAGGGATGGATGTGAAAGGGTGGGGTTGGGGGTGGTAGGGTGGAGATGAATGTGGAAGGATGGGGTGGATGTGGAAGTGTGTGGATGGATGTGCAAGCATGGGAGTTGTGTGGAAGGGTGGGGATGGATGTGGAAGGGTGGGGATGGATGTGGAAGGTGGGGATGGATGTGGGAGGGTGGGGGTGAATATGGAAGGGTGGGGGTGAGTGTGGAAGTGAGGGAATGGATATGGAAGTGCAGGGATGGATGTGAAAGGGTGGGGTTGGGTGTGGAAGTGTGTGGATGGATGTGGAAGTTGGGGATGGATGTGAGAGGGTGGGGGTGAGTATGGAAGGGTGGGGGTGAGTATGGAAGGTGGGGGTGAGTGTGGAAGGGTGGGGTGGATGTGGAAAGATGAGGGTGGATGTGGAAGTGCGGGGGGTGGATGTGGAAGGACAGGGGTGGTTGTGGAAGGATGAGAGTGGATGTGGAAGGGTAAGGGTGGATGTGGAAGCATGGGGTGGATGTGGGAGGGTGGGGATGGATGTGGAAGGATAGGGGTGGATGTGGAAGCGTGGGGATGGATGTGGGAGGGTGGGGATGGATGTGGAAGGATAGGGGTGGATGTGGAAGCGTGGGGATGGATGTGGAATGGTGGGGGTGGATGTGGAAGGGTGGCTGTGAATGTGGAAGGGTGGGGGTGGATGTGGAAGGGTGGGTGTGAATGTGGAAGTGAGGGGGTGAATGTGGAAGCGTGGGGATGTATGTGGGAGAGTGACTGGGGATGTGGAATTGTAAAGGTGGATGTGGGAGGGTAAGGGTGGGTGTGGAAGAATGGCGTGGATGTGGAATGGTGGGGGTCATGTGGAAGGGTGGGGGTGAGTGTGGAAGGATGGGGGTGGATGAGGAAGAGTGGGAGTGAGTTTGGAAGGGTGGTGTGGATATGGAGGGTGGGGTGGGTGTGGAAGGATGGGGGTCGAAGTGGAAGGGTGGGGGTCATGTGGAAGGGTAGGGTGAGTGTGGATGGGTGGTGTGGATATGGAAGGGTAAGGGTGGATGTGGAAGGATGGGGTGAGTGTGGAAGTGTGGGGTGGATGTGGAAGGGTGGGGGTGGATGTGGAAGGATGGGGTGGATGTGTAAAGGTGGGGATGGATGTGGAAGGACGTGGGTGGATGTGGAAGGATGTGGTGGATGTGGAAGGATGTGGTGAATGAGGAAGGGTGGGGTGGATGTGGAAGTGTGGGGATGGATATGGAAGAATGGCGTGAGTGTGGAATGGTGGGGTGGATGTGGAAGGGTAAGGGTGGAGATGGAAGGATGGGGTGAGTGTGGAAGCGTGGATTGGATGTGGAAGGGTTGGGTAGTTGTGGTTGGGTGGGGGTGAGTGTGGAATGGTGGGTTGGATGTGGAAGTGAGGGAATGGATGTGGAAGTGCAGGGATGGATGTGAAAGGGTGGGGATGGGTGTGGTAGGGTGGAGATGAATGTGGAAGGATGTGGTAGATGTGGAAAGGTGGGATGGATGTGGAAGGGTAGGGTGGATGTGGAAAGGTGGGGTGGATGTGGAAGCGTGGGGATGGATGTGGAAGCATGGGGGTTGTGTGGAAGGCTGGGCTGGATGTGGAAGGGTGGGGATGGATGTGGGAGGGTGGGGGTGAATGTGGTATGGTGGGGGTGAGTGTGGAAGGGTGGGGTGGATGTTGGAGGATGAGGGGGATGTGGAAGCGCAGGGGGTGGATGTGGAAGAGTGGGGGTGGATGTGCAAGGGTGGGGGTGGACATGGAAGGATGAGGGTGGATGTGGAAGCGTAGGGTGTATGTGGAAGGGTAAGGGTGGGTGTGGAAGGATTGGGGTGGATGTGGGATGGTGGGGATTGATGTTGAAGGATAGGGGTGGATGTGGAAGCATGGGGATGGATGTGGAAGGGTGGGGATGGATGTGGAAGGGTAAGGGTGGGTGTGTAAGGATTGGGGTGGATGTGGAAGAGTGGGGATGAATGTGGAAGGATGGGGGTGGATGTGTAAGCGTGGGGATGGATGTGGAAAGGTGAGGGTGGATGTGGAAGAGTGGGGGTGGATGTGGAAGGGTGGGGATGGATGTGGAAGGTGGGGATGGATGTGGTAGGATGGGGGTGGATGTGGAATGTGGGGATGGATGTGGACGGATGGGTGAGTGTGGAAGGGTAGGGTGGTGGTGGAAGGATGGGGTGGATGTGGAAGGCTGTGGTTGGATGTGGAAGGGTGGGGATGGATATGGAAGGATGGGGTGAGTGTGGAAATGTGGGATGGATGTGGAGGGGTGGGAATGGATGTGGAAGGGTTGGGGCGCACGTGGAAGGGTGGGGGTGAGAGTGGTAGGATGGGGGTGGATGTGGAAGCGTGGTGGTGGTTGTGGAAGGGTGGGGATGAATGTGGAAGGATGGGTGTGAATGTGGAAGTGCGGGGGTGGATGTGGAAGTGTGGGGGTGGATGTGGAAGAGTGAGGGTGGATGTGAAATTGTCAAGGTAGATGTGGAAGGGTAAGGGTGGGTGTGGAAGGATGGTGTGGATGTGGAAGGGTGGGGGTCTTATGGAAGGGTGGGAGTGAGTGTGGAAGGGTGGTGTGGATATGGAAAGGTGGGGTGGGTGTGGAAGGATGGGGGCTGATGTAGAAGGGTGGGGATGGATGTGGAAGATAGGGATGGATGTGGAAGAATGAGGTGAGTGTGGAAGGGTAGGTTGAGTGTGGAAGGTTGGCGTGGATATAGAAGGGTGGGGGGTCATGTGGAAGGGTGGGGGTGGATGAGGAAGAGTGGGAGTGAGTGTGGATGGGTGGTGTGGATTTGGAAGGGTAAGGGTGGATGTGGAAGGATGGAGTGAGTGTGGAAGGGTGGGGTGGATGTGGAATGGTGAAGGTGGATGTGGAAGGATGGGGTGAGTGTGGAAGGGTGGTGTGGGTGTGGAAGGATGGGATGGATGTGGAAGGGTGGGGATGGATGTGGAAGTTGGGGATGGATGTGGAAGGATGGGGTGAGTGTGGTGGTGTGGGTGTGAAAGGATGGGGTGGATGTGGAAGGATGTGGGTGGATGTGGAAGTGCGGGGATGGATATGGAAGGATGGTGTGAGTGTGGAAGGGTGGGGTGGTTGTGGAAGGGTGGGGTGGATGTGTAAAGGTGGGGATGGATGTGGAATGGTGGAGGTTTTAAGTGTGGCCTTGCTGTAAGTCTGCAGTAGTGTGTAGGGTGGGTTCTTTCTCGATTATATGTTTTATTGAGATATGTCCCTTGATTAAACTTAAACATATAAGCCATAAGTATTAAGTTAGCCTGGAGCAGTGTTTTGTAGAGGAATAAGACGGTGCTATTTTCTGGGTCTGCAGACTGGAAGAAGCAAAAATGGCCCTTCCTGGTGTGATATGGTTCTTCTTGTCAGATGTGGGAATTTAAGGAGAGTTTACGGATTACTGTGGGTTATATCTGTGATAAATGCCATTGGTTGTGAATCCTAAAAGATTGAATGGAACAGATGGAGCAACAGTAGGAGGCAATGAGGAATTTACAAGAGCAAGAGGATGCGATGGATAGTAGTTATAGGAAGGGGAAAAGTTGCACATACAGTTAACTCCAGGAAAGGTGAGAGAGGTCGGCAGGTAGTGCAGGAGTCTTCTGTGGCTATTCCCATTTCAAACAAGTATACTGTTTTGGAAAATGTAGGGGGTGATGGATTCTCAGGGGAATGTAGCAGAAACAGCCAGGTTTCTGGTATTGTGACTGGCTCTAATGCAATGAGGTATACATTGGGTTCGAAGAGATCGATTGTGTTAGGAGACTCTCTAGTTTGAGATACAGATAGATGTTTCAGTTGCCAGCAATGAAAAATCAGAATGGTGTGTTGCCTCCCTGGTGCCAGGATCAAGGGTGTCTCAGAGAGGGTGCAGAATGTTCTCAAGGGGGAGAGGGCCCAGCAGGAGGTCATTGTACACATTGGAATCAATGACATTGAAAGGGAAAAGGATGCGATTCTGAAAGAGTTAGGCAGGAATCTAAAAAGAAAGTCCTCAAGAGTAGTAATATCTGGATTACTCCAAGTGCTATAAGTTAGTTAGTGTAGGAATAGCAGGATAGAGCAGATGAATGCATGGATGAGGAGCTGGTTAATGGGAGAAGGATGCACATTTTTGGATCGCTGGAATCTGTTCTGGAGTAGAAGTGACCTGTACACGAAGGACGGATTGCACCTGAATTGGAAAGAGACAAATAAACTGACAGGGAGATTTGCTAGAGCTGCTCGGGAGGATTTAAACTAGTAATGTGGTGGGGTGGGACCCAGGAAGACAGTGAGAAAATAGATCAATCTGAGACTGGTACTATTAGGAAAAGAAGTGAGTCAAACAGTCAGGGCAGGCAGGGACAAAGCAGAGAATAAGGTAGGACTAATAAATTAAACTGCATTTATTTCAATGCAAGGGGCCTACTGGGATATCACAGCAATTACAGAAATGTGGCTCAGGGACAGACATGACTGGCAGTTTAATGTTCCAGGATACAAATGCTACAGGAAGGACAGAAAGGGAGGCAAGAGAGGAGGGGGAGTGGCATTTTTGTGCTGAAGGAGGATATTCCCGGAAATACATCCAGGGAAGTTATTTGGATGGAACTGAGAAATATAAAAAGGGATGATCACCTTATTGGGGTTGTATTATAGACCCTCAATAGTCAGAGGGAAATTGAGAAACAAATTTGTGAGGGGATCTCAGTTATCTGTAAGAATAAGAGGGTGGTTATGGTAGGGGATTTTAACTTTCCAAACATAGACTGGGACTGCCATAGTGTTAAGGGTTTAGATGGAGGCAAATTTGTTAAATGTGTAGAAGACACTTTTCTGATTCATGATGTGAATGTACCTACTAGAGAAGGTGCAAAATGTGACCTACTTTTGGGAAATAAGGCAGGGCAGGTGACTGAGGTGTCAGTGGAGGAGCACTTTGGGGCCAGTGACCATAATTCTATTCATTTTTAAATAGTGATGGAAAAGGATAGACCAGACATAAAAGTTGAAGTTCTAAATTGTAGAAAGGCCAGTTTTGACAGTATGAGGCAAGACCTTCCAAAAGCCAATTGGGGCAGATGTTCACAAGTAAAGGAACGGCTGGAAAATGGGAAGCCTTCAAAAATGAGATAATGAGACAACTGAGACAGTATATTACTGTTAGGGTGAAAGGAATGGCGGGTAGGTGTAGGGAATGCTGGATGACGAGAGATTTGAGGATTTGGTTAAAATAAAGGAAGGATATGTCAGGTATAGACAGGATATATTGAGTGAATCCTTAGAAGAGTATAAAGACAGTAAGAATATACTTAAGAGAGAAATCAGGAGGGAAAAAGGGGACATGTAGGGTTAAGCGGAATCCAAATGGTTTTTACAAATATATTAAGGACAAAAGGGTAACTAGGGAGACAATAGGGCCCCTCAAAGATCAGCAAGGCGGACTTTGTGTAGAGCCACAGGAGATGGGGGAGATACTTAATGAGTATTTTGCATCAATATTTACTGTGGAGAAGGACATGGAAGATATAGACTGTCGGGAAATAGATGGTCACATCTTCAAAAATGTCCATAGTACAGAGGAGGAGGTGCTGGATGTCTTGAAATGCATATAAGTGGATAAATTCTCAGGACCTGATCAGGTGTACCCGAGAACTCTGTGGGAAGCTAGAGAAGTGATTGCTGGGTCTCTTGCTGAGATATTTGTATCATCGATAGTCACAGGTGAGGTGCCAGAAGACTGGAGGTTGGCTAACGTGGCACCACTGATTGGTAACGACATGCCAGGGAACTAGAGACCAGTGAGCCGGATGCTGGTGCAGGTGGTGGGCAAATTGTTGGAAGGAATCCAGAGGAATAGGATGTACATGTATTTGGAAAGGCAGGACTGAATAGGGATAGTCAACATGGCTTTGTGCGTGGGGAATCATGTCTGAAAAACTTGATTGAGTTTTTTGAAGAAGTAGAAAAGAGGATTGATGAGGGCAGAGTGGTAGATGTGATCCATATCGACAAGGGTTCCCCATGGGAGACTGGTTAGCAAGGTTAGATATCACGGAATACGGGGAGAACTAGCCATTTGGATACAGAACTTGCTCAAAAGTAGAAGACAGAGGGTGGTGGTGAAGGGTTGTTTTTCAGACTGGAGGCCTGTGACCAGTGGAGTGCCACCAGGATCAGTGCTGGGTCCTCTACCTTTCATCATTTATATAAATGATTTGGATGTGAGCATAAGAGGTACAGTTAGTAAGTTTGCAGATGACATCAAAATTGGAAGTGTAGTGGACAGCGAAGAAGGTTACCTCAGATTACAAGGTCTTGATCAGATAGGCCAATGGGTGGCACAGTGGCTCAGTGGTTAGTACAGCAGCCTCACAGCACCAGGATCCCAGGCTTGATTCTAGCCTTGGGAGACTGACTGTGTGGAGTTTGCACATTCTCCCTGTGTCTGCGTGGGTTTCCTCCGGGTGCTCCGGTTTCCTCCCACAGTCCAATAATGTGCAGATCAGGTGAATTGGCCATACTAAATTGCCCATAGTGTTGGGTGCATGAGTCAGAGGGAAATGGGTCTGGGTGGGTTACTCTTTGGAGGGTCGGTGTGGACTGGTTGGGCCAAAGGGCCTGTTTCCACACTGTAGGTGATCTAATATAAAATGGGCTGAGTAGTGGCAGATCAAGTTTAATTTAGATAAATGCGAGATGCTGCATTTTGGGAAAGCAAATCTTTGCAGGACTTATACACTTAATGGTAAGGTCCTGGGGAGTGTTGCTGAACAAAGAGACCTCCAAGTGCAGGTTCATAGCTCCTTGAAAGTAGAGTCACAGGATAGGATAGTGAAGAAGGCGTTTGGTATGATTTCCTTTATTGGTCAGAGTATTGAGTACAGGAGTTGGGAGGTCATGTTGCGGCTGTACAGGACATTGGTTAGGCCATGGTTGGAATATTGTGTGTAATTGTGGTCTCCTTCCTATCGGAAAGATGTTGTGAAACTTGAAAGGGTTCAGAAAAGATTTACAAGGATGTTGCCAGGGTTGGAGGATTTGAGCTAGAGGGAGAGGCTGAACAGGCTGGGGCTGTTTTCCCTGGAGCACTGGAGGCTGAAGGATGACGTTATAGAGGTTTATAAAATCATGAGGGGCATGGATAGGATAAATAGACAAAGTCTTTTCCCTGGGGTAGGTTTAGGGTGAGAGGGGAAGGATACAAAAGAGACCTAAGGGCTAACTTTTTCACGCAGAGGGTGCTATGTGAATGCAATGAGCTGCCAGAGAGTGGTGGAGGCTGGTATAATTACATTTAGGAGGCATCTGGATGGGTTTCTGAAGAGGACAGGCTTGGAGGGATATGGGCTGGGTGCTGACAGGTGGGACTAGATTGGGTTGGGATATCTGGTCGGCATGGATGGGTTGGACTGAAAGGTCTGTTTCCGTGCTGTACATCTCTATGACTCTATGCTGCCTGGAGTGAGTTTGAAACAGATTAAACTAAATGAAAATATTCCACAAGGAATTGAAACAGTATTAAAAAAGGAAAGCATTGCACAACTCTGAGAACTCAGCTGAAGTGGCTTTAATTGAGTAATCTCTCGCCAATGGCTTCCTTCACTGCTAATTAATTCTGTCAATCTGCAATACCATTAATGTTGTGTCATCTGGATATCTCTCATCCCTGTTAGCCTGGTTAGTACATGGGATAGTAATCCTGACCAGTTAAACAGCCCACAGTGGCCTCTTTTCCACAGGGCAAGGCCTCGAAACAGCCCTGACCATCCTGCAATGCATAAACTCTTTGAGGTTGATAATCAGTAACTGTGCTGACACACTTCGTCTAGGTCAGTCACCAGCAGACGCTGGTCCTGGTGCGAAGCTTGATCCGGACTTAGATCTGGATTCAAACCTTTCAGTTGTGGGTGATTTTATCGACCACTTTGAATCTCAGTGAGTGTCCTGTTAGGAACTGTTTCCAAGGATATTAAGATCTGCAAGAACCTGTTTCCAAGGATACAAATCAGTGTGTGAGCTCGTTTCCAAGGAGATGAATTTGCAGCATTTTGCTGACTGTTTTAGAATCTTTATAGAATCCCTACAGTGTGGAAGCAGGTCATTCAGCCTATTGAGTTCTCACTGACCATCCAGAGAGCATCTCTCCCCCCTACTTTATCCCCCTAACCTTGCATTTCCACCTAGCCAACACATAGAACATAGAACAATACAGCGCAGAACAGGCCCTTCGGCCCTCAATGTTGCGCCGACCGGTGAACTATTCTCAGCTCGTCCCCCTACACTATCCCATCATCATCCATGTACTCATCCAAAGATTGTTTAAATCTCCCTAATGTAACTGAGTTAACTACATTGGCAGGTAGGGCATTCCACGCCCTTACCACTCTCTGAGTAAGGAACCTGCCTCTGACATCTGTCTTAAATCTATCACCCCTCAATTTGTAGCTATGCCCCCTTGTACAAGCTAGGAAAAAGACTTTCACTGTCTACCCTATCTAATCCTCTGATCATCTTGTATGTCTCTATCAAATCCCCTCTTAGCCTTCTTCTTTCCAACGAGAACAGACCCAAGCCTCTCAGCCTTTCCTCATAAGACCTTCCCTTCAGACCAGGCAACATCCTGATAAATCTCCTCTGCACCTTTTCCAATGCTTCCACATCCTTCCCGAAATATGGTGACCAGAACTGTACACAATATTCCATGTGGGGCCGCACTAGTGTTTTGTATAGTTGCAGCATTATATTGAAGCTCCAGAACTCAATCCCTCTTCCAATAAAACGTAACACTTCAAATGCCTTCTTAACAGCACTATCAACCTGGGTGGCAACTTTTAGGGATCTATGTACATGGACCCCAAGATCCCTCTGCACATTCACACTACCAAGAATCTTTCCATTGACCCAGTACTCTGCCTTCCTGTTATTCTTCCCAAAGTGCATCACCTCACATTTAGTTACATTGAACTCCATTTGCCACATCTCATCCCAATTCTGCAGTTTATCCAAGTCCCCCTGCAATCTGTCTTCCAAACTGTCCATTACTCCACCGACTTTAGTGCCATCAGCAAATTTACTAATCAATCCACCTATGCCTGCGTCTAAGTCATTTATAAAAATGACAAACAGCAGTGGTCCCAAAACAGATCCTTGTGATACACCACTAGTAACCAGACTCCAGGCTGAATATTTTCCATCAACCACCACTCGCTGCCTTCTTTCAGAAAGCCAGTTTCTAATCCAAACTGCTAAATCACTCTCAATCCTATCCCTCTGCATTTTCTCCAACAGCCTACCATGTGTAACCTTATCAAAGGCTTTACTGAAGTATACCACGCCAATACCCTCATCTACATGCTTGATCACCTTCTCAAAAAACTCAATGAGGTTTGTGAGACACGACCTGCCCTTGACGAAACCATGTTGACTATCTGCAATCAAATTATAGCTTGCTAGATGATTATAAATCTTATCTCTTATAATCCTTTCCAAAAACCTTTCCTGCAACAGAAGTAAGACTCATTGGTCTATAATTACTTTGGTCATCTCTACTGCCCTTCTTGAACAAGGGCACAACATTTGTAATCCTTCAGTCCTCTGGTACTAAACCTGTAAACAATGATGACTCAAATACCAAAGCTAAAGGCTCCGCTATCTCCTCCCTAGTTTCCCAGAGAATCCTCGGATAGATCCCATCCAGCCCAGAGGACTTGTCTACTTTCACTCCTTCTAGAATTGATAACATCTCTTTGTAACTAACCTCGATCCTTTCTAGTCTCATACCTCATTCTTCTCCTCTACAATATTCTCCTTTTCTTGAGTGAAAACTGATGAGAAATGTTCATTTAGCACCTCTTCGATTTCCACAGGGTCCACACTCAACTTCCCACTTTTGTCTTTGACTGGCCATTTTCCTACCCATATCATCCTTTTATTCCTCACATACCTATAGAAAACTTTAGGGTTCTCCTTTATTCTATCTGCTAAAGACTGCTCATGTCCTCTCTTTGCTCTTCTTAACTCTCTCTTTAAATGCTTCCTAGCAGATCTGTAACTCTCCATCACCTTATCTGAACCATCTTGCCTCATCAACACATTAGCCTCCTTCTTCTTAACAAGAGATGCAATTTCTGTAGTAAACCACAGTTCCCTTATCTTATCACTTCCTCCCTGCCTGACAGGGACATACCTATCAAGGACACGCAATATCTGTTCCTTAAACCAGCTCCACATTTCCATTGTCTGCATCCCTCACATTTTGCTACTCCATTCTATGCATCCTAATTCCTGCCTAATCACATTATAATTGCCCTTACCCATCGGTAACTCTTGATCTGTGGCATGTACCTATCTCTTCCCATCGCTAAACTAAATGTAACTGAATTATGATCACTCTCTCCAAAGTGCTCACCAACAACTAAATCAAACACCTGGCCTGGTTCATTACCAAGCACCAGATCCAGTGTGGCCTCCCCTCTTGTCGGCTCTTTGACATACTGTGTCAGGAAACCCTCCTGTACACATTGGACAAAAACTGATCCATCCGACGTACTAGACCTATAGCATTTCCAGTCAATGTTGGGGAAGTTAAAGTCCCCCATAATGACCACTCTGTTCCTTTCACTCCTACCCAGAATAATTTTGCCAATCCTCTCTTCCACCTCCCTGGAACTCTGCGGAGGCCTATAAAAAAAACTCCAAGCTGTGTGACCTCTCCTCTCCTGTTTCTAACCTCAGCTCATACTACCTCAGTAGACGAGTCCTTATCAAAAGTTCTCTCAGCCACCGTTATACTATCCTTGACTAACAAGGCCACACCTCCCCCTCTTTTACCACCTTGCCTGTTCTTAATGAAAGATCTAAACCCTGGAACCTGCAACATTCATTCCTCACCCTGCTCTATCCATGTCTCCGAAATGGCCACAACATCGAAGTCCCAGGTACCTATCCATGCTGCAAGCTCACCTACCTTATTTCGGATACTTCTGGTATTAAAGTAGACACACTTCAAACCACTTTGCTGTCTGCCAGCACATTCCTGTGACCCTGAAATACTGTCCTTGTCCTCCCTACTCTCATCCTCCCGTGCACTGCAACTACACCTCCGGTTCCCATCCCTCTGCTGAGCTAGTTTAAACCCACCCAAATAGCACCAGCAAAATTATTATTACCCGTCTGGTTCAAGTGAAGACCGTCCTGTTTGTACAGGTCCCACCTTCCCCAGAATGAGCCCCAGTTATCCAAGTACCTGAAACCCTCCCTCCTGCACCAACCTTGTAGCCACTTGTTCAGCTGATATCTCTCTCCCTGTTCCTTGACTCGCTATCATGTGTCACAGGTAACAAACCAGAGATAACAACTTTGTTTGTTCTAGCTCTCAGCTTCCACCCTAGCTCCCTGAAATCCTGCCTTACATCCCCATCCCTCTTTCTACCTGTGTCGTTGGTACCTCCATGGATCATGACTTGAGGCTGGTTACCTTCTCCCTTCAGGACCCCAAAGATGTGATCCAAGACACCATGGACCCTGCACATGGGAGGCAACACACCAACTGTGAGTCTCATTTGTTCCCAACAAACCTTCCATCTGAGCCTCTAACTACTGAGTCCCCAATGGCTAACACTCTCCTCCTTTCCCTCCTTCCCTTCTGTGCAACAGGGACAGGGTCTGTGCCAGAGACCTGGGCCCCGCTGCATACCCCTGGTAAGTCGTTCCCCCTCAACAGTATCCAAAACGGTATACATGTTTTTCAGGGGAATGACCACAGGAGATCCCTCCACTGACTGTTTTTCCCCCTTCAAGCAGTCACCCAGCTTTCTTCGTGCCTAGGAGTAACTACTTCCCTGTAACTCCTATCTATCACAGCCTCTGCCTCCTGAATGATCTGAAGTTCATCCAGCTCCCACTCCAGTTCCCTAACACGGTCTTGGAGGAGCGAGAGTTGGGTGCACTTCCTGCAGATGTACTTGGATGGGACATTAATGGCGTCCCTCACCTCAAACATCATGCAGGAGGAACATTGCTTTCCCTGCACTGCCACCCCTGCTAGTCCCCTTATCACAAAGTAAATAAGAAGCGACACTTACCTGATGTGTCCCTGGTCTTTAAGGTTAGAGGAGGTGGTTGGAGGGAGGCCCCACAAAGGTAGGGTCTCGGGTTGAGAAAACACTGACTTATATAGGTGGACGGAAATAAAAATAAGAAGTCCCTCCTTTCCCAGAAACCTCTGTTCTCTGATTTCAAACTTAAAAGCTCAAATCAGTGACTCACCGCTTCTGGCAGGCCCCAGATCTAAACTCCCGCCCTTCAAACTGCTGCTGCTGAAACACATCCCTGCACACTATGGAAAATTCCAATGCCAATTCGCCTAACATGCACGTCTTTGGACTGTGGGAAGAAACCAGAGCACCCAGAGGAAACTCACGCAAACATGGGGAGAATGTGTTAACTCCACACTGAGACTCGAATTGGACCTGGGTGCCTGGTGTTGTGAGGCAGCAGTGCTAACCACTGAGCTGCTGCTTCTAGAACATTCTAGCTCCTCTCCATCATAGCTGAAGTGCCAGGCTCAGGAGGAGGTCACAGGAAATGGTCATCACACCTACACAGTGACTGATATAAGCTGTCTCCTGATGAAGCTCCAAAACTGGAGCACATCTTGGGATTCTGCTAACTTTATTTTCTTCAGCATGGACACCCACGCAGACACAGGGAGAATGTGTAAATTTCACACAGGTGGAATTGAACCCGGTCCCTGGTGTTGTGAGGCAGCGGTGCTAACCACTGAGACCAGGTTTACAGCAAACATTGGATATCTCCCAGGCTGGTGTGTGAGGCAGGACAGGGGATTACCAGCACCCTGATATTATTGCTTAAATCCTCCCTGGCCACAGGACAGCTGCCAGAGGACTTGAGGGTGGGGGCAGTCAATGCGTTGTGCCATTAGAAGAATGGTCAAGATAAACGGGGGACTGTACAACAGTGAATCAAACACCAGTGGTTGGGACACTATTAAAAATATTGTAAGGGACAGAATTATTCTTTACTTGGAGAGGCAAGAGTTAATCAAGTATGGTCAGGAGAGATCATGTCTGACTGGTTTCCTTGGGTTTTTCGAGGAGGTGACGTGATGCGTTAATGAGGATGGAATCTACAGGGACTTCAGAAAGGTTTTTAAGCATGGAGACAGGTCAAGAAGCTAAGAACATATGGGACCCAGAGCAATTTGAAAAATGTTGAGTCTAAAATTGGTCTTGCAGCAGGAAGCAGAAGATTGCTTGAGTCTCTAGCTGTTTGTTGTATACATTATATTTCCTACATTCTTGTCTATATCATTAATCAGTAAGTTCATAGATGACACTACATGGGTGTTCAGGGAAATGAAAAGGAAATCCTTAGACGACAGGGTGATATAGAAGGGCTGGTCAGAAATGGCAGAATAGGAGCAAATGGAATTAAAGCTTGAAAAATTGAGCTGATGCACTTTGGGAGGATGAGTAGGGCTCCTTTGGCACAGTGATAGTGTCCCTACCACTGAACCAGGAGGACTTGGTTCAAGTCCCACCTGCTCCAAAGTTGTATCATAAACAGCCCCAAACAAGTTGATTAAAAATGTCCATAGGGAGAGACTGGAAATTGTACTCAGCTCCTCATTAAGGGAGTGGCTAGATACCCTGTTTATCACTGTGGGTATGCAAGGTTCAATGCCCCCTCATTGTAATGGGGGAAATTGCTGTTTATTGGGAAGCAGTGGTGTAGTGGTAATATAGTAATCTAGAACCCCAGGTTAATATTCTGGGACACGGGTTAAACTTACAACATAACAGTTAGTAAAATTTGAGCACAGTGAAAAAAAAAATTGGAATAAAAAGCTAGCTTAATAGTGTCCAGTAAACGTTAATGTCCCTGAGGACAGGTAACTTTAGACCACACACAAATGGATTTGACTCAACTGCCCTCTGTGCAGTCAGAGATGCCGTAAATGCTGACCTGGTCAGTCATGCCCAAATTCCACAACCAATAAAAAAAAAACAAGGTAAGGGAGTATGTGGCGAAAGGTGGGCACGAGGAAGCACAAAGGATCAATGTCTGTACATGACAGGAGTGCGGGGGGCAGATTGTGCCCTGAACAGTTGCCACCAACTATCCAAAATGGATGTTGCTTGGAGCAAGTGATGAATTGAATCCACCAGGTACACATTCTAGTTTTCATGTGAAATTTTCCTGATGTGAAATCTGTTTCAGTAATTCTCTTATCTTTGTGGTGAAGAATTGTGATAATCTATCCTGTCACTTTAAAGTCTATGCCTCCTGACCCTAGTTGGCTGAATTTTTATATGATTCACTAAAACAGATACAGCAGCTCTCTATCAAACTTAAATTGCATTTCCATGCCCTTTATCTCAATATCATTGACCAAAAACTGAACTGGACAAGTTATGCATACACAGTCACTACAAAAGCAGGTCAGAGGCTAGCAATACACAGCAAGTGACATAGCTCCTGACTTGACCAAAGCCTGTCACCGTCTACAAGGCACAAGTCAGGAGTGTGATGTATAACTTTCCACATTCAAGAAGCTTGACACTATCCAGGGTAAAGCAGCCTACTTGATGACAGCGTATCCACACCCTCCACTGCGGACACTCAGAAGCAGCAGAGTGTACCATCTACAAAGATGCACTGCAGAAACTCAGCAGAAACTCAGCAGGGCTCCTTAGACAGCACCTACAACTGCTTTTTAAAAACTGAAATGAAATGGAAAATAAAGTTCCCTCAACATTATCCTCATCAAACCTTCCCAGGGCAGGGATAGACAGGGTTAGATACAGAGTAAAGTTCCCTCTACTTTTTTATCATTGTCGAGTTTTCACAGAATCCCTAGTGTGGAAACAGAAGAAAGTGAGGACTGCAGAGTCAGAGACAAAAAATGTGGAGCAGGAAAAAGCACAGCAGGCCAGTCAGCATCTGAGGAGCAAGAGAGTCAATGTTTCAGCCTTCCACCCATCGAGTCCACACCAACCCTCCAAAGAGCATCCCAACCAACCCATGCCCCAACCCTATCCCTGCACTTCCCATGGTTAATCCACTTATCCTGCACATCCCTGGGCATGATAGGGCAATTTAGCATGGCCAATCCACCCAACCTGCACATCTTTGGATTGTGGGAGGAAACGAGAGTAAGTGGTGAATGGGAGAACGTGGAAACTCCACACGGACTGTCACCCGAGGCTGGAATCGAACCCAGGTCCCTGGCACTGTGAGCTGCCGTGCTGCCCCAATGTTGGATTTTTTGACTTGGATCTGCACTTCTAGAAGCAATTATTCGAGATAGAATTAGATGTGGGAGTCTCTAAAGGACCAGTTGATTAGAATGCAGGACAGGTCTGTTCCTTTGAAAATAAAGGACTGGAATGGCAGGATTTGGGAACCTTGGATGATAGCAAGAGAGCTGCCAGAGGACTGGGGAGACAGCCAACATAGAGTCATTAGAAGGATGGTCAGGATAAACGGGGAACTGCAGACCAGTGAATCGAAAACCAGTGTTTGGGACACTATTGGAAAACATTGTGAGGGACAGAATTAAACTCCACTTAGTCAGGCAAGGGTTAATCAAGAATACTCAGGGAGGATCATGTCTGACAGGTTTCAGTGGGTTTTTCAAGGAGGTGACTCAGTTTGTAAATGAGGATAATACAGTGGATGGAGTCTATATGGACTTCAGAAAGGTTTTTAAACACGGAGACAGGCCAAAAGGCTGAGAGCACATTGGACCCAGAGCAATTTGGAAAAATTGAGTCTAAGATTGGTCTTGTGGCAGGAAGCAGAAAATTACTTTTGCGTTTAGAAGTCTGTGTCCCTTGCTGTTTGTTGAAAACAGGAAGTCAAGAATAATAATAATGAAACAGACCTTGCTGGGGCAATGTATCAAAACCAAACACAAACTAACAGTCAAATGGAAACCTACAGACCAAAGCAGAAACTTACGAAATTAAAATAACATCTGGGATGATGATGCATCCCTGCCCTGACAGCATCTTCCAAAGCCACGACCACTTCCATCTAGAAGGACAAGGGCAGCAGATACATGGGAACACCATCGCCTGCAAGTTCCCCTCCAAACCACTCACCACCCTGACTTGGAAGAATATCGCTATTACTTCAGTGTTTCTGGGTCAAAATTGTGGAACTCCCTCCCTAATAGCATTGTGGGTCTAACTAAAGAACGTAAGCTATTGCAGTTCAAGATGGCAGCTCACCAACACCTTCAAGGGTAACTAGAGATGGGCAGTAAATGCTGGTCAGCCAGCAACATCACATCACATTTTAAAAGGAACAAACATTCTTGTCTTCTGTCCCCACTTCTCTTTGTGCCTGGTATTGTTTTGTTCTGATTAGTTGCTTCCAGATCTTCACGTGTGGATTTTTCAATTATTGACAACGCTTGCTTGTGTTGGAGTTGGCCAAGTAGTCCAGCTCCCCTCAGTGTTGTTTTAATTGGTTATCCTTAGTCTGCTATGCGCTGCCAATAATCTGGATGTAGACATGGAACAGTAGTTAAAAGTCTTCATTCACACCATATCATGATGGGCGTTTAGTACAGAGAGTTGCTTCTCACAGACTCAAACTCTTCTGAATGCGCTGCTGTTGTTCTGATTGCAATATTATTTACATTGTCACTGTCTGATTTCCATTAACCCCTCACTCCCCAGAGCTTTCTGAGAAGCTGAAATGTTTCAATGAGTCTCTAAGGGGGTATTTCCTAGTCTACTCAAACTCTCATCATTTCCAATAGTTTTGAAGTCATTTTTGTAGGTTGGATATTTTGGCTTTGATCTGCACTTCTGGAAGCAATTGTTCGAGATAGAATTAGATGTGATTAGATTCCCTACAGTGTGGAAACAGACCCTTCAGCCAAACAAGTCCACACCGACCCTCCGAAGAGTAACCCACCCAGACCCATTTCCCCCTGACTAATGCACCTAACACTACGGGCAATTTTGCGTGACCAATCCACCTAACCTGCACATCTTTTGGACTGTGGAAGGAAACCGGAGCACCTGGAGGAAACCCACGCAGACACGGGGAGAATGTGCAAACTCCACACAGACAGTGACCCAAGACTGGAATCAAACCCGGGTCCCTGACACTGTGAGGCAGCAGTGCTAACCACTGAGCCGCTGTGCTGCCCTATTGTGAATCTGTTGATTAGTATGCAGGACAGGTACGCTCCTGTGAAAGTGAAGGACTGGATTGGCAAGATGTGGGAACTTTGGATGATAGGGGGAATTATCCGGTTAGCCAAAAGAAAGGATGATGTGAAGGTGCTGGTGTTGGACTGGGGTGGACAAGTCAGAAGTTACGTAACACCAGGTTATAGTCCAACATGTTTATTTGAAATCACAAGCTTTCAGAGCGCTGCTCCTGAAGCATATCTAATGTCTAGGCAACTCAAACAGACAAAGTCCTTGAAGAAGAAAGGAGCTCAACACAGAGGGGATATGAAATGCCAATGGCCAGCAGGGTTAAGGCAACCCCAGGGCATTTTACCCATGTCTTAGGAATGAGAAGGTAGCTAAGGAGAGAGTAAGTCCACTCAAAGATAAAACCGTAAGGTCATATGTGGAGCTAGAGGAAATGAGTGAGGTCCTTAGTAAGTACTTTACATTGGTATTCATCAAAGAGAAAGATGTGAGGGATGTTGTGGTTAGGAAAAGGTGTGTGAATACTCAAGAGCAGGTCATCATAATGAAGGAGGAAGCGTTGGTGTCTTGAAATACATTAAGTTGACAAGTCTCCAGGGACAGACAGGATCTATAAAGAGAGGTGAGGAAGGAAATAGCTGGGGCCTTAACAGATACTTTTGCATCCTTTTTGGCCTCAGGTCAGGTTCCAGAGGACTGGACAATGACCAATGTTGTTCCTTTGTTTAAGAAGAGAAACAGAGATGATCCAAGTGACCACAGGACAGTTCACTTGATGGCAGTGGTGGGGAAGCTGTTGGGAAGATACTGAGGGACAGGATTTATTCACATTTGTAAGTAAATGAACTTGTTAGTAACAGGCAGCATAGCTTTGTGTGGGGAAGGTTATGTCTCATCAATTTGGTTTAGTTTGTTGAGAAGGTAACAAGAATGATTGAAGGGGGAAGGGTAGTGGCTGCTGTCTACATGTTCTTTAGTAAGGCCTTTGATAAGGTACCTTATCTACAGAAGGGAGAGTCTCATAGGCTCTGGTGTATGCTGGTTAGATGGGTACAAAACTGGCCTGGTCATAGAAGATACAGAGTAGTGGTGGTAGGGTGCTTTTCGGAATGGAGATCAGTAACTAGTGGTGCTCTACAGGAATCAGTACTGGAACCTTTGACTGCAGGTAGCTTCATTTGCTTCACTACTGTGGAGTCACAATGTAATGGTCCTCAATGTGCTGATTTGATTCCATTCACATTGACATAGAGACTCGTACAATTCAATCAACCAACAGCATCCAACAGGTCAGCTGGTGAGTGGGATTATCATACAAGTGCGAGCTAGATACCACAAAGCTGTGAGGTCTTCACCCTGTACAAGTTAGATCGACAACAGAACTTCCCAGCTCCAAGCTGAATAAGTCAGGCTGTGGCTCAGGTCCCCTGTACAAAATCTTATCAAATATAGACTGATATTTATTGCACCATAGGCCTAAGACAGCATCAAGAGATTCCAGGATTGATAAATGGTCCAAGAGGTGACTTTGAAGAGTGTCCCAAAAGAGGACAGTGAGTCAGAGAGCTGTAGTGAGGGAATTCCAGAGCTCAGAATGTGGTGGAGTGATTTGCATTCAGGACTTCATGGGGCCGGTGGAATTAGATCACAGAGAATTGTTTGGGGTTATGGGGTGGGAGCGGATCACATAGAGAGGCTAGACCAGGCCATGGAGAGATTTGAAAACAAGGATGAAAATGTTTAAATCAAGACACTAAGTGACTGGGAGCCAGTGTAATTCAGCAAGAAGGTGGATGATGGGTAATTGGTATTCAGAATGAATTAAGAGAGAAGAGTTTTGGAATGCCCTAAAACTTCTGGGCATGGTACAAAGAAATCACAAGCATGCAGAATCACTGAGCACACAATTAGGATGCTGAGGAGGCAATTCTAGCAACTTAACACATCTGCAGGTGAGCTTCAGTCTGCCTCAGCTAGGGTTTCCTAGGTTCCTCAGCTAGGTTATCCAGCTCTGCTGGATAAAGTGTATCAGAGAGGGTTGGTGCTGGAGTGGATTCAGAGAAGGCTACAGCATAGGAGCCATAAGACCATAAGACCATAAGACATAGGAGTAGAAGTAAGGCCATTCGGCCCATCGAGTCCACTCCGCCATTCAATCATAGCTGATGCGCATTTCAGCTCCACTTACCAGCATTCTCCCCGTAGCCCTTAATTCCTCTCGACAACAAGAACCTATCAATCTCTGCCTTGAAGACATTTAGCATCCCAGCTTCCACTGCACTCCGTGGCAATGAATTCCACAGGCCCACCACTCTCTGGCTGAAGAAATGTCTCCACATTTCTGTTCTGAAATGACCTCCTCTAATTCTAAGGCTGTGTCCACGGGTCCTAGTCTCCTCGCCTAACAGAAACAATTTCCTAGCATCCACCTTTTCCAAGCCATGTATTATTTTGTACGTCTCTATTAAGTCTCCCCTTAATCTTCTAAACTCCAACGAATACAATCCCAGTATCCTCAGCCGTTCCTCATATGCTAGACCTGTCATTCCAGGGATCATCCGTGTGAATCTCCGCTGGACACGTTCCAGTGCCAGTATGTCCTTCCTGAGGTGTGGGGACCAAAACTGGACACAGTACTCCAAATGGGGCCTAACCAGAGCTTTATAAAGTCTTAGTAGTACATCTCTGCTTTTATATTCCAACCCTCTTGAGATAAGAGACAACATTGCATTCGCTTTCTTAATCACAGACTCAACCTGCATGTTTACCTTTAGAGAATCCTCGACTAGCACTCCCAGATCCCTTTGTGCTTTGGCTTTATTAATTTTCTCACCATTTAGAAAGTAGTCCATGCTTTTATTCTTTTTGCCAAAGTGCAAGACCTCGCACTTGCTCACGTTAAATTCCATCAGCCATTTCCTGGACCACTCTCCCAACCTGTCTAGATCCTTCTGTAGCCTCCCCACTTCCTCAGTACTACCTGCCTGTCCACCTAACTTCGTATCATCGGCAAACTTCGCTAGAATGCCCCCGGTTCCCTCATCCAAATCATTAATATATAATGCGAACAGCTGTGGCCCCAGCACCGAACCCTGCGGAACACCGCTCGTCACCGGCTGCCATTCTGAAAAAGAACCTTTTATCCCAACTCTCTGCCTTCCGTTAGACAGCCAATCCTCAATCCATCCCAGCAGCTCACCTCGAACACCATGGGCCCTCACCTTGCTCAGCAGCCTCCCGTGTGGCACCTTATCAAAGGCCTTTTGAAAGTCTAGATAGACCACATCCACTGGGTTTCCCTGGTCTAACCTACTTGTTACCTCTTCAAAAAATTCCAACAGGTTTGTCAGGCATGACCTCCCTTTACTAAATCCGTGTTGACTTGTTCTAATCAGACTCTGCTCTTCCAAGAATTTAGAAACCTCATCCTTAATGATGGATTCTAGAATTTTACCAACAACCGAGGTTAAGCTGATTGGCCTATAATTTTCCATCTTTTGCCTTGATCCTTTCTTGAACAAGGGGGTTACTACAGCCATCTTCCAATCATCCGGGACCTTTCCTGACTCCAGTGACTCTTGAAAGATCTCAACCAATGCCTCTGCTATTTCCTCAGCAACCTCTCTCAGAACTCTAGGGTGTATCCCATTGGGGCCAGGAGATTTATCAATTTTAAGACTTTTTAACTTTTCTAGCACTATCTCTTTCGTAATGGCAACCATACTCAACTCAGCCCCGTGACACCCTTTAATTTTTGGGATATTACTCATGTCTTCCACTGTGAAAACTGACGCAAAGTACTTGTTAAGTTCTCCTGCTATTTCCTTATCTCCCATCACTAGGCTTCCAGCATCAGTTTGAAGTGGCCCAATGTCTACTTTTGCCTGTCGTTTGTTTCTTATGTACTGAAAGAAACTTTTACTATTATTTCTAATATTACTGGCTAGCCTATCTTCATATTTGATCCTCTCATTTCTTATTACACTCTTTGTTATCCTCTGTTTGCTTTTGTATCCTTCCCAATCTTCTGATTTCCCACTGTTCTTAGCCACTTTATAGGATCTCTCTTTTTCTTTAATACATTTCCTGACTTCCTTTGTCAGCCAAGGTTGTCTAATCCCTCCCCGGTTAATCTTTCTTTTCTTGGGAATGAACCTCTGTACAGTGTCCTCAATTATACCTACAAACTCCTGCCATTTTTGCTCTACTGTCTTCCCGGTTAGCCTCTGCTTCCAGTCTATTTTTGTCGGTTCCTCTCTCATGCCCTCATAATTACCTTTATTCAACTGTAACACCATTACATCAGATTTTGCCTTCTCCCTTTCAAACTCCAGACTGAACTCTACCATATTATGGTCGCTACTTCCTAAGGGTTCCCTTACTTTAAGATCTTTTATAGAGTCTGGTTCATTGCAAAGCACTAGGTCCAGAATAGCCTGCTCTCTTGTGGGCTCCATGACAAGCTGTTCCAAAAAGCCATCCTGTAAGCATTCCATGAATTCCCTTTCTTTAGATCCACTAGCACATTATTTACCCAGTCCACCTGCATATTGAAGTCTCCCATGATCAATGTAACCTTGCCTTTCTGACATGCCTTCTCTATTTCCCGGTACATGTTGCGTCCCTGGTCCTGACCACTGTTAGGAGGTCTATACACAACTCCAATTATGGTTTTTTTGCCTTTGTGGTTCCTCAATTCCACCCACACAGACTCCACATCAGCCGACGCTATGTCATTCAATACCATAGATTTAATTTTGTTCTTAACTAACAAGGCAACCCCACCCCCTCTGCCCACCTCTCTGTCTTTTCGATAAGTTGAAAAACCATGGAGGTTTAACTGGCAGTCCTGACCCCCCTGTAACCAAGTCTCTGTGATGCCTACTATATCATAATCATTCACTATTATCTGTGCCATTAGTTCATCGGCTTTGTTATGAATGCTACGAGCATTCAGGTAAAGTGCCTTAATGCTAACTTCCTTATCATTAGAGATGTTGGAAGTCATATGTCCTAAGTTATCCTTGCTTTTTTCTGCATTCTCAGTCTGCCTCAATTTTAAATCCGCCTGGAAACATGCTATCCTACTGCTTATCTTTCCATTTACCTCCATACTCCCTGTCGCTTTCACTTTCCCTTCCCTGAGGAGGTGACCATTTGGCCCATCAGGTCTGAACTGGCTCTCTCAAAGGAACAACCTGATGACCATTGGAGGAGGAGGAAGAGGAAGAGGAGGAGGAGGGATTTGGAAGAGAAAATGTGGCTGATGGAATGGCATGTGGCTGAGGAATACCAGCTGACTGATGGAATTCCATACCATCAGCACCAACTGCAACATAGACATCACAGAACAAGGCCCTTGTATCTGTGTCAGGCAAAACATCCACCCAAGTTCACTACGTTCTGTCCACAAAAAAACCCCATAGTCTCCAGTTGCCTGGTCACTTCAACGCCCACCCTGTTCCCTGGCCAACATCCCTGCCTCAGGCTTGCTGCAGTGCTCCAGCGAAGCTCAGCATAAGCTGGAAGAACAACACCTCATTTTCCTCTTGGTAATTTGACAGACCTTCTGGACTCAATATTTAGTACAACAAGTTCAGGGTTTGAGCGCCTTTTCTTCAGGCTTCCCCTCACCCCCACATACTAGCTCTTGTTATCACATGGTCTGTTATTCCGCACCACCCACTGTTCGCCGCTAACAGCCCCCATTAGCAGCTACCCATTCTCCTAGGCTGACCATTGCCCATTCCTTTATCTGTCCAGCTGGTTTTCATTCTCTTTGGGTATCTCCACTTACCGTTTACTCCTTGTCCCCTCCACCCACCCTATCTTTCGTATTAACAAACAACTTTTTCCTAGCTACCATCCATTCCGAAGAAGGGTCACTAGACCTGAAACATTAACTCTGCTTTCTTTCTACAGATGTTGCCAGACCTGTTGAGCTTTTCCAGCAATTTCTATGTTTGTCTCTGATTTCCAGCATCTGTGGTTCTTTTGGTTTTTCATCAAGGATGTTTTTCTAATCCAAGCTTCCAGCATTCTGCCCACAGTCTTGTACGCATTGACATTGCAAGTGCACATTGAAAGACTTCCTAAATATTATGAGGCTTACTGCCTCAACCACCCTTACAGACAGTGAATTCCCGATTCCCAAGCCCCTCTGAGTAGAAACCGTCTTCCCCATGTCCCCCTCAAAAACCTTCTGTCATTTCCTTAAATCTATGGTCTTGATCACTGATCCTTCCATCAATGGGAAACATTACTTCCTCCCCATCCAATCCACACCTCTCATAATTTAATGCATCTCAATCATGTGCCCCCTCAGCCTCCTCTGCTCTAAGGAAAACAGCCCCAGTCTGTTTAATCTCTCTTCATAACTGAAACTCTCCAGCCCAGGCAACATTCTCTCCAGTGTAATCACATTCTTCCTTTGAGGTAGATACCAGAACTGAACACAATAACCCTAACTTTACCAATGCTTTACACAGTTCCAGCATCACCTCCTTTTTGTCACCTGAGGCATAGCTTAAAGGCAAGTATCCCAAATGCCTTATTCACCTGTCCTGATACCGTAAGGGACCGGTGGATATGCATGCCGAGGTCCCTCTAACCCTTGGTGCTTCCCAGAGTCCTACCATTCATCATATATTCTCATGCCTTGTTTGTCCTGCCCAAATGTCCCCCACATGTATCCGGATTGAATTCAATTTGCCGCTGATCAGCCAATCTGATCAGACCATTCATATCCTGTTATAATCCAAGGTTATCTTTTTATTTTGTTTATTCGTTCACAGGATGAGGGTGTTGCTGGCTAGACTAGCATTTATTGCCTGTCTGTAATTGCCCAGAGGGCAGTTAAGAATCAATCACATTGCTGTGAGTCTGGAGTCACATGTCAGCCAGACAAGGTAAGGATTGCAGTTTCCTTCCCTAAAGAGCATTAGTGAACCCAGATGGGTTTTTCCAACAATGGATTCAAGGTCATTATTAGATTATTAATTCCAGATATTTATGAATTCAAATTCCACCATCTGATGTGGTGGGGTTTGAACGCAACTCCCCCAGAACATTATCTGGCTCTCTGGATTAACAGTCCAGCTGTAATACCACTAGGCCATTGCCTCCCCATCCTCCTCACCATTTACCGTCCCACCAATTTTTGTGTCATCTGTGAACGTATTTATCAATCCTCCTACATTAAACTCTGGATCATTTCTATAAACCACAAATAGCAAGGGCCCTAAAACTCACCCCTGGGTGCAGGCTTTGAAAAACACACCTCAAGCATCACACTCTGCTTCCTGCCACTCTGCCAAATGTGGATCCTATTGCCATTTTTGCCTGTTCATTGGATCCCATGGGCTCTTACCTTTGTTATCAGTCTCCCACGCTGGACCTTATTTCAAGTCTTGCTGAAGTTCTAGTGGACTATTTCAAAAGCATTACCCTCACCTAGACACCTGGTCACCTCTTTGAAAAACTCAATCCACTTGATCAGACACAATCATGCTGACTGTTCTTGGTTAATCCAAAAGCAGATTGATTCTGTCCCTCAGAATTGCTTCCATTAGTTTTCCCACAATCGAGGTTAGGCTGTACCGTCTCCAAAGCCTTGGCATCCTTCTGGGTGGTGTGGTGACCAGAACGGGACACAATATTCCAAGTATCACCAAACTGAAATTCTATACAGCTGATTGATGAAAGCAAACATTCAATTTGCCTTCTTGACCATCTTATCCACTTGTGTTGTCACTTTCAGGGGACTGTGGACCTGTACACCTTGACCCCTTTGCATGTTAATGCTGGTAAGGGTTCTGCCATTTACTGCATACTTTCCTCCTGCTCTAGAGCTCCCAAAATGCATCGCCTTGCAATTTCATCTGCTAATTCCATCTGCCATTTCTCTGCCCAGTCCCATTCCCACTCCAGCCTATCTATATCCTGCTGTATCCTCCTTACTATCCTTACTGTCTACAGTTCCCCCAGTCTGCAAACATACTCTTCATTATCCACGGACTCATTTATATATGTGATAAACAACAAGACTTCCAGCACAGATCCCTGCAGAACAATACTGGTCGCAGATCTCTAGTCCACTATTACTATAACCTCGGATCCCATGTGATTTCACCTTCTGTATCGGCCTGCCATGAGGGACATTGTAGACAATATCTACACCCTGCCCTCATCAATCATCTTTGCCACTTCTTCAAAATAGTCCAATCAAGATTGTGAGACACGACCTCCCTCTGCACAAAACCATGCTATTTATTGCTAATAAGTTCATATTTTCCCAAATGTAAGTAAACCCTGTCCCAAGGAGACTTCTCCAATAATTTCTCTACCATTGATATAAAGCTCATCAGCCTGTGGTTTCCTGGATTATCCCTGTTGCCCTTCTTAAACAAAGGAATAAATTTGTTTATTCTCCACTCCTCTGAGATCTCTGACTAAAGAGAATACAAAGATCTCATACAGGATCCCAGCAAATTCCCATTCCTGCCAACCTTAGCATTCTGGGATAGATCCCATTGGGTCATGGGGACTTGTCTACCTCAATGCTTTTCAAAATACCCAACAACCTTTTCATATTGACAAATGCCAGAATATCAACATACCCCTCTCCAAACTCACCATCCTTAATGAATATTTTGCATCAGTATTCACAAAGTATCTCACCACTTCCTCCAGATTGTCCCTGAGTGGCCCTACCCTTTCCTTAGCTCCTTCTTGCTCCTTATATATATGCTTTAAAGGCCTTGGGATACTCCTTAAACCTGTTTGCCAAAGACATTTCCTAATTCCTTGTTTGAAAATTTTTCTGCTACCTTTGTACACTTCAAGGGCTCTGCCTGTCTTCAGTTTCCCGAACCTTACATATGCCTCCTTTTTTGGCTAAAATGTCAATTTCTATTGTCATACAATGTTCCCAAATCTTGTCATCCTTATCCTTCATTTTCACAGGATTCTGCTGGTCCTGAATCCTAACCAACCGGCCTTTAAAACATTCCCAGAGGCTCATGTGGATGTACCCTTAAATAACCATATCCAATCTGCATTCTACAGTTCCTACCTAATATTGTGACAAAAACGTAGGACTGCAGGTGCTAGAAACCAGAGTCTAGATTAGTTTAGAGTGGTGCTGGAAAAGCACAGCAGGTCAGGCAGCATCCGGGGAGCAGGAAAATTGATGTTTCGGGCAAAAGCCCTTCATCAGGAATAGAGGCAGGGTGCCTGCAGGGTGGAGAGATAAATTAGAGGGTGGGTGGAGGTGGGGAGAAAGTAGCATAGAGTACAATTAGGTGAATGGGGGTGGTGATGGAGTTGATAGGTCAGAGAGGAGGGTGGGGGAAGGTAGCAAAGAATACAATGGGTGGATGGGGGTGGGGATGGAGGTGATAGGTCAGTGGGAAGGGTGGAGTGGATAGGTGGAAAGGAAGATAGGCAGGTAGGACAGGTCATGAGGGCAGTGCTGAGCTGGAAGGCTGGAGCTGGGGGAAGGGGAAATGAGGAAACTGGTGAAATCCACATTGATGCCCTGGGGTTGAAGTGTTCCGAGGCAGAAGATGAGGCGTTCTTCCTCCAGGTGTCGGGTGGTGAGGGAGCGGCGGTGAAGGAGGCCCAGGACTTGCATGTCCTCGGCAGAGTGGGAGGGGGAGTTGAAATGTTAGGCCACAGGGCGGTGTGGTTGATTGGTGTGGGTGTCACGGAGATGTTCCCTAAAGCGCTCTGCTAGGAGGCGCCCAGTCTCCCCAATGTAGAGGAGACTGCATCGGGAGCAACGGATACAGTAAATGATATTCGTGGATGTGCAGGTAAAACTTTGATGGATGTGGAAGGCTCCTTTAGGGCCTTGGATAGAGGTGAGGGAGGAGGCGTGGGCGGAGGTTTGGCAATTCCTGCAGTGGCAGGGGAAGGTGCCAGGATGGGAGGGTGGGTTGTAGGGGGGCGTGGACCTGACCAGGTAGTCACAGAGGGAACGGTCTTTGTGGAAGGCGGAAAGGGGTGGGGAGGGAAATATATCCCTGGTGGTGGGGTCCGTTTGGAGGTGGTGGAAATGTTGTCGGATGATGTGGTTTATGCGAAGGTTGGTAGGGTGGAAGGTGAGCACCAGCGGCATTCTGTCTTTGTTACGGTTGGAGGGGTGGGGCCTGAGGGCGGAGGTGTGGGATGTGGACGAGATGCGTTGGAGGGCATCTTTAACCACGTGGGAAGGGAAATTGCGGTCTCTAAAGAAGGAGGCCATCTGGTGTGTACTGTGGTGGAACTGGTTCACCTGGGAGCAGCACATGGGCGGCACAGTGGCACAGTGGTTAGCAATGCTGCCTCACAGCGCCAGAGACCCGGGTTCAATTCCTGCCTCAGGCGACTCTCTGTGTGGAGTGTGCACATTCTCCCTGTGTCTGCGTGGGTTTTCTCCGGGTGCTCCGGTTTCCTCCCACAATCCGAAAATGTGCAGGTTAGGTGAATTGGCCTTGCTAAATTGCCCGTAGTGTTTGGTGAAGGGGTAAATGTAGGAGAATGGGTCTGGGTGGGTTAAGCTTCACCAGGTTGGTGTGGACTTGTTAGGCCGAAGGGCCTGTTTCCACACTGTAACTGATATAATCTAATATGGCGGAGGCAGAGGAATTGGGAATACGGAATGGCATTTTTGCAGAAGGTAGGGTGGGAATAGATATAATCCAGGTAGCTGTGGGAGTTGGTGGGATGTAAAAAAATGTCGATGTCAAGTCGGTTGTCATTAATGGAGATGGAGAGTCCAGGAAGGGAAGGGAGGTGTCAGAAATGGTCCAGGTGAATTTAAGGTTGGGGTGGAATGTGTTGGTGAAGTTGATGAATTGCTCAACCTCCTCGTGGGAGCACGAGGTGGCACCAATGCAATCATCAATGTAGCGGAGGAAGAGGTGTGGAGTGGTGCTGGTGTAACTACAGAAGATGGATTGTTCTACGTAGCCAACAAAGAGACAGGCATAGCTGGGGCCCATATGGGTGCTCATGCCTTTGGTCTGGAGGAAGTGGGAGGTTTCGAAGGAAAAATTGTGAAGGATGAAGACAAGTTCAGCCAAATGAATGAGAGTGTCGGTGGAAGGGTACTGTTGATGACGTCAGGAGAGGAAGAAATGGAGGGCTTGGAGGCCCTGGTCATGGCGGATGGAGGTGGAGAGGGATTGGATATCCATGGTGAAGATGAGGCGTTTGGGGGCCAGGGAAACAGAAGTCTTGGAGGAGGTTGAGGTCATGGGTGGTGCCTTGAACGTATGTTGGGAGTTCCTAGACTAAGGGGGGATAGGACAGTGTCAAGGTAGGTAGAGATGTGTTCAGTGGGGCAGGAGCATGCTGAGACAATGGGTCGGCCGGGGTGGTCAGGCTTGTGGATCTTGGGAAGGAGGTAGAATTGGGCGGTGTGGGGTTCCCGGACTATGAGGTTGGAAGCTGTGGGTGGGAGATCTCCTGAGGTGATGAGGTTCTGTATGATCTGGGAGATGACGGTTTGGTGATGGGGAGTGGGGTCATGGTCGAGGGGGCAATAGGAAGAGGTGTCTTTGAGTTGGCGTCTGGCTTCAGCGGTGTCGAGGTCAGTGTGCCAAACTACCACTGCACCCCCTTTATCTGCTGGTTTGATGGTGAGGTTGGGATTGGACCACTCCACCCTCCTCTCTGACCTATCACCTTCATCCCCACCCCCATCCATCCATTGTACTCTTTGCTACTTTCTCCCCACCCCCACCCCCCTCTCATTTATCTCTTCACTCTGCAGGCAACCTACCTCTATTCCTGATGAAGGGCTTTTGCCCGAAACGTCAATTTTCCTGCTCCTCGGACGCTGCCTGACCTGCTGTGCTTTTCCAGCACCACTCTCATCTAGACTCTAATATTGTGGCAGTTAGTCTTTCCCCAATTTAGCACTTTCCCCCAAGGACTACTTTTGTCCTTATCCATAAGTAACATAAAACTTATAGATTGATGATCACTGTTCCTAAAATGCTCCCCTTCTGAAACTTCGATCATCTGGCCAGGCTCATTCCCAAATACCGGGCCTAGTATGGTCCCTTGGGCCTAACTGGACTATTTATATATGGTTTCAAAAAATTGTCCTGGACACACAGAACAAATTCTCCCCCATTCAAGCCCCGGTGCTAAGCAACTCCCAACCAATACGGGGGAAGTTAAAAATCACCCATCACAACAGTCCTGTTGATTTCACATTTTTCCATAATCTATCCACATATCTGTTTCTCAAATCACTGACTGGCTGTTGGGAAGCCTGTGATACAATCCCATCAAAGCAATTGCACTCTTCACTTCTTGAGCTCTACCCATGTGTCCTCACTGGATGGGTCCTCCAAGGTATCCTCCCTCAGTCTAGCTGTGATAGTCTCCTGAAAGCAGTCATACCACACCCCTACCATTCCTCCCTCTCATGCCTGAAAGGTCTACATCCCGGAACATTAAGCTGCCAGTCTTGTCCCTCTCTCAATCAAGTATCTTTAATAGCTACAATATCCATTATATGTATTGATCCAAGCTTGAAGTTCATCTGCCTTGCCTTCATACACTTCAGACTGCCAGTCCTACTGTGTTCAGCAACCTTTCCCTGTCTGTTCTTCCGCTCAGTCGTACTGGCCTTAGTTAGAGACAAAAAAAACTGCAGATGCTAGAGTCCAAAGTAGACAAACAAGAGGCTGGGAGAACATAGCAAGTCAGGCAGCATCAGGAAGTGGAGAAGGCAACACTTCCTGAAGATGGATTACACCCAAAACGTTGCCTTCTCCACCTTCTGATGCTGCCTGGCTTGCTGTGTTCTTCCAGCCTCCTGCTTGTCTTACTGGTCTTGCTGTTTGTTATCTATATCAATGATTTGGATGAGAATGTACAAGGCATGCTTAGTAAGTTTGCAGATGACACTAAAATAAGCAGTATCGTGGACAGTGAGGAAGGCTATCAGAAGTTGTAGCAGGACCTTGATCAGCTGGGGAAGTGGGCCGAGAAATGGTAAATGGAGTTTAATATAGATAAGTTTGGAAAGTCAAATCAAGTTTCATGGTGAATGGTAGGGCCTTAAGGAGTGTAGTGGAACAGAGGGATCTTGAAGTTCAAGTACATAGTTCCCTGAAAGTGGAGTCCCAGGTAGACAGGGCAGTGAAGAAGGCTTTTGGCACACTGGCCTTCATCAGTCGGGGCACTGAGTATAAAAATTGGGAAGTTATGTTGCAGTTATACAGGACGTTGATGAGGCCACATTTGGAGAATTGTGTTCAGTTTTAGTCACCTTGTAATAGGAAGGATGTTGTTAAACTGGAAAGAGTGCAGAAATAATTTACAAGGATGTTGCCAGGACTTAGTGATCTGAGTTATAGGGAAAGGTTGGAGAAGCTAGGACTTTTTTCTTTAGAGTATAGGACACTGAGGGGAAACCTTAAAGAGGTATATAAGATCATGAGAGGCATGGATAGGGTGAGTGCACTCAATCTTTTTCCTAGGATTGGGGAATCGAGTACTACAGGTTAGAGGGGAAAGAATAAAAGGGAATCTGAGGGGCAACCTTTTTTTTTACAGAGGATGGTACACATCTGGAATGAGCTGCCAGTGGAAGTGGTTGAGGTGGGTACATTAACAACATTTAGAAGGCATTTGGACAAATACATGGATAGGAAAAGATTAGAAGGATATGGGCCAAGTGCAGGGAAATGGGGTTAGCGTGGATGGACATTTTGGTTGGCATGGACCAGTTTGGACCAAAGGGCCTGTCTCCATGCTGTAGACTCCTTTTACTTGCTGACCTACAGCTCTGGTTCACTCCCACCCCTACTTTCCTGCCACACTAGTTTAAACCCTTCTTAGTGGCACCAACAAACCTCCCTATCAGGACGCTGGTGCCCCTCCAGTTTAGGTGCAACTCATCCTTCGAGTACAGGCCCCACCTGCCCTGGAAGACATCACAAAGATCCATATATCCGAAGCCCTCCTTCTGACACCAGCTCTTTAGGCATGTATTTAAATGTACTACCTTCCTATTCCTAGCCTTATTGGCACAAAGCACAGGATGTAATCCCAAGATTACAGCCTGAGAGATTCTGCTTTTCAAGAACATTTGCCTGCTTCCCTTTTGTCTTCAGAATATCCTGTGCCTGCTCAGAAATACGCTTGAGGCTGACACCAGCCTGGAGTCTCACTCAGGGTCACAGACATGCCTACCTGTACCTCTGACTATGCAGTTCCCTATCATGACTGCCCATGTACTCTCCCTATTGTACAACAGAGCCAGTCATGGTGATACTAGCCCAGCTGATGTTTCTGCTTTCCCCCAACAGTATCCAAAATGATATCCCTGTTTGAGAGGGATTGGCCACAGGAGACTCCTGCACTGTCTTCCCACATTTACTTGTCTTCCTGCTGGTCATCCAACTCTTCTCTGTTCGTGTAGCCCATCCTGGTGGTGTGGTTCACTCACTAAGTGTGCTACCTACAACACTCTGCTCCTCATGGATAATCCATAGAGATATCCATCCACAGCTCCAGGCACTCAATGCACAAATCAGGAGCTACAGCAGATCAGACTTCCTGAATAAATAGTCACCATATTCAGTGTCCTGGATTTCCCACATATTGCAGGAGGGGCATTCCACAGGCCCAGAGTTCTCCTGCCATTATGGTCTTTACCAACTACAGACAGTATTTCAGGAACTGAGCCTCATCCATCTGTGATCAAACTCACGTTTTCTTTCCCGCTCTCTTTTCCTAGCAGACTACAACCACAAAATGTAAGTACTTTCCAGACACTACTCACTGCAAATCTGGAACCTCATCAACAGGACTCAACATTGAGTTCTCCAATTTCAAATAACCTCCCTTCCCATCCCCTTCCAGCCCCTCCCCCCTCCCTTCCATTCCACTGACCAACTCTTTCTTCCAGTTACCAACCGGGTTCATCCCTCCAATTGACGAACAAGGTTGTACCCACTTCCTGTGTTCACCTATCACTCCCTCACCAGCCCGCCCCTCTCCCCACCCAAAACCATCCCCCACCCACCCCCTTTTATCTGCAGCTCCCCTTGCACCCACAGCCAGTACTGAAGAAGGGTAACACCCAAAATGTTGGCTTCTCCACCTCCTGATGCTGCCTGGCTTGCTGTGTTCTTCCAGGCTCCTGCCTGTCTAACCTGGTTCCTGAGCAACTCAGCCTTGGTCACTTTTTGAGTTGAGACATCACCGCCCCCAGATTCAGCTTTGAGCTGCTCCTGTTTGTAGGCCAAAGGGCCTGTACTGTACTGTTCTTTGTGCTTTGTTTGTTCATTAGAAGGTGGTGGGAGTCCGGAGCTCACTGCCTGTAATTGTGTTAGCGACAGAAACCTTTAATATTTAAGAAGTATTTAGATGAGCATTTGTGATCCCAAGGCAAACAAGGCTATGGGCCAAGTGCTAAAAAAAAGGGATTAGAATAGGTAGGGCCTTGTTTTTGACTAGTGTGGACTTGATGGGCTGAATGGTCTTTTTCTGTACTTCATAAATGACTCAAACTGTGGAGGGATTTGATAGGGTCAATGATGAACAAATGATTAGATTAGATTACTTTATAGTGTGGAAACAGGCCCTTCGGCCCAACAAGTCCACACCGACCCACCAAAGCACAACCCACCCATAACCCTACATTTATCCCTTCACACAATACTACAGACAATTTAGCATGGCCAATTCACCTGACCTGCACATTTTTGGACTGTGGGAAGAAACCGGAGCAAACCCACACAGACATGGGGAGAATATGCAAACTCCACACAGTCAGTCGCCTGAGGCGGGAATTGAACCCAGGTCTCTGGTGCTGTGAGGCAGCAATGCTAGCCACTGTGCCACCGTGCTGCCCACAATGGTCCCCCAAGCAGGGTAACCCACAAATGGTTACCCTGCTTGGGGAATTTGATGTCAGAGTCTCAGAACAAGTGAAAAGGGCACTCATTATCACACGAATCTTCGCCTCACCATGTTAAGTGAATGTGAATACAGTCATAGAGCTCCTCCTTGAAGCTTATTTTCTTTGTCAGTAACATTAAAGCTAAAAACAGTGTTCTTATAAAGAGGTTCCATTTCGAGTGCAGTAATAAATGTTGCCACACCAGCCGAGTCACTTTTAAAAGTAAGTCACTTCTGCTGATCTCTCAATGTCTCCTTTTGAAACATGTGGAATCTGGGTGCTGCTAAGCATATTCAAGATGGAGATGAATAAATATTTGGATACCGATGGAATCGTGGGAACTGGCTGGCTGGCAAAGTGAGTGGTTTGGTGTAACACCAGCAGCACAGGTTTTATTCCCATCACAGCTGAGGGAGACTTGGAGTCTGCCTCTGCATCCTATCCATCAAGGGACAGGAGATGGAGAACCAATACTGACAAAAAATGGCAAGGTGAAAAATCAGCAGACACTGAACCAGGGACCTATCTCCGGGCAGGGCGTGTGTGAATAAATGATTAGTTTTAAAGGATACGGAGTTAGTGCAGGAAGGTGGAACTAAGGGAGTCTATTGGCCAGGATCTCATTACAGGCTGGGACAGAGTTCAAGAAAGCTACACCAGATCCTAAACTTCATGTTCTAAGCCAGGAGCATAAAGAGAGGCTGCTTTCACTGGGAGAGTGCGGAAGCAGTGTATGTCTGAGAGGCCGTGGGCAGCGAAGAGGCCAAGGGCAGTGTGTGTTAGAAAGAGGAGACAGTGTGAATACAGTCAGATTCTCTGTATAGACAGAGCTGGGATTAATTCCCCAAGCTGCTGGATATAGCTGTCGGAAGGTCAGTCATAAACATGTGATTCCAGACACTAAATAGAGCATGGTGAATCTATTTGAGTGAATGAATTAATCAGATAAAAATAGTCCAGGGCTTGTATGACATTTCATTTAGTTATTTATGTCATCAGTTATTACAAACAAATCACTAACTTTCATTCACCTGACAAAGGGGCAATGCTTTACGATTTTAAATAAACCTGTTGGATTTTAGGAGTGGTATGGTGGCTCAGTGGTTAGCACTGCTGTCTCACAGCACCATGGACCTGGGTTTAATTCCCGCCTTGGGCAACTGTCTGCGTGGAGTTTGCACATTCTCCTCGTGTTTGCGTGGGTTTCCTCTGGGTGCTCCAGTTTGCTTCCGGAGTCCAAAGATGTGCAGGTTAGGTGAACTGGCCATACTAAATTGCCCGTAGTACTAGGTGCGTTAGTCAGGGGTAAATGTAGGGGAATGGTACTGGGTGGGTTGCTCTTTGGAGGGTCGGTGTGGACTTGTTGGGCTGAAGGGCCTGTTTCCACACTGTAGGGAATCTAATCTAATCAAAACAAATGTAAATGTTTAAACATGATCCTTAAAATAATTACAAACCCCACACAATGAGACAGGTGTGAGAAGACTGAGAGGTATATCAGAGTGTTACAGTGAGGGGTGTGGGGTGTATCAGAGTGTTACAGTGAGGGGTGTGGGGTTATCAGAGTGTTACAGTGAGGGGTGTGGTGTATATCAGAGTGTTACAGTGAAGGTTGTGGGGTATATCAGAGTGTTACAGTGAGGGGTGTGGGGTAAGTTGGAGAGTTACATGAAACAGGTTGGGTGTTTCAGAGTGTACTGTTTGAGATGTGAGGTATATCTGAGTTTTACAAGGTGGGGTGTGGGGTATATCAGAAGGTTACCATGATGTGTGTGTGTGTGTTGAGCTACAGTGAACGGTATGGATTGCTTCGTAGTGTTACAAGGGAGGGTGTGGGATATATGAGAGAGTTATAGTGAGGAGTGTGGGATGTAACAGAATCAATATGTATTCAGGCAAACTTTCTGTTGGTTGGAGCCATACCTGACACATGGGAAGATGGTTGTGGTTGTTGGATACCAGTCGTGTCAGCTCGAGGACATCTCTGCAGGAGTTCCTCAGGGTAGTGTCCTAGGCCCAACTATCTTCAGTTGCTTCATCAATGATCTTCCTTCCATCATAAAATCAGAAGTGGTGATGTTCATCGATGATTATACAATGTTCAGCACCATTCCTGACTCCTCAGATATTGAAGCCGTCCATGTTCAAATGCAATAAGATCTGGACAATACCCATACTTGGGCCAATAAGTAGCAAGTAACATTTGCATCACACAAATATCAGGCAATTGTCATTTTCAAAATGAGACGATCCAACCATCACTCCATGACATGCAGTGGTATTACCCACTGAATCGCCCACTGTCAAATCCTGACCAGAAACTGAACTCCACTTGCCACATAAACATAGTGGCTACAAGAGCAGGACAGAGGCTATGAATATTGCAGTGAGTAGCTCACCTCCTGACTTCTCAAAGCTTGTCCACCATTTAGAAGGCGCAAGTCAGGAGAGTGATGAAATACCCCCCACTTGTCTGGGTGGGTGCAGCTTTAGGAACATTCAAGGATCTTGGCACTATCTAGGACAGAGCAGCCCATTTGTTTAGCATCAAATCCACAATTATCTACTCCCTCCACCACTAAGTCTCAGTGGCACCAGTGTGTGCTATCTACAAGATGCACTGCAGAAATTCACCAAAATTCCTCAGACAGAACCTCCAAACCCATGGCCACCTCCATCTAGAAGCACAAGAATAGCAGATACATGGGAACATCTCCACCTTCAAGTTCCCTGACAAGCCACTCACCATCCAAACTTGGAAATATTTGCCATCCTTTCACTATCGCTGGAACAATGTCCTGGAATTCTTTCCCTAAGGGCATTGTGGATCTACCGACAGCCCATGGAGTGCCTCAGTTCAAGAAGGCAGTTCAACGTTTACCTTCCTAATGGCGACTAGTATAGATAATAAATTCAGGCCAGCAAGCAAGGCCCATGTCCCACAAGGAAATTAAGAAAATAATCAAATTGTTACAACAAAGGGTGAGGGATATATCAGAATGTTGAACATGGATGTGGAAGAGCCAGTGTTGGACTGGGGTGGACAAAGTTAAAAATCACACAACATCAGGTTATGGAGTATCAAGGCAAAAAAGGTGGGAGAGGAGTTAGTAGCTTTCTTCCATTTCGTCCCCTATCTAGGTGACATCCTCAGTGCTTGGGAGCCTCCTGTGAAGCGCTTCTGTGATGTTTCCTCCAGCATTTATAGTGGTTTGTCTCTGCCACTTCCAGTTGTCAGTTCCAGCTGTCTGCTGCAGTGGCCGGTATATTGGGTCCAGGTCGATGTGTTTGTTGATAGAATCTGTGGATGAGTGCCATGCCTCTAGGAATTCCCTGGCTGTTCTCTGTTTGGCTTGTCCTATAATAGTAGTGTTGTCCCAGTCGAACTCATGTTGCTTGTCATCCGCGTGTGTGGCTACTAACGATAGCTGGTCGTGTCGTTTCAGACAGGGGACGAAACGTCTGCAAGACAAATTCCCAGCTCAGCGAACAGAACCACAACAACAAGCACCCGAGCTACAAATCTTCTCACAAACTTTGAGTAGCGTTCTTCATATGGTACGGGCAACTCAGAGAGATTCAGTCAGACCAAGGGTCAAATTTTACTGTTAGGCTGTTTAAGGAGAGTATGGATAGCTTAGATCTACACACTGGATTTAAAGTGCTGTATCATCCTGAATCCCAGGGAGCTTTAGAAAGGTGGCATCAGACCTTGAAGACCATGTTGAGAGCATACTGTCAGGATTATTGGAATGATTGGGATAAAGGTATCCCATTCGCATTATTTACCATTAGAGATGCCCCAAAAGAATCTACTGAGTTAATATTCGGTCATGAAATGAGAGGTCTATTGAAATTAATTAAGGGAAAGTTGATAGGACCAAAGTCAGATGTCTCACATTTAGATTATGTATCAGAGGTGAGGGAGAGATTAAATCATGTAGATGAGTTAGCTAAACATCCCCTAAAGAGGGCACAGTGTAGAATGAAACAAGTGGCAGATAAAAGCTCTGAGATTCGGATGTTTTCCCGAGGGGATGATGTGCTAGTACTGCTACCAATGAAAGGAGATTCCTTAAAAGCCAAGCTTAGTGGTCCCTATCAAATTGAGAAAAAGTTGAGTCAGGTGAACTATCTAGTAAAGATGCCAGATTAAAAAAAAGTAGCAAGTACGCCATGTGAACATGCTGAAACCGTATTAGACTAGAGAGAAAGAACTGGAGAAACAGGTATTAGTTACTGCCCCGCAGAGTGAGAAATCAAATCCAGATGATGTGGATTTGATGTGCCTCAAAATAGATTAAAAAAGGAAGAAGTCCTTGACGAGTAGGATATGTTCAAAAACTATCTGTCTCAGGAGAATAGAATGCAGTTGAAAGATTTGTTACTACAGTATAAGGACATATAAAAGAATCAGATGGGGAGGACTAATGCTGTTATAAATGAAGTAGACATAGGGAATACTGCTCGGATAAAACAACACCCCTATCGCCTTAATCCTTTCAAAGTCAGACAGGTCCAGATGGAGGTGGAGGCTATGCTGGGCAATGACATCATCGAACCGAGCCAGAATGAGTGGAGTTTGCCCAATCGTCCTAATTCCCAAATCGGTTGGGACTCAACAATTCTGCATGGATTATCGGAAGTTCAACACCGTTACTAAATCGGACTCATATCCAGTTCCTAGATTGGAGGACTGTATTGAGAGAGTCGGATAAGCTAGTTACATCACCAGGTTGGACTTAATGCATAGTTACTGGCAGGTACCTTTATCAGAGACGGCGAAAGAAATCTCTGTGTTTGTAACCCCAAATGTTTAAAGTGATGCCCTTTGGAATGAAGAACGTGCCTGCCACATTCCAAAGACTCATGAACAGAGTTGTGGCTGGGTAAACAAACTGTGCAGTCTTTTGGACGATGTTGTGAGCTTTAGTAAGTCCTGGAAAGATCACATGGTACAGTTGGCAGAGCTCTTTGAACGACCATGAGAAGCAAAACTAGTGATAAACTTAAATAAAACAGAATTTGTGAAGGCAGAGATGACGTTCTTGGGACATAACATCGATCATGGAAGGTTGACCCCACATGGAACGCAAAGCCGAAGGCCATCGAGGAATTTCCATGACCAACCTCGAAGAAAGAGGTGCTTCGATTTTTAGGACTCAACAGATTCTATTGGAAGTTTGTTCCAAACTACAGCAGTGTAGTGGCACCAGTGACCGATTTGCTAAAGAAGAACGCAAAGTTTCGGTGGACAGAACCATGCCAAGAGGCATTCGGCCATTTGAAATCAATATTAACCAGCAAACCAATTTTAGCTACACCAAACCTTTCAAAACCTTTTAAAGTCGTCATCGATGCTAGTGACATAGGAGCGGGAGCTGTACTCCTACAGGATGATGAGGATGGGATTGAACTGCCAGTTGGTTACTTTTCAAAGAAACTCAACATCCACCAGAGGAAATACTCCACAATCGAAAAGGAACTATTGAGTTTGGTACTGGCCTTACAGCATTTTAATGATTTCGTCAATAATGTGTCAGAGACAATTGTATACACAAATCAGGATCCTCTTACATTCTTAGAACACTTTAAAGACAATATTATTTCATTGGAGCCTTATGTTACAGATTTTAATTTAAAAATCATACATGTTGCAGATCATAAGAACGTAATCACAGATATATTATTGTGGAATTAACAGATAAAGTTCAGATGAGATTTGTATTTATTTAATGTTTTATATATGTTGGGAAAGGAGGAGTGCAGTGAGATCTGTATGTCCTTGGACACCAATCGCTGGAAGTTACCATTCAGACATGGCAGGTGCTGAAGATACAAATGATATGTTGGCCATCATAGCTAGAAGATTGAAGTAGAGGAGCAAGGATGTCTTGCTGCAATTGTACAGAGTCCTTTAACCAAAAGGATGTACTGTTAGCTCAAACAGAGTTAACCTGATTGGTATTACAGAAACATGACTGAAAGGTGGCCAATGCAACTAAATATATTTTGACATATTGGAATGACAAGAAGCTAAAAGTATTGAGGGGCAGCTTTGTTAATTAAGGACAACATTCGTTCAATAGTGGGAGATGACCTTAGTTTGAAAGAGAAGATGTAGAACCAGTTTTGGTGAAGATAAGAAATAATAAAGACAAGAAGTGTGGGGTGCTTTATAGGACCATAAAACAGTTACAGTGCAGGATAACCTGAACCAGAGGGGTACCGACATCCTGGGGGGGACATTTGCTAAAGATCTTCAGGAGGGTTTAAACTAATTCAGCAGGGGGGTGGGAACCTAAATTGTAGCTTCAGTGTCCAGGAGGTTGAGAGTACTGAGGTCAGAAATATTGTTTCAAGATTGCAAGAATGCACCGATAATCAGGAAGGTGGTTTGAAGTATGTCTACTTCAATGCCAGAAGCATCCGGAATAAGGTGGATGAACTGGCAACATAGGTTGGTACCTGGGACAATGAGGCTGTGGCCATTTCGGAGATATGGATAGAACAGCTCAGGAACAGTTGTTACAGGTTCTGGAATTTAGATATTTCAGCAAGATTAGAGAAGATGGTAAAAAGCTGGACGTGTGGCATTATTAGTCGAGGACAGTATTACAGCTGCAGAAAGGATGTTTGAGGACTCGTCGACTGAGGTAGTATAGGCTGAGGTTAGAAACAGGAAAGGAGAGGTCACCCTTTTGGGAGTTTTCTACAGGCCTCCGAATAGTTCCAGAGATGTAGAGAAAAGGGTAGCAAAGATGATTCTGGATAGGAGAAAGAGTAACAGGATAGTTGTTGTGAGGTCTTTAACTTTTCAAATATTGTCTTGAAATACTATAGTTTGAATTCTTTAGATGGGTCAGTTTTTGTCCAATGTGTGCAGGAGGGTTTCCTGACACAGTATGGAGACAGGCCAACAAGGGGTGAGGCCACATTAGATTTGGTACTGGGGAATGAACCCAGCCAGGTGTTAGATGAGGAAGTAGGTGAGCCCTTTGGTAACAGTGACCAAATTTGGTTATGTTTACTTTAGTAATGGAAAGGGATAGTTATATACCACAGGGCAAGAATTTTTGTTGGGGGAAAGCAAGTTATGATGTGTTAGGTAAGATTTAGGATGCATAGGATTGGGAAGGAAACTGCAGGGGATGGGCACAATTGAAATGTGAAGCTTATTCAAGGATAAGTATGAACCTGTCAGGCAGGGAGGAATTGGTCGAGCAAGGGAGCCGTGATTTACGAAAGAAGTTGAATCTCTTGTCAAGAGGAAGAAGAAGGCTTATGTTAGGAAGAGACATGAAGGCTGAGTTAGGATGCTTGATAGTTACAAGTTAGCCAGGAAAGACCTATGTTCTATGTTCTATGATAGAATGTACAGGGAGAAATAAATGGGACATGTTATTTGTGTGATGTGATAATCATGAATGACTTTAACCTGCATCCGGATTGGCAGAATCAGATTGGCAGAGGTTGCCTGGAAAATGATTCACAGAATATTTTCAGGACAATTTCTTAAAGCAGTGTATTCTAAATAGGAGGCAGGTTATCTTCAACCTGGAAATGTGCAATGACACAGATTTAATCAATAATTTAATGGCGAAGGAACCCCTAACTGACAGTAATCCCAGTTAAATTTGCAGATTTGCCTATGACATCAAAATAATTTTAAAAAGTCAAAGAAAGTGAGAGAGTCTGGAAAGGGGTGGAGATTAAGTGAGATAGATTAAGTGAGTGGGTAAAAACTTGACAAATGAAGCAAGTAAATGTGAACCTGTCTATTTTGGCAGGAAGAATAGAAAAACAGTATACTGTTTAAATGGAGCAGGATTGCAGAACACAATGGTACAGAGGGATCTGGGTGTCCAGGTACATGAATCATATAAAGTTAGCATGCAAAAAAGGATTCTAGGCAATCCAAGATGGAGGATGGGAAAAATTTCTGGCTGTAAGAGCTGCTCCTTTTTTTGAGGTATTTTAGGTGTTGGAGGTGATTTCCTCGAATTCCAGGAGCAGCAATTACTGTTTTGAATGCTGTTGCATTGTTTTGGAACTTTGGGAAAAAAACGTCAAAACAACAGCAGTTTAAAAGGGAGAAGAACAGACAAAGGAAGCAGATGGTGACGACAGTGCAGGAGAGAGAGAGAACGAACCTGCACAGTTACCGCCTTTGCTGTTTGAATTCGTGTATCGCTGGACATCGGAGTGCATCTGGGAAAATTAACAAACAGTGAAATTCACAACTAATCTTGGAGGAACTGTTGGGCGAAGTTCACAGCACAGAATTAGAAAAGTTCATTGTTGTTTTAAGTCTGTCCAAGAGAAAGGCTGCAGTAGTGAGTATAGTGGTTATATGTTTTTGGAGATAAGTCTCTTGATTAAACTTAAAATATAAGCCATAGCTATTAATTTAATCTGGAGCAGTGTTTGTAGAGGAATAAGATGGTGTTATTTTCTGGGTCTGTAGATTGTGGAGGAGCAAAAATGGCCTTTGCAGTGATATGTACTTCTTGTCAGATGTGGGAGTTTAAAGAGAGTTTAAGGGTTACTGCAGATTATATCTGCCATAAATGCTGTTGGATGCAAAGCTTATCAGATCGAGTGGATCGGTTGGAGAGACAGATAGAAGCAATGAGGAATTTGCAACAGCAACAGTATGTGATGGATGGCAGTTATAGGAAGGGGGGAAAGTCTCAGATACAGTCACATAGATGGGTTAACTCCAGGAAGGATAAGAGAGGTAGGCACCTATGGCAGGAGTCTTTTGTGGATATACCCCTTTCAAACAGGTATGCTGTTTTGGAAAATGTAGGAGGTGATGGATTGTCAGGGGAACATAGCACGAACAGCCAAGTTTCTGGTATTGAGACTGGCTCTAATGCAATGAGGGGTACATTGGCTTCCAAGAGATCAATTGTGTTAGGGGATTCTGTAGTCAGAGGTAGTCAGAGAGATGTTTCCATGGCCAGCAGAGAAAAAGCAGAATGGTGTGTTGTTTCCCTGGTGCCAGGATCAAGGATGTCTCAGAGAGGGTGCAGAATGTTCTCACGGGGGAGAGGGGCCAGCAGGAGGTCATTGTCCACATTAGAACCAAGGACATTGGAAAGGAAAAGGTTGAGTCTCTGAAGGGAGATTACAGAGAGTTAGGCAGAAATTTAAAAAGGTCCTCAAGGTTAGTCATATCTGGATTACTCCCAGTGCTACGAGCTAGTGAGGGCAGGAATAGGAGGACAGAGCAGATGAATGCATGGCTGAGGAGCTGGTGTATGGGAGAGGGAATCACATTTTTGGATCATTGGAATCTCTTTTGGGGTAGAGGTGACCTGCACAAGAAGGACGGATTGGAAGGGGATTAATATACTGGCAGGGAAATTTGCTAGAACTGCTTGGGAGGATTTAAACTAGTAAGGTGGGGGGGTGGGACCCAGGGAGATAGTGAGGAAAGAGATCGATCTGAGAAGGGTACAGCTGAGAACAGAAGTGAGTCAAACAGTCAGGGCAGGCAGGGACAAGTAGGGCTAATAAATTAAACTGCATTTATTTCAAGGCAAGGGGCCTAACAGGGAAGGCAGATGAACTCAGGGCATGGTTGGGAACATGGGACTGGGATGATCATAGCAATTGCAGAAACATGGCTCAGGGATGGGCAGGACTGGCAGCTTAATGTTCCAGGATACAAATGCTACAGGAAGGATAGAAAGGGAGGCAAGAGAGGAGGGGGAATGGCATTTTTGATAAGGGATAGCATTACAGCTGTGCTGAGGGAGGATATTCCCGGAAGTACATCCAGGAAAGTTATTTGGGTGGAACTGAGAAATAAGAAAGGGATGATCACCTTATTGGGATTGTATTATAGACCCCCTAATAGTCAGAGGGAAATTGAGAAATAAACTTGTAAAGGGGATCTCAGCTATCTGTAAGAATAATAGGGTAGTTATGGTAGGGAATTTTAACTTTCCAAACATCGACTGGGACTGCCATAGTGTTAAAGGTTTAGTTGGAGAGAAATTTCTTAAGTGCGTACAAGACAATTTTCTGATTCAGTATGTGAATGTACCTACTACAGAAGGTGCAAAACTTGACCTACTCTTGGGAAATAAGGCAGGGCAGGTGACTGAGGTGTCAGTGGGGGAGCACTTTGGGGCCAGCGACCATAATTCTATTTGTTTTAAAATAGTGATGTAAAAGGATAGACCAGATCTAAAAGTTGAAGTCCTAAATTGGAGAAAGGCCAATTTTGATGGTATTAGGCAAGAACTTTCGAAAGCTGATTGGAGGCAGATGTTTGCAGGTAAAGAGACGGCTGGAAAATGGGAAGCCTTCAGAAATGAGATAACAAGAATCCAGAAAAAGTATATTCCTGTCAGGGTGAAAAGAAAGGCTGGTAGGTATAGGGAATGCTGGATGACTAAAGAAATTGAGGGTTTGGTTATGAAAAAGAAGGAAGCATATGTCAGGCATAGACAGGAGAGATCGAGTGAATCCTTAGAAGAGTATAAAGAAAGTAGGAGTATACTTAAGAGGGAAATCAGGACAGCAAAACAGGGACATGAGATAACTTTGGCAAATAGAATTAAGGAGAATCCAAAGCGTTTTTACAAATATATTAAGGACAAAAGGGTAACTAGGGAGAGAATAGGCCCCCTCAAAGATGAGCAAGGCGGCCTTTGTGTGGAGCCACAGAAAATGGGGGAGATACTAAATGAATATTTTGCATCAGTATTTACTGTGGAAAAGGATATGGAAGACATAGACTGTAGGGAAATAGATGGTGACATCTTGCAAAATGTCCAGATTACAGAGGAGGAAGTGCTGGATGTCTTCAAATGGTTAAAGGTGGATAAATCCCCAGGACCTGATCAGGTGTACCCGAGAACTCTGTGGGAAGCTAGCGAAGTGATTGCTGGGCCTCTTGCTGAGATATTTATATCATCGATAGTCACAGGTGAGGTGCTGGAAGACTGGAGGTTGGCAAACGTGGTGCCACTGTTTAAGAAGGGCGGTAAAGACAAGCCAGGGAACTATAGACCGGTGAGCCTGACCTCAGTGGTGGGTAAGTTGTTGGAGGGAATCCTGAGGGAGAGGATGTACATGCATTTGGAAAGGCAAGGACTGATTCAGGATAGTCAACATGGCTTTGTGCGTGGGAAATCATGTCTCACAAACTTGATTGAGTTTTTTGAAGAAGTAACAAAGAAGATTGATGAGGGCAGAGCAGTAGATGTGATCTATATTGGGGGGGGGGGTGTGGGGGGTGTAGGTTTGCTCGCTGAGCTGTAGGTTTGATATCCAGACGTTTCATTACCCGGCGAGGTAACATCATCAGTGGCGACCTCCAAGTAACCTATATGGACTTCAGTAAGGCGTTCGACAAGGTTCCCCATGGGAGACTGATTAGCAAGGTTAGATCTCATGGAATACAGGGAGAACTAGCCATTTGGATATAGAACTGGCTTAAAGGTAGAGGACAGAGGGTGGTGGTGGAGGGTTGTTTTTCAGACTGGAGGCCTGTGACCAGTGGAGTGCCACAAGGATCGGTGCTAGGGTTTATGTAGGGTTTACCTTTTGTCATTTACATTTGTGGGCGGCACGGTGGCACAGTGGTTAGCACTGCTGCCTCACAGCGCCAGAGACCCGGGTTCAATTCCCGCCTCAGGCGACTGACTGTGTGGAGTTTGCACGTTCTCCCCGTGTCTGCGTGGGTTTCCTCCAGGTGCTCCGGTTTCCTCCCACAGTCCAAAGATGTGCAGGTCAGGTGGATTGGCCATGCTAAATTGCCCGTAGTGTTAGGTAAGGGGTAGATGTAGGGGTATGGGTGGGTTGCGCTTCGGCGGGGCGGTGTGGACTTGTTGGGCCGAAGGGCCTGTTTCCACACTGTAAGTAATCTAATCTAATCTAATCTAATCTAATCTAAATGATTTGGATGAGAGCATAAGAGGTACAGTTAGTAAGTTTGCAGATGACACCAAAATTGGAGGTGTTAGTGGACAGCGAAGAGGATTACCTCAGATTACAACAAGATCTGGACCAGATGGGCCAATGGGCTGAGAAGTGGCAGATGCAGTTTAATTCAGATAAATGCGAGGCGCTGCACTTTGGGAAAGCAAATCTTAGCAGGACTTATACACTTAATGGTAAGGTCCTAGGGAGTATTGCTGAACAAAGAGACCTTGGAGTGCAGGTTCATAGCTCCTTGAAAGTGGAGTCGCAGGTAGATAGGATAGTGAAGAAGGCGTTTGATATGCTTTCCTTTATCCATCAGAATATTGAGTACAGGAGTTGGGAGGTCATGTTGCGGCTGTACAGGACATTGGTTAGGCCACTGTTGGAATATTGCGTGCATTTCTGGTCTCCTTCCTATGGGAAAGATGTCGTGAAACCTGAAAGGGTTCAGAAAAGATTTACAAGGATGTTGCTAGGGTTGGAGGATTTGAGCTACAGGGAGAGGCTGAACAGGCTGGGGCTGTTTTCCCTGGAGCTGAGGGGTGACCTTATAGAGGTTTACAAAATTATGAGGGGCATGGATAGGATATATAGACAAAGTCTTTTTCCCTGGGGTGAGGGAGTCCAGAACTAGAGGGCATAGGTTTAGGGTGAGAGGGGAAAGATATAAAAGAGACCTAAGCGGCAACCTTTTCACACAGAGGGTGGTATGTGTATGGAGTGAACTGCCAGGGGATGGGGTGGAGGCTGGTACAATTGCAACATTTAAGAGGCATTTGGATGGGTGTATGAATAGGAAGGGTTTAGGAGGGATATGGGCTGGGTGCTGGCAGGTGGGACGAGATTGTTGGGATATCTGGTCGGCATGGACAGGTCGCCATGCTGTACATCTCTGTAAGTACAGAAAGTAATTAGGCAGGAAAAAGGACATCCTATACTGCAAGGCAAATGGAATATAAAAGTATAAAAGTTTTGCTGCAGCTGTACAGAGCATTGTTAGGATTAGAGTCGGTGACCCGATACTGATTAAAAAACCAAAGAACTGCGGGTGCTGGAAATCAGAAACAAAATCAAAAATTACTGGAAAAACTCAGCAGATCTGGCAGCATCTGTGGAAAGAAAGCAGAGTAAATGTTTTGTGTCCAAATAGTCTTCTTCAGATCTGGAAATGTTACTGATAATGATTAAATAAGCGATTGCCAGTCAGGGATTAACTAACTCCATGGCATTAATTTAAAACTCTAAAGCATGCTACAAGTTCTCAATCAGGCTTTACAGCAAACCAACTGATCCCTGTCTGTGATCCAACTTGTAGACCCACAGCAGACAGTCAGACAGAGGCATCACATTGTATACCACAAGGATTCTGGATAATCCAAGATAGAGGACGGGAAAAAATTGTGCCTGTAAGTGCTCCTTTTCTGAGATATTTTTGGTGTTGGAGCTAATTTCCTTGAATTCTAGGAGCTGTAATTGCTAATCTATAAACTGTTGGATTGTTTTGGAACTTTGGGGGAGAAAAGCTCAAAACAACAACACTATAAAAAGGAGGAAGACAGACAAAGGGCAGGGACAACATGGGCAGTTTGTTGGGCCCCTTGCTGAAATATTTGTATCATCGATAGTCACAGGTGAGGTGCCGGAAGACTGGAGGTTGGCTAACGTGGTGCCACTGTTTAAGAAGGGCGGTAAAGACAAGCCAGGGAACTATAGACCAGCGAGCCTGATGCTGGTGGTGGGCAAATTTTAGATTAGATTAGATTACTTACAATGTGGAAACGGGCCCTTCAGCCCAACAGGCCCACACCGACCCGCCGAAGAGCAACCCACCCAGACCCATTCCCCTACATTTACCCCATCACCTAACACTATGGGCAATTTAGCATGGCCAATTCACCTAACCTACACATCTTTAGACTGTGGGAGGAAACCGGAGCACCCGGAGGAAACCCACGCAGACACGGGGAGAATGTGCAAACTCCACACAGGCAGTTGCCTGGGGTGGAATTTGAACCCAGGTCTCTGGTGCTGTGAGTGCAGTGCAGTGAGTGCTCTGGTGCAGTGCTAACCACTGTGCCACCGTTGTTGCTGGAGGGAATCCTGAGGGACAGGGTGTACATGTATTTGGAAAGGCAAGGACTGATCAGGGATAGTCAAAATGGCTTTAATGCGTGGGAAATCATGTCTCACAAACTTGCTTGAGTTTTTTGAAGAAGTAACAAAGAGGACTGATGAGGGAGTGGTAGACATGATCTATGTGGACTTCAGTAAGGCGTTCAACAAGTTCTCCGTGGGAGACTGACTAGATCTCATGGAAAACAGGAAGAACTAGCCATTTAGATACAGAACTGGCTCAAAGGTAGAAGGTACATGGTGGTGGAGGGTTGTTTTTCAGACTGGAGGCCTTGGACCAGTGGAGTGCCACAAGGATCGGTGCTGGGTGCACTACTTTTCATCATTTATATAAATTATTTGGATTTGAGTATAAGAAGTACAGTTAGTAAATTTGCAGATGATTCCAAAATTGGAGGTGTAGTGGGCAGCGAAGAAGGTTACCTCAGATTACAATGGGATCTTGATCAGATGGGCCAATGGGCTGAGGAGTGGCAGATCGAGTTTAATTTAGATAAATGTGAAGTGCTTCATTTTGGGAAAGCAAATCTTAGCAGGACTTACACAGGCAATGGTAAGGTCCTCAGGGGTGATGCTGAACAAAGAGACCTTGGAATACAAGTTCATAGCTCCTTGAAAGTGGAGTCACAGGTAGATAGGATAGTGAAGAAGACATTTGGTATGCTTTCCTTTATTGGTCAGAGTATTTAGTATAGGAGTTGGGAGGTCATGTTGCGGCTGTACAGGACATTGGTTAGGCCACTGTTGGAATATTGCGTGCAATTCTGGTCTCCTTCCTATTGGAAAGATGCCGTGAAACTTGAAAGGGTTCAGAAAAGATTTACAAGGATGTTGCCAGGGTTGGAGGATTTGAGCTATAGGGAGAAGTTGAATAGACTAGGGTTGCTCTCCCTGGAGTGTTGGAGGCTGAGGGGTGACCTTATAGAAGTTTATAAAATCATGAGGTGCATAGACAAAGTCGTTTCCCTGGGGTGGAGGAGTCCAGAAGTGGAGGGCATAGATTTAGGGTGAGAGGGGAAAGATATAAGAGACCTAAAGGGCAACTTTTTCACGCAGAGGGTGGTATGTGTATGGAATGAACTGCCAGAGGAAGTGGTGGAGGCTGGTACAATTATGACATTTAAAAGGCATCTGGATGGGTATATGAATAGGAAGGGTTTGGCGAGATATGGACCAAGTACTGGCAGGTGGGACTAGATTGGGTTGGGATATCTGGTTGGCATGGACAGGTTGGACTGAAGGGTCTGTTTCCGTGCTGTACATCTCTATGACTCTATGATTCTATGCTGTATGACCCAGCAGTAACCTGCATAGTTGCTGCCTTTGTTATCTGTTTACAAGTATCTCTGAACATCAGAGTTCGTTCTAAGAAAAATAAATGAACAGCGAAATTCTCAGCTGACCTTGGAGAAACCTGTGTGGGAGAGCGCACAGCAAGGGAGCAGCTAAGTAGCTTTATAAAGTATAATCTTACTGATTTTCTTTTTGTAAATCTACAATAGTGAGTAGAATAGATTTTTTTATTATATGTTGTGTAATGTGTTTCTTGATTAAACTTTAAAAATATAAAAACACAGTTACCAAGCTAGCATGGAGCAGTGTTTTTTAAAGCAGTAGGGCTGTGCTACCTTCTGGGTCTGTCGATTGTTATGGTTCAAAGATGGCCTTTAGTACAGTGATGTGCTCTTCTAATTGGATGTGGGAGATTAGGAAGAGTATCCATATTACAGATGATTACATCTGTTCAGAAGTGTTGGTTGCAATTTCTATCAGATCACATGGACTGGTTGGATTAGCAGTTAGAGGCAATGAGGAATTTACAGGAGCCAGTTGCAGAGTGGGCAATAAACCACAGATACAGTCAGGTAGATGGGTTACCACCAGGAAAGATAGGAAGGGAGGCAAGTAGTGCAGGAGTCTCCTGTGGCTATCCCCATCTCAAACAAGTACACTGTTTTGGAAAATATACAGGGTGATGGACTCTCAGGGGAATGTAGCACAAACAGCCAAGTTTCTGGTGCTGAGACTGGCTCTAATGTAATGAGAGGTACGTCGGGTTCCAAGCAATCAATTGTGTTCGGGGACTCTCTGGTCAGTGGCACAGACAGACGTTCCTGCGGCCGACAGCAAGAAATAAGAATGATGCATTGCCTCCCTGGTGCCAGGGTCAAGGATATCTCTGAGAGGGTGCAGAATGTTCTCAAAGGGGAGAGGGACCAGCGGGAGGTTGTTGTACACATTGGCATTAATGACATAGGAAGGGAAAAGGATAACACTCTGAGGAGAGAATATAGGAAGTTAGGCAGCAATTTAAAAAGGACGTCCTTGAGGGGAGTAATATCTGGATTACTCCTGGTGCTACAAGCTAGTGAGAGTTGGAATAGGAGGATAGAGCAGGTGAATGCAAGACTGAGAAGCTGGTGTGGGGGAGAAGGGTTCACATTTTTGGATCATTGGAATCGCTTCTGGGGTAGAAGTGACTTGTATGAGAAAGGTGGATTGCACTTGAATTGGAAGGAGACTAATATACAGGTGGGGAGATTTGTTAGAGCTGCTCAGGAGGATTTAAACTAGTAAGGTGGGGCAGTGGGACACAGGGAGTTAGTGAGGAAGAAATCAGTCTGAGACTGGTACAGTTGGGATAAAAAATAAGTCAAACAGACAGGGCAGGCAGGAACAAAGTAGAGAACAAGGTAGGATTGATAAATTAAACTGCACTTATTTCAGTGCAAAAGGCCTGACAGCTAAGGCAGATGAACTCAGGGCATGGTTAGGAATTGGGATATCATAGCAATTACAGAGATGTGGCTCAGGGTAGACATGACTGGTAGCTTAATGTTGAAAGGTATAGATCCTGTAAGCAATATCGAAGGGGAGGAGTGCATTTTTGATATTACAGCTGTACAGATCTCAGTTATCTGTAAGAATAATAGGGTGGTTATGGTAGGGGATTTTGACTTCCCAAACATAGACTGGACTGCCATAGTGTTAAGGAATTGGATGGAGAGCAATTTGTTAAGTGTGTACAAGAAAACCTTCTGATTCAGTGTATGGATGTACCTACTAGAAAAGATGCAAAATGTGACCTACTCTTGGGAAATAAGGCAGGGCAGGTGACTGAGGTGTCAGTGGGGGAGCACTTTGGGGCCAATGATCATTCTGTTAGTTTTAAAATAGTGCTGGCAAAAGATAGACCTAATCCAAAAGTTAATGTTCTAAATTGGAGGAAGGCCAATTCTATCAAAGCTGTAGAATTTATCTTTCTTGGGTTCAAAATGGATAACTTCGCATGTGTTCATGTTGTCAAAAGGCTTTGAGACCCTTGAGCAATCTTACCAGGATAACAAGGAGCTGCCCTCACTAGACACAGTGTGGCTGGTGTTAGAAAGAGAAGAAACACAGGCAGACAAATGTGTGGAATCCAGTAACTAGCAGCAGGTAGGAGACTTTATGGAAAAAATATTTCAATAATCTAACAGTAAGAAGCACACTTGCTGTATCACTGAATACTATGAATTGCAGGATTCTGTCTTAGTATGAATTAACTAGTGTTCTGATGAAGCCTAAGCCTGAAGATGGCTCTTGACCTTGTCTTCCCTTTTTCTCTGGCTTGAAGCCAAATTTGTGGATGTGGACATAAAGGCCCACACAGCAAGAGTCCACGTTAATTCCGTCTGTTTTCTTTTTGCCCGATTACTGAATTAGTTTTCCTGTTCACAGCTCTACCACAGTTAACTGCCCGTGCTCTTACATTCAGCATTTGTGTATTCACTGTCTCAAGCTTTTTACGTCATGCCCTATACCACCCTTCACAGAGTCAATTCTCTGCAGTTCCAGGGGGCAGAAACACAGTGGAAAGAAACAGCTAAACAAAATGTTTTTTTTAAATCTGAAAAAGACACATTGATGATACATTGCATTGTATTTATGCTTGCCATATCACAAGTATATATGCAGTAATTTGTTCAAAAGACATAGTCCTGTACATTACTAGTGCTCTATCTCTAGCATCACTGAATGCTGTGCATAGAACTCTGACAATCAGCCAATAGTCCAGGGGAAACACAGCTGGTCAGATAGCACCCAAGGAACAGGAGAATCGACATTTCAGGCATTAGCCCTCCATCAGGGGTTTTCTTGCTCCTCAGATGCTGCCTGGCCTATTGTGCTTTTCCAGCACCACACTCTCAATTCTGATCTCCAGCATCTGCAGTCCTCACTTTCTCCCAGTAGTCCAGGGGATCATTGCAAATCTCAAACACTTCCTACACCAACAGACGTTTCAACAAGATTCTCAACCTCATGGAGACAAAACCTTTCACCCACTGTCCATGATTATTGGAAACAAATCAACTTCCTTGCATTGATGTACTGGCACTGGAGGGGGTGCAGAGGAGGTTCACTAGGTTGATTCCACAATTGAGGGGGTTAGCTTATGAGGAGAGACTGGGATTATATTCATTGGAATTTAGAAGATTGGGGGAACGATTTTATAGAAACATAAAATTATGGAGGGAATTGATAAGATAGATGAGAGAGGATGGTTCCACTGGCAGGTGAAGCTAGGACAAGAGGGCAGAGCCTCAAAACTAGGGGGAGCAGATTTAAGACAGAATTGAGAAGGAACATCTTCACCCAGAGGCTTATGAATCTGTGGAATTCCCTGTCCTGTGAGTAGTTGACACCACTTCAATAAATATTTATAAAGTGCAGATAGATCTTCTTTTTGAACAATGTAGGAATTAACAGTTATATTGAGAGCAGGGGTAAGTGGAACTGAGACCATGAAAAGATCAGGCATGATCTTATTGAGTGGCCGAACAAGCTAGATGGGCCCAACAGCCCACTCCTGCTCGGGGATCTTATGCTGTTCTGTTATGATCGGGACTGGTGGGATGAGGTCACAGAAACAATTAACAACATCCACTGGAGCCCTGAGGCTGTAAATGACTTCCCAGGGTTCCCCATCGTGGATAGTGCAAAAGCTAACATTTGCAAAACATATTACAGGCAAGAGATTCAAAGAGCTGGCTGTGGATAAGATTGAGGAGTTACTTTAATTTTGTCAAGCAGAACTCTCTACACAAGAATTGGTGGCACTGAGGAAATTACATCGATATAAAGAGAAGGAGGAGGAGAGCCTGAGAAAGGCCAAATTCCTCCAATGGTAATAGCAGTCCTCCAGAGGGCAGCTGAAGGTTGACACCCCACAGTACAAACATGAAGTAGAATAGGTATCTGACAGCATCAGCTCACCACTGGCTGTGAAGGGCTGCACATTACTGAATAACAAGCAGCAGCTCAGGTTATAATGCACTGGCACCAGCCAAATGGCCCCCATCGCCCAGGCACTTTGGTATCTGACATTTACGAACCCCTCATAGTCATCATGGCACCACTCTGGTGTATGTGCAGACTGCTCAGGAATTGTAGGATGCATCAGCAACTAGATACCTATTCTACTTCATGTTTGTACTGTGGGGTGTCAACCTTCAGCGCATGGATAGGACCCAGCCCATGGACTGGACCAAGCTGCATCTAAGGGCTTATCCTGATAGCTCTTACTCACTCAGCACCTCCCAGCATGGGCTCAGTATCCCTGCCTAGCCTTGCTGCACCATACTGCACTTGTTGGCATGTTGTCATATCAGAGAGATCCAAAGACTGTCCCTACTGCTGGATTGACATCCTCTTCTGTGCAGATAGACTGCTTCTCAGTAAGGTTTTGTCTAGGGCGAGAGCAGGGTGACATCATGAGGTATAACATATCTACAGAGGGGGAAAGCATTTTTGGAGGTGGGGAAAAGGCAGGAAGGAGGCACTAGAGATGCATGGGATATGCTGAATAGTGTTGCAGGGCATTGTAGGCTACGGGGGAAATCCTCTTGTCAGTGATCACCACTATAGCCTCCATGGCAGGAGCATGGAGAGCGGCTTGGGTATCTTTGAGGTGTCATCGCAGGCCTCGAGGGCATGGAGGAAAGTTAGAGGCAGAGTTCAATGTGTTTTGTCTTCTCATAGGCAGTGGGTGGAAAAGGACTGCTGCAAGATAAAAGCTGACAATAAGGATGGTGATGGGGGTTTGTGGGGTACCTGGTAATCTGGTAGATCCTGGGACAGCCAGTGTTCACTACAAGCTGCATACCCATCCCACCTTCACTGCTATTCTCTAGATGCGAAATACAACTGGAGAATGCTGGGATAGTGCCCAGGGTGGGTGGGGTCAGCATCAGTTTGTTGGGTGGTAGTGCGAGATCCACATTTGATGGACAAATACAGGAAGCATGGGTTTGCAAACTCCAGCCATGTTTCACGTGTAAACCTTTCTTTGCACATGTACATGACATTTGGAGTTAATGTACTGATTTGTTAAACACTGGTCACACCACAGGCAGCAGCTAAACTAACGTTGTCATGTCAGTGATCCTGAGGTGAGCAGCAGTGACCTAAAGGAGGTGAGTGCTCGGCAGAGTGTTCCATCACTTGTAAAACTTCCAAGCGAACTGTGGGACGAGAGCAGCATCATTGCAATGTAGTCATGGGAGATGATGGACTCGAATATAATGGAAAGAGGCATGGTTGAGGTGAGCCAAGAATGGGGAAAAGGTTGGAGCACAGCAGGCATTGCCTTTCCATGTAGGTGAGAGTCACCAAGTTGCCACCCATGCTTTGACTCGCATTGTGGTGAACCAGATGATGGTGCAGCTAAAGATCCAGTTTCGGTCCCTAGTAGACATTAGTAAGACGTTTAATAAGGTTCCCCATGGTAGACTAATGGAGAAAGTGAAGTCACATGGTGTGCAGGGTGTTCTTGCTAGGTGGATAAAGAACTGGTTGAGCAACAGGAGACAGAAAGTAGTAGTTGAAGGGAGTTTCTCGAAATGGAGAAAGGTGACCAGTGGTGTTCCACAGGGGTCAGTGTTGGGGCCACTGTTGTTTATGATATACATAAATGATCTGGAAGAGGGCACTGTTGGTATGATCAGCAAGTTTGCAGATGACACGAAGACTGGTGGAGTAGCAGAAAGCATAAGGGACTGTCAGAGAATACAGGAGAGTATAGATAGACTGGAGAGTTGGGCAGAAAAGTGGCAGATGGCTTTCAATCCAGACAAATGTGAGATGATGCATTTAGGCAATTCGAGAGTGAATTATACAATGAACAGAAGAGCCTTGGGAAAAGTTGATGGGCAGAGAGATCTGGGAGTGCAGGTCCATTATACCCTGAAGATTGCTGCACAGGTGGATAGGGTGATCAAGAAGGCATATAGTATGCTTGCCGTCAATGGACGGGGTATTTAGTATAAGAGCTGGCAGGTCATGTTAAAATTGTACAAGACATTGGTTCAGCCGCATTTAGAATACTGTGTACAGTTCTGGTCGCCACATTACCAAAAGGATGTGGACGCTTTGGAGAGGGTGCAGAGAAGGTTTGCAAGGATGTTGCCTGGTATGGAAGGTGTTAGCTATGAAGAGAGGTTGAGTAGGTTAGGTTTATTTTCACTAGAAAAAAGGAGATTGAGGGGGGACCTGATTGAGGTTTACAAAATCATGAAGGGTATAGAGAGGGTGGAGAGAGACCAGCTTTTTCCCAGGGTGAAGGATTCAATAACGAGAAGTCATGCTTTCAAGGTGAGAGGTGGAAAGTTTAAGGGGGATACACGTGGCAAGTACTTCACATAGAGGGTGGTGGGCGTTTGGAACACGTTGCCAGCAGAGGTGGTAGAGGCAGGCACGGTAGATTCATTTAAGATGCGACTGGACAGATGGATGAGTAGGTGGGGAGCAGAGGGATACAAATGCTTAGGAATTGACCAGCTCAGGCTTGAAGGACCAAAGGGCCTGTTCCTGGGCTGTAAATTTTCTTTGTGTAATCTGGACAGTGTGCTGCATCGTCCTGTGCACAATTGGATCATGCAACAAGACAAGCTTGTGATGGGTGCTGAGGAGACAGGGAAATATGAGCTGTTGTCTGAGGAGAAGGATGAGGACACTGAACTGGAAGAAGCTCTCCTTGTGGATGTCAGAGCTCAGCAACATGACCTGACTGGCACTCGGTTCCAGCAAGTGAAAGCTGGCTGCAGACAATGATCATGGACTGTCAAAGTCAAGATGCCAATACTTGACTTGAACTTTGGGATTGAACTGCAACCTGTATTTGTTCCCTTTTTTCAATTCTCTCATGGGAAACTAGCATCGCTGGCTGGGCTAGCATTCATTGCCCATCCCTAGTTGCCCCTTGAGAAGGTGGTGGTGAGCTGCCTTCTTGAACCACTATAGTCTCTATGCTGTAGGTTGACCCATTATACCCTTAGCGAGGGAATTCCAGGAGTTCGAACCAACAACAGTGAAGGAATGTGAGGGAGGTGAACTTGCATGGGGTGGTGTTCCTGTATATCTAGATAGAAGTGAGTTTGGAAGGTGCTGTCTAAGGTGAATTTCTGCAGTGCTTCTCATAGACAGTACACTCTGTTGGTGGTGAAGGGAGTGAATGCTTCTGGATGTGTTGCCAATCAAGTGGGCTGTTATAGTGGATGGAGTCAAGCTTCTTGAATGTTGTTGGATCTGCACGCATTCAGGCAAGAGGGAAATATTCCATTGTACTCTTGACTTGTGCATTGTGTTATGACATGGAGTAAACTCTCCTGCTCAATTTAACCCAGCAACACAGAAAAGACTTATCCCTTGCAGTAATCTGTGAAAATTCGATAGGCCAAGAACTGGTTAAAGTAAAAATTAACAACTTTATTTCTTAAAGTAGAACAGAGAATAAATAACTAACAACTATTTAGAACTCCTTTCTCTAACCTACCGTTTACATTCCCTTCTATAATACTAGTCTGATAAAACTCCCATTTAAGATTTACAAAACAAATCTTCTTACCTCAAAACCAGGCAGCTTTCGGTTCTTCTCTGTATTCCTGTCTTCTTTTCTTCTTCTTGAGGATTCTGTTTCACAGGTTACTGATCAATAAAGGTAACTTTAAGAGAGCTATTCTCTGGGCAGTTTGCAGATGTCGTTGGCTTGGCAGTTCTCCTCCCAACTGTTCAATTTTCTCTGGTCTTATACCCCCAAAGCATCGGATTGTGTCATTGGCTCTTAAGATTGTCAATATACTAAACTCAAACTTGATTGGAGTTTGGTATTTTTTGGGATATAATTTAAACTGATTAGCCAAATTCAAATCTATTTTTTTGTCTCCCGGCAAACAGCTACCCTAGCGACCCCAGTAGCTGGATCACATGTTACATTGTATCTTATTAAGAACACTTGGTGCTGTCACTGTTAGCTTTTAACACCCATATCTTCATAACACCTCCACTCTTAAGAAAAAAATGAACCATCATAATGAAAAAAGGCTTCTTTTTTCTATTTTTTAAACACATTACCCTAACATACAGATAACTTTAATATAAGTTCACCTTAACTTCTTCCCATATACCTGAGTATATATAAAATATTAAATAAATTCAAATCGCATCTAAACTCTATCAGTTAAATCCACAATAAAGTATCTGCAATTACATTCTTATGACCCACATGTATGATTTTTAAATTAAAAGTCTGTACTGTAAGATTCCAATGAAATAGTCTCATATTCATGTCTTTAAAGCATTCTAAGAATGTAAGAGGATTGTGATCCGTGTACACAACCTCTCCAACACATTGTTTGTGACATACACATTAAACTGTTGTAAGGCCAGTTCCAAACTCAATCATTCCTTTTCGATTGTGGAGTATTTCCTCTGGTGGATTCAATCCCATCCTCATCTTCCTGACAGAGTACAGCTCCAACTCCTATGTCACTAGCATCGATGGTGACTTTGAAAGGTTTCGAAAAGTTTGGTGTAGCTAAAACTGGTTTGGTGGTTAATATTGATTTCTGTCCACTGAAACTTTGTGTTCTTCTTCAGCAAATTGGTTAATGGTGTCACGACACTGCTGAAGCTTGAACAAACGTCCGATAGAATCTGCTGAATCCTAAGAATCGAAGCACCTCTTTCTTTGAGGTTCGTCGTGGAAATTGCTCAATGACCTTCGCCTTTGCATTTCATGGGGTCAACTTTCCATGACCAAGAACGTCATCTCTGCTTTTGCAAATTCTGTTTTATTTAAGTTTATCACCAGTTTTGCTTCTCATGGTCATTCAAAGAGCTCTGCCAACTGTACCATGTGATCTTTCCAGGACTTACTAAAGATCACCACATCGTCCAAATAGACTGCACAGTTTGTTGACCCAGCCACAACTCTGTTCATGAATCTTTGGAATGTGGCAGGCACATTCTTCATTCCAAAGGGCATCACTTTAAACTTAAAAAGCCCATTTGGGTTTACAAATGCAGAAGTTTCTTTCAATGTCTCTGCCAGTAACCACACATTAAGTCCAACCTGGTGATGTAACTGGCTTATCTGACTTTCTCGATATAGTCCTCCAATCTAGGAATTGGATATGAGTCCAATTTTGTATCTATGTTGACAAAGAACAAAGAAGATTTACAGCCCAGGAACAGGCCTTTTGGCCCTCCAAGCCTGAACCGATCCAAATCCACTGTCTAAACCTATCACCCAATTCCTAAGGATCTGTATCCGTCTGCTCCCCACCTACTCATGCATCTGTCCAGATGCACCTTAAATGAATCTACTACCCTACTACCTCTGCTGGCAATGCATTCCAGGCACCTACCACTCTCTGTGTAAAGTACTTTCCACACGTTTTTCCCCCTTAAACATTTCTCCCCTCACCTTGATAGCGTGACCTCTCATTATTGGATCCCTCACGCTGGATAAAGCTTATCTCTGAGGAAGGGCTTATGCCCGAAACGTCGATTCTCCTGCTCCTTGGATGCTGCCTGACCTGCTGTGCTTTTCCAGCAACACATTTTCAGCTCTGATCTCCAGCATCTGCAGTCCTCACTTTCTCCTCCTTATCTCTATCTACCTAGTCCATACTCTTCATGATTTTGTAGACCTCAATCAGGAGCCCCCCCCCCCCCCCCCCCATCTCCTTTTTTCTAATGAAAACAATCCTAACCTACTCAACCTCTCTTCATAGCTAGCATCTTCCATACCAGGCAACATCCTTGTAAACCTTCTCTGCACCCTCTCCAAAGCGCCCACATCCTTTTGGTAATGTGGCAACCAGACTGTACACAATATTCTAAATGCAGCCGAACCAATGTCTTGTACAATTTTAACATGACCTACCAGCTCTTATACTCAATATCCCATCCAGTGAAGGCAAGCATACAATATGCCTTCTTGACCACTCTATCCACCTGTGCAGAAACCTTCAGGGTACAATGGACCTACACTCCCAGATCTCTCTGCCCATCAACTTTTCCGACGACTCTTCCGTTTACAGTATAGTTCAATCTAGAATTAGACTCCCCAAAATGTATCACCTCACATTTGCTTGGATTGAACTCCACCTGTTATTTCTCCACCCAACTCTCCAGTCTATCTATATCCTCCTGTATTCTTTGACAGCCCCCTACGCTTTCTGCTATTCCACCAATCTTCGTGTCATCTGCAAACTTACTGATCAGACCACCAATGCCCTCTTCGAAATCATTTATGTATATCACAAACAACAGTGGCCCCAGCACTGACCCCTGTGAAACACCACTTTTCTCCATTTCGAGAAACTCCCTTCAACTACAGGCCGAAGGGCCTGTACTGCGCTGTAATGTTCTAACTACTACTCTCTGTCTCCTGTTGTTCAACCAGTTTTTTATCCACCTAGCTGGAACACCCTGCACACCATGTGACTTCACTTTCTCCATCAGTTTACCATGAGCCACCTTATCAAATGCTTTACTGAAGTCCATGTAGATGAAATCTGCAGCCCTTCTTTCATCTATCAACTTGGTCATTTCCTCAAAGAACTCGATTAAGTTGGTACGGCATGATCTCCCCTGCACAAAACCATGTTGCTTATTGATAAGCCCATAGATTTTCTGTCTCAGTACCTTCTCCAGCAACTTTCCCACCACTGACGTCAGGCTCACTGGTCTGTAGTCACCTGGAATTTCCCTACTACCCTTCTTGTACAGGGGAACACCATGAGCAACCCTCCAGTCCTCTGGCACCTCACCTGTGTTTAAGGATGCGACAAAGATATCTGTCAGGGTCCCAGCTATTTCTTCTCTCACCTCCCTCAGCAACCTGGGATAGATCCTATTTGGTCCTGGGCATTTATCCACCTTAATATCCTTTAGCCTACAAAGCACATCTTCCCTCCTTATGTCAACATGATCCAGAGTAAACAAACTTCAATCTTAACCTCAACATTCATCATGTCCCTCTCCTCAGCGAACACTGATGCAAAGTAATCATTGAGAATCGCACCCATTTTCTGAGGTTCAACACACAACCTTCTTCTGTTTCCTTTAGTGGACCAACCCTTTCTCTAGTTACCCTCTTGCTTCTTATATAAGAGTAAAAGGCCTTGAGATTCTCCTTAATTCTGCTCGCTAAAGTTATTTCATGACCCCTTTTAGGTGGCTTGATTACTTATTTAAGAGTGGTCCTACTCTCCCAATATTCCTCCAAGGCCTGTTCTGCTCTTAGCTGCCTGGGCCTTATGTACACTTCCCTTTTCCTCTCGGCTAGTCGCACGATTTCTCCTGTCATCCACAGTTCATGAATCTTGCCTTCCCTATCCCTTGTTTTCAAACTGTCATAGCTATCCTGCATTATCTTCAATCTATCTTTGATATCCTGCCACATATCAATGTGGATTTCCCTTCAAATAGCTGCTCCCAATCCACTTTTCCCAGCTCCTGCCGAATTTTGATATAATTGGCCTTGGCCCAGTTTCGTACTCCTCCCTTCGGACAACTCTCATCTTTGTCTATGATTATTCTAAAACTTACAGAATAATGATCACTATTTCTAAAGAAATCCCCCACTGCAACTTCTACACCCTGGTCTAGCTTATTCCCCAATACCAAGTCCAATATGGCCCCTTTCTTTATCGGACTATTGACATACTGCTCTAGAAGACTTTCCTGGATGCTCCTTACAAATTCTGCCTCATCCAGACCTCTGACACTAAGTGTATCCCATCACCACCACCCTGTTGCCTCTACATCTTTCCATAATCTGTTTACCTATTTGTTCTTCTCCCTCACACTCACTGTTGGGAGGCCTGTAGTACAGCCCCAACAATGTAACTGCCCCTTCTTATTTCTCAGCTCCACCCATAATGCCTCACTACTCAAGCCCTCTATAGTGTCCTCCTTTAGCACAGCAATGCAACTCCTCCTCCACTTTTACTTCCCTCCCTGTCCTGTCTGAAGCACCTATATCCTGGAATATTTAGTTGCCAATCAGCCCTTCCTCAACCAAGTCTCTGTGATTGCAATAACATCATACTCTCAGGCACCAATCCAAGCCCTAAGTTCATCTGCCTTACCCACAATACTCCTTGCATTAAAGTATATGCACTTCAGACCATTAGTTCTTTTGCGTTCATCTGCTCTCTGCCTACTCTTCCCCTTGGTAATGCTAACTTCATGATCATAGAACATAGAATAGTACAGCACAGAACAGACCCTATGGCCCATGATGTTGTGCTGAGGATTAATCCTAATGTAAAATAAAATAACTTAACCTACACACCCCTCAATTCACTGCTATCCATGTGCATGTCCAACAATCGCTTAAATGTACCTAATGACTCTGCTTCCACCACCACCGTTAGCAATTCTCTGCATAAAGAACCTTCCTCTTACGTCCCCTCTCTTCCTTTCTCCTAACATATTAAAACTATGACCCCTTGTGCCAGTCAATCCTGCCCTGGGGAAAAGTCTCTGGCTATTGACTCTATCCATGCCTCTCATTATCTTGTATACCTCGATCAGGTCACCTCTCTTCCTCCTTCTCTCCAGAGAGAAAAGTCCAAGCTTAGTCAACCTCTCTTTATAAGTCATGATTTGGAGATGCCGGTGTTGGACTGGGGTGTACAAAGTTAAAAATCACACAACACCAGGTTATAGTCCAACAGGTTTAATTGGAAGCACACTAGCTTTCGGAGCGTCGCTCCTTCATCAGGTGGTAGTGGAGGGCTCAATCCCAACACAGAGAATTTATAGCAAAAATTTACAGTGTGATGTAACTGAAATTATACATTGAAAAATTGATTGTCTGTTAAGCCTTTCATCTGTTAGAATACAGTGATAGTTTCACTTCTTTCATGTGTAAATCACAAAACTCTTTTTTAAAAAGTTGTATTCTCGGGTTAGCTACAAAACTACACCACGTACATGCACGCCAAGAACAAAAAACTGGAGAAACTTGGCATTCTCACCAGGAATAGCAAAGGTCACCCTGGAACCACAGTAGACAACATTATCACTGCGGGGAAGTCTATTATCAACATATCGGACCACACCCTTCGACCGGAAGAGATTGAAGTCCTGAGTAGGGGTCTCAACTTCTGTCCCACCACCAAAATGGACCCGTTGGTTCTGGCAGCAGACATGGAGGAGTTCATCAGATGAATGAGACTCCGGGAATTCTTTCAAGGTGCCGGCAGTGATCCCACTGATGAACTGGAACAGTCACCACAGGGATCTGTAGAGGAGCGATCAAAGAATGTGTCAACTTGGACCCCACGGAGGGCCGCTGCCCTGGGCTTGACATGTATGCTCAAACCGTCAGGAAATATATAAATGCCAGATTCATCAGCCGTACCCACAAGGTAGAGCAAAACATCACCCGTTCACAACACAATGCCATCCAGGTTCTCAAAACCAATCACAACATTGTCATCAAACCAGCAGATAAAGGAGGAGCCGTTGTCATTCAGAATAGAACAGATTACTGCAAGGAAGTGTACCGACAACTGAACAACCAGGAACACGACAGGCAACTACCAGCTGATCCGACCAAAGAACACACCCGAGAGTTAAACACACGGATCAGAACTTCGGATCCAGTCCTTCAGAGTTCCCTATGCGCCCTCATTCCACGTACTTCTCGTGTAGGCGACTTCTACTGCCTTCCAAAGGTACACAAAGCCAACACACCGGGACGTCCCATCGTGTCGGGCAATGGGACCCTATGTGAGAATCTCTCTGGCGATGTGGAAGACATCTTGAATCCTATTGTACAGGGGGATCTCCAGCTTCTGTCGCAAGACTGTGGATTTCTTACAGAAGCTCAGCACTCACGGACCAGTCGAACCAGAAACATTTCTCGTCACAATGGACGTTTCCACACTGTACACCAGCATCCCCCACAAGGATGGCATCGCAGCAACAGCCTCACTTCTCAACACCAACAACTGCTCGTCTCCAAACACCATCCTACAACTCATCCGCTTTATCCTCGATCATAACGTCATCACCTTTGACAACCAATTCTTCATCCAGACACACGGAACAGCCATGGGGACCAAATTTGCACCCCAATATGCCAACATTTTTATGCACAGGTTCGAACAAGACTTCTTCTCTATGCAGGATCTCCAACCAACATTGTACACCAGGTACATTGATGACATTTTCTTCCTCTGGACCCATGGTGAGGAGTTACTGATAAAACTACACAGTGACATCAAGTTTCATCCCACCGTCAAACTCACCGTGGACTACTCTCGACTATCTGTCTCATTCTTGGACACATGCATCTCCGTCAAGGACGGACACCTCAGCACCACACTCTACTGTAAACCCACAGACAAGCTCACAATGCTACACTTCTCCAGCTTCCACCCAAAACATATTAAAACAGCCATTCCCTATGGACAAGCCCTACACATACACCGGATCTGCTCAGATGAGGAGGAACGTGACGGACACCTGGAAGTACTCAAGGATGCCCTCACAAGAACGGGGTACAATGCCCATCTCATCAACTGCCAGTTCCGACATGCCACAGCAAGGAACCGTAATGACCTCCTCAGGAGACAGACACGTGCTGCAAGCGACAGGGTACCCTTCGTTGTTCAGTATTTCCCAGGGGCTGAAAAACTACGCCATGTTCTTCGCAGCCTGCAACACGTTATCAATGAGGATGAGCACCTCACTAAGACCTTCCCCACACCTCCACTACTTGCCTTTAAACAAACACCAAACCTCAAACAGATCGTTGTTTGTAGCAAGTTGACCGGCTCTCAGGACAACTCCATACAACCCTGTCACGGTAGGCGCTGCAAGACGTGACAGAGTGTGGACATAGATACCACCATTACGCGTGGGGACACCTCCCACCTTGTACATGGCAGGTACTCATGTGACTCAGTCAACGTTGTCTATCTTATACGTTGCAGACAAGGATGCCCGGAGGCATGGTACATTGGGGAAACCGAGCAAAGGCTACGACAGCGGATGAATGGGCACCGCACAACAATCAACAGACACAAGGGTTCCCTCCCAGTTGGGGAACACTTCAGTGGTCCAGGACATTCAGCCTCGGACCTTCGGTGACCATCCTCCAAGGTGGAATTCGGGACAGGCAGCAGAGAAAAGTGGCCGAGCAGAGGCTGATAGCTAAGTTCGGTACTCATAGGGAGGGCCACAACCGGGACCTTGGGGTCATGGCACATTACAGGGGACCACTATTGTACTATACACACACACAGATACTCCTACACACACACACGCACACACACTCTCACACACACACGGGCACTACTATACACACATACACACGGAAACACATACACACAGACGCGCACACAGACACCCACACACATCCTTACAGACACACACACTCCCACACTCACACATGCACCCCCTCACAGACTTAAAACACTCTGCACTCACTACACATACACACATACACTTTCTCACACACAACCCCCAACCCAGACAGACACACACATACACACACACAGACAAAGACCCACATGTACACATATATTTTGTGGGATGAATTTGTACTTTCAGGGTTACATTGTACTTTGCTCAAAAACTGCATGAATTTACGTAAAACTCCGTTATCTCACTTTTTAGATTAGAATCAATCTAAACATCATGGCATAGACAGGGAACACGGAGGGGGGGGGGGGAGGGGGGCAACACCTTCAACATATTGTCTAACTATCACCATTGTTAACAGCTAACCCGAGAATGCAACTTTTAAAAAAAAGGGTTTTGTGATTTACACATGAAAGAAGTGAAACTATCACTGTATTCTAACAGATGAAAGGCTTAACAGACAATCAATTTTTCAATGTATAATTTCAGTTACATCACACTGTAAATTTTTGCTATAAATTCTGTGTTAGGATTGAGTCCTTCACTACCACCTGATGAAGGAGCGTCGCTCCGAAAGCTAGTGTGCTTCCAATTAAACCTGTTGGACTATAACCTGGTGTTGTATGATTTTTATCTCTTTATAAAGCAAGCCCTCCAGTCCAGGCAGCATCCTGGTAAACCTTCTTTGCACCCTCTCCAAAGCCTCTGTATCTTTCCTATAGTAGGGTGACCAGAACTGGACACAATATTCCAAGTATGATCTCACCAGGGACTCGTAGAGCTGTAGCAAAACCTTGCAGATCTTAAACTCAATACCCCTGTTAATGAAAGTCAAAACACCATATGCTTTCTTAACAACCCGATCCACTTGGGTGGCAACTTTGAGGGATCTACATACTTGAACACCAAGATCCCTCTGTTCCTCTGCACTGCAGATCCTTACAGTCTCTAGTTTCTACCTCATTGTCTTCTGATTCCCAGCCCCCTGCCGCATTAGTTTAAAGCCTCCCCAACAGCAATAGCAAAAACTCCCCCAAGGACATTAGTTCCAGTCTGGTCCAATTTGTAATAGTCCCACCTTCCCAATGTCCCACAAATCTAAAGCCCTCCCTCCTACACCATTCCTCAAGCCACATGTTCAGCCTGCTTATTCTTTCATTTCTACCCTGGCTAGCACATGGCACAGGTAGCAATACTGAGATAACCATCGTTGATGTCCTCCTCTTTAAGATTAGATTAGATTAGATTAGATTACTTACAGTGTGGAAACAGGCCTTTCGGCCCAACAAGTCCACACCGCCCCGCCGAAGCACTACCCACCCATACCCCTACATCTACCCCTTACCTAACACTACAGGCAATTTAGCATGGCCAATTCACCTGACCTGCACATCTTTGGACTGTGGGAGGAAACCGGAGCACCCGGAGGAAACCCACGCAGACACGGGGAGAATGTGCAAACTCCACACAGTCAGTCGCCTGAGGCGGGAATTGAACCCGGGTCTCTGGCGCTGTGAGGCAGCAGTGCTAACCACTGTGCCACCATGCCGCCCCTCTCCTTAACTTCTCTCCTTGCTCCTTGAATTCTGCTTTCAGGACCTCATCTCATTTTTTACTTATATTATTGATGCCAATGTGCACCATGACAACTGGCTGTTCATCCTCCCCTTTTAGAATGTTCTGCAGCCGATTGGTGACATCCCTGACCCGAGCATCTGGGAGACAACATGAAATCCGGGAGTCTCATTTTTGGCCACAGAATCACCTATCTGCTCCCTTTACAACAGAATCGTTGATGACTAGGGCCCTACGAGTCTTTTTCCCACCCTTCCCAACAGCAGTGCCCACCACGGTGCCATGATCCTGGCAACTGCTGCCCTCCCCTGGTGAGCCATCTCCCCCAAAATAATCTACCTGTTTTGGAGGGAGATGACCACAGGGGACGCCTGCACTGCCTTCTACTCTTTCTCTGCCTTTTGGTCACCCATTCACTGTCTCCCTCAGCAATTCTATCAGACCTTCAGATAATCCATGCACAATCATTGAGTCGCGATGGTTTGGGAACTAAGACGATCAGTGAATTCCACTTGCTCTGGCTTGGTTTGATGGTGTCCTCTAGGAGAAAGTGAGGACTGCAGGTGAAGATCAGAGCTGAAAATGTGTTGCTGGAAAAGTGCGCAGGTCAGGCAGCATCCAAGGAGCAGGAGAATCGACGTTTCGGGCATGAGCCCTTCTTCAGGAATGAGGAGAGTGTGCCAAGCAGGCTAAGATAAAAGGTAGGGAAGAGGGACTTGGGGGAGGGGCATTGGAAATGCGATAGGTGAAAGGAGGTTAACGTGAGGGTGATAGTGGGGGTGGGGGCGGAGAGGTCAGGAAGAAGATTGCAGGTTAGGAAGGTGGTGCTGAGTTTGAGGGTTGGGACTAAGACAAAGTGGGGGGAGGGGAAATGAGGAAACTGGAGAAATCTGAGTTCATCCCTTGTGGTTGGAGGGTTCCTAGGCGGAAGATGAGGCACTCTTCCTCCAGCCGTCGTGTTGCTGTGGTCTGGCGATGGAGGAGTCCAAGGACCTGCATGTCCTTGGTGGAGTGGGAGGGGGAGTTGAAGTGTTGAGCCACGGGGTGGTTGGGTTGGTTGGTCCGGTTGTCCCAGAGGTGTTCTCTGAAACGTTCCGCAAGTAGGCGGCCTGTCTCCCCAACATAGAGGAGGCCACATCGGGTGCATCGGATGCAGTAAATGATGTGTGTGGAGGTGCAGGTGAATTTGTGGTGGATATGGAAGGATCCCTTGGGGCCTTGGAGGGAAGTAAGGGGGGAGGTGTGGGCGCAAGTTTTGCATTTCTTGCGGTTGCAGGGGAAGGTGCTGGTAGTGGAGGTTGGGTTGGTGGGGGGGTGTGGACCTGACAAGGAAGTCATGGAGGGAGTGGTCTTTTCAGAATGCTGATAGGGGAGGGGAGGGAAATATATCCCTGGTGGTGGGGTCCGTTTGGAGGTGGCGGAAATGACAACAGATGATATGATATATATGGAGGTTGGTGGGATGGTAGGTGAGGACCAGTGGGGTGGGGTGGTAGGTGAGGACCAGTGAGGACCAGTGATGTCTTCGTCAAGCATGGCCTTCATCTCCTTCTGGGCCTGTCTGGCTTTGAAAGGAATAAGCCGACAGGGCTATTGTTTTATCGGAGCAGTATTCCCTACATCTACTTCATGTACAATAGCATTTGTCCTCCCCATCTGATTCTTATATATGTCCTTATAGTGCAGTAACAAATCTTTAAACTGTGTTGTATGCTCCTGAAACAGATAGCTTACTAACCTATCGCACTCCTCAAGGACTTCATTTTTTAATCTATTTTGAGGTAACTCAGAATACATATCATCTGGATTTGATTCCTCACTCTAGTATCATACGGTTTCAACACGTTCACATGACATACTTGATACCTTTTTAAAAATCTGACATTTTTGCTAGATCGTCCACCTGACTCAACTTTTTCTCAATTTGATAGATGCCACTAAACCTGGCTTTGAAGGGATCTCCTATCACTGGTAACTGGTACTCGAAGGGAGTGAACTGAGTAGATTTGTTTGGGCCATCTCTAATGGCAAACCATACAAATGGGATACCTTTATCCCAATCATTCCAATAATCCTGACAATATGCTCTCAACATGGTCTTCAAGGTCTGATGCCACCTTTCTAATGATCCCTGGGATTCAGGATGCTATGCACTGGATTTAAAGTGCTGTATAATAGAGCTATCCATAACCTCCTTAAACAGCCTAGCAGTAAAATTTGACCCTTGGTCCAACTGAATACCGTATGAAGAAAGCTACTAACTCCTCTATTACCCTTTTTTCTTTGATGCTCCATAATGAAATTGCCTCTGGAAATCTGGGAGACACATCTATTATGGTTAACATGTACTGGTTCCCAGTTTTAGTTCTCGGGAGGGGACCTACACAATCAATTATAACCCACGTGAAAGGTTCTTCAAATGCGGGAATCAGCAACAAAGGTGCTGGTTTTATTACCGCCTGTGGCTGACCTACCATTTGGCATGTAAGACACATTTGGCAAAAGTTCACCACATCCTTGTGCATTCCAAGCCAATAAAAAAGTTTTTGTACCTTAACCTGAGTCTTTCATATCCCTAGGTGACCTCCTACAGGTAGTTTATGTGCTACCCGTAACACCTCCTGTCTGTATGCTAGTGACAACACAATCTGGTGCATGTCGGCCCATTTCTCCTCTGCACTAACCTGCCGTGATCTCCATTTCCATCTTAGGATTTTATCTTTCAGATAATAACCCTCCGGAATATTCTCTGCCTTCTTTTCAGAGTACGTATCCTTTTAAATTTTCAGGACTAAACAGAAGTCTGACCCTCTGCTTGTTCAGGGTTCTCCGGCACCATTACATCAAACACAGTATCTGCTAACTGAACCTCCATTCCTTCATCTTTCTCTTTATTTTTCACTTTATGCAGTGTCTTATGATAGTGGGATCTGGTTACCACAGTCTGGGAAAATACCCGGATATTTCTGTTTTTCCTCCTCAGTTTCTTGGTCTTCCTTGGGCTTCTCCCCAACAAAGAGTGTCATCCTGCCAAATCATTCCCAAGAACAAATTGAATTTCAGGAACTGACACTCTGTCAATCACTCCCATTGTAACTTCCCAAGTCTTGAGTTGGCACTCCAACCTGATCTTACATAGGGGAAGTCTAAATTTCTGTCCATCTATCCCACAAATCACCACACTCTCGTGTAACAGTTCAGAAAGAATGTATATTCGTTCATCTCTTACTATCAACGACTGGTTAGTTCCTGTATCTTTCAAAATTATAACTCCCTGTCCTTCTCCCCCTGTTCTTTCTGAATAAAGTTTAACCCACAGAGGCGAAATCTTTGTAGAGATCAGGTACTAACTCCATACCCAGCTCCTGCCCAGGCTGTGCACACTACTGCAGCTCTTTGACTCTTTTTGGGGTCTCCTTTACTCTCTTCACTAATGCCACTGGCTTAGCTTCTTTTACCACATCTTTTCCCACAGTGCCTTTCTTTAACAACCAGCACTGTGACTTTATGTGTCCCACCTTCTGGCAGTGAGAACACCTTTTCCAGAGCCCTTCTGAAACCACTGGCACTGTAATTTTCTGTGGCCATTACAGTGAAAACACCTGAGGCCTTTCACCTCCTTTCCACCCTTTTGGGCTTCTTTGTTATCCTATGGTAAACTCTTACCAGTGTTCTCTACTCTTAGTTTCGTCATGTCCCTTTCTCCCAACTTCTATCCCTCACAGGACAAAATTCTGGCCAGAAGCTTGTTCTATGCACCAAGATGTACTCATCTGCTAATTCTGCTGCCCTTCTCACTTCTTGAACTTTCTGTTCCTCCACGTGAATTCTTACCATCTCTGGAAGTGATTTTTAAATTCCTCCAGCAGAATAATCTCTCTTCGAGCCTTACAAGTCCTATCTATTTGCAAAGCATGCATTCATCGATCGAAATGACTATATTTAATTCTTTTGAACTCAACATAAGTCTGACCTGGTTCTTTCTTTATGTTTCTGAACTGCTATCTATATGCTCCTGGTACCAATTCATAAGCACTTAAAATAGCCTGTTTAACGTCTTCATAATCTCTTGACACCTCATCTGACAGTACGGCAAATACCTCATTAACTCTGCCTACCCGTTTAGTCTGAACTAGCATTACCCATAAATCCTTGGACCACTCCATCTGCCTAGCCAATTTTTCAAATGAAGTAAAGAAGGCTTTAACATCGTTCTTATCAAAATGTGGCATAGTTTTGACATATTTCTATATATCACTACCTTCTCTTTTAATCTCCATCCTGTTCACTTGACTTTGCTGACAAAGTCTCAAGTTCAAATTCTCCCTCTCTCTTTGCTCAGCCAAGAACCTTCTCTCTCTCTTTTTCCTCTCTCTCCTCTCTTTTTCTTTCTCGTTCTCTCACCCTTTCTCTTTCCTCTCCCTCTCTTCTTTATCTTCTAACTCCATTTTCTGCAATTGTAGTTTAAGTTTTTTCTACGTTTACTGCACTTGTCTGTTTCTTTACCACACCTAAGTGTTTGAGTAACTCCCTTACAATTTCACTTTTATCCCTGGTTAAACCCAAATTTAATTGCTTTGCTAATTCTAAAAGGAGGGCCTTTTTCTTTCCTTCTAAACTTTATTGGCAAATTTGAGAATCACCTTCAAATCCCAGAACCTCTTTAGCAATTTTAAGAGCCATTTCTCTCATTTTTAATTTAATAAACCACAAGTTACCGAAATTAAACAAATTGTCTCACCTATGTTTCATGAAAAGATCTAGGACAATAACCTGCAAGTGTTTAAATCTGCTGGGATTTTTTGTATCCCAAAATCTATTCAAATCTGTCTAAACTTGTTCAAATCCTGACAATGAGCCCCCAAACTGTTGCAACATGGGGTAAACAGAAAATAATTAACTAACAACTATTTACAACTCCTTCCTTTAACCTATCTTTCACCTTCCACTTCCACAATACTAGTCCAATAAAACTCCTGATTAAGATTTACAAAACAAAACTCCTCATCTCTAAACCACGCATCTTCAGGTTTGCTCTGTATTCCTGTCTTCTTTTTCTTTTTCTTGAGGATTCTGCTTCACAGGTTACTGATCGATAAAGGTACCTTTAAGAGAGCTATTCTCTGGGCAGTTTGCAGATGTTGTTGGCTTGGCAGTACTCCTCCCAACTGTTCAATTTTCCCCAGTCTTATACCCCCAAAGCATTGGATCATGTCATTGGCTTTTAAGGTTGTCAATATACTAAACTCAAACTGGATTGGAGTTTGGTTTTTTGGGGGGGTATAATTTAAACTGATTGGCCTAATTCAAATCTGCTTTTTGTCTCCAGGCAACCAGCTACCCTAGCTACCCTAGTAGATGGAGTGCATGTTATGTTGTATTTCATTGAGAACACTTGGTGCTGTCACTGGTAGCTTTTAACTCTTTTAAAGGTATAGTATACCCATATCTTCATAACACTTGTAGATGGTGTACAGGCTATGGGAAGTCAGGTGGTGAGTTACTTGTCATGGTATTCCTAGCCTGAGTCCTGCTATTGTAGCCACAGTATTTATAAAAGCAAGTCCAATCAAGTTGTTGGTCAATTGAACATCCAGGATATTGATACTCAGGGATACAGTGATGGAGACATTATTGAATGTCAAATGGAGATTGTTAGATTGGAGATGGTCATTGCCTGGCACTTGTGTGGTGTGAGTGTTATTTGCCATTTGTCAGACCAAACCTGGATAATGTCCAGATCTAGTTGCTTCTGGACATGGACTGCTTCAGTATCTGAGGAATCACAAATGGTACTTAACATTGTGTAATTATTGGCAAACATCCCCACTTCTAACCTTATGATGGAGAGAAGATTGTTGATGAAGCAGCTGAGATGGTTGGGCCGAGGACACCATCCTGCAGAGATGTCCTGGAGCTGAGATGACTGACTATCTTCCTATAAGGTATGGCTGTAACCAGCAGTGGGTCCTCTTCATCCCCCATACTCATAAATTCTGTTTTGCTTGAGCTCCTTGATGCCACACCCAGTTGATTGCAACCTTGATGTCTAGGGCTGTCACTCTCTCCTCCCCTCTGGAACTCAGCTCTTTTGTCCATGTTTGACCCAAGGCTGGAATGAGGTCAGGAGCTGAGTGGCCCTGGTGGAACCCAAACTGGGAGTCACTGAGCAGGTTGTTGCTGAGCAAGTGCTGCTTAATGGCACTGTTGATGACCCCTTCCATCACTTTACTAATGATGGAGTGTAGATTGATGGGGCGGTAATTGACCGGGTTGGATTTGTCCTGCTTCTTGTGTACTGGACATTCCTAAACAATTTTACAAGTTCTGGAGCACAAGTCTTCAGTACTATTGCCAGAATGTTGTCAGGGCCCATAGCCTTTGCAGTACTCATTGCCTCCAACCGTTTCTTGACATTAGACAGAGGGAATCAAATTGGCTGGAGACTGATATCTATGAAGCTGGAGATCAGTGAAGGAGATGAGATGTATCATACATTTGGCACTTCTGGCTGAAGATTGCTGCAAATTCTTCAGCCTTAAACTTGCACTTTTATCTGTGTATCCCTTTTGTTAGTTCTCAAAAAAAGTGCCCGTTTGGACTTGTCAGATTGCTTGCCTGTGTGTGATGTTCCCTGATGGGCAATGATGTAGTTGTTTACTGGGTACTGGGGCAACAGTTGCGTGGACTCCAAGAGGGCGTTAATTAGAATGTAGCTAAGGACAGGTGAACAGTTCGATGAAAGTGATGGAATAGGGACGTACATGTGGAGAGAGTGTCAACAATGTTGGCTTTTTGTCGTGGGCTGCAGGGCTTTGTGGACACTGCTATATTGTTGATGATTGGCAATGCCATTTCACCTTCCAAAGGTGAAGCAAGCGCAAGGACTGTCAGTCTTTTGGTCAACATCCAGTGGGTGGCGAGTTGTTCTGGAAATAGCAAGGGATAATAAAACTGGATATGGGGATGCGTGGGAATGTGGTTAATGAGGTACATTTGGCAAAAAATGACATAATAACTCACCTGGACTTGCAGCAAGAATCCCTCCAAAAATCTCAACACAACTCACACTTGGCCAAAAAATATTAGATTCAGCTCATAATTTTAATTGCAGCCACATTGAGAGCATCATCTATATTAGCCGTGCCCCCCAACTCTACCTTAGAGTAAACCTTCACCGACTTCACCTCATAATAAAGATCAGTCTGAAATATTTTCTATTTTTCTGATTTATTGAACTACTTCTGTACTTGGGAAAGTAAAATGTTGTTGGCTAGAACCTTGAGCCATTCCCTGAGAACATCTTTCCTAACCTAATGACCTCTGCAAAACCGAACATACAACTGCCTCTCCCTTCATTCAGGTCTTCAATCTATATCATGAACAGATCTCAGAAGTAGCCACATATCACATCCAGGCAGAATAGTTTATCCCCCTCTCAGTCTACAAATGCCCAGCCACTTTCCTAACCAAGTGGAAATACACTCCTTCATTCTGTGAGTTCTCTGTTTTGTAACCTGCCCTGCAAACCAGGAACTCAACTGGAGTTTCATTATCAATACATGAGCTACAAGAGCAGGTAAGAGACTAGGAATACCACAGCAAGTAACTCACCTCCCAACTGCCCAAAGTCTGTCCACCATCTACAAGATACAAGTCAGGAATGTGATGGAATACTCCTCACTTGTCTGGATGGGTACAGCCCCAATAACATTCAAGAAGCTTGACACCATCCAGGATAAAGCAGCCTGTTTGATTGGCACTATATCCGCAAGCATTTACTCCCTCCTCCACCAATGCGCAGCAGTAGCAGTGTGTACTATCTACAAGATACGCGACAGAAATTCACCAAAGACAGCACCTTCCAAATTCATGACCACCTCCATCTAAAACAACAAAGGCAACATCTATATGGAACACTACCACCTGAAATTTCTCTTCCAAACCACCCACCATCCTGACTTGGAAATATATCACCATTCCTTCACAGTTGCTGGGCCAAAGTCCTGGAATTTCCCTCCCTAATAGCATTATGAATCTACCTACACCAAGTGGACTGCAGCAGTTCAAGAAGGCAGCTCACCACCACCTTCTCAAGGGTAAAACGGAGATGGGCGATAACTGCTGGCCAGTCAGCAAGGTCCACATCCCACAAGAATTGTTTTAAAAACTCCTTCTGAAACAGCCATTGCCTTGATGATGAAATTGACAGACACACAGAATCTGTCACTGTGTCAGATAACAATGTGGCAAAGTGGTGCACGCTGGTGGTCAGCGATAGTTGGCACTTGCCAGAAGTACAGGAGGTGATAATTGGAACTGTTTCCTGTTTATTTCGATTGTAAGTGAGGAGGCTCGTTGGCCTCATTTTAAACTTTTATCTATTGCATATGAAGGCGGAGCTAACTGAATCTATTTGTGAAGAGGTTATAGTATGAAGATTATTGGTTGCTGTGACGAAGTTGGAACAACTTTGTTAAATAAATGAGTTCCATTATATTCTAATACAATGAAATGGATGGATTTAGCTTTATAATTTGTTTGATCAGACACATTGTGTTCAAAGATGTTTGTCATATTTGAATCCTCTATTTTGAAAGAGCTGTTGTAAGCGTTCAATTCTATCCCAGTCATCCAGAGAATTGAAACTTAACTTAATTAATCTGGAATAAAAGAAATGTTAATCGCAACAAAGTTGCAAAATTATTAAGTACAGAGGTAACTAGATTATCCAAAGAACACGGCGGGGAATATTTCGTTCGGTTAACCGAATGCTGGATAATCGATGCCGGATAACCATTGTTAGCCAAGCATCAGGGCCTTGTGATCTTGTTCAGATGATCGGAAGTTTGGTTAATTGAATGCCAGATAATCGAGGTTCACAAATGGTCTCACCCAGTCTGGTCTGATGGCCTGTTGCTGGATGAGTTGGAGTCAGTTTTCACATACTTTTATTTGGAGAGATAGACATTTATTAACATGCACCTCTTAACCCAGTGACACTCCCACTTAGAACATTCCAATTCAATTAGCCGAATGGTCAATTAACCTTTAATCTTTCATAAAATAATTCATCCTTTCTAGTTACAGTGGTTATATTTAATACAGCATAAGTGAAATTTGACACAAACTGAGGGTTCACCAGTTAATATTAAAGCGCCACATTATTACCATTATGCTGAGGACAGAGGCCTGGTCTCCATATAATTATTTCCTGGTTGTTTCAGTCAATGCAGCAGCAACAAGTGTATGTCCCCAGCCAGCCTCGACCTTCTGTGAGACAGCTCTGTCTGCAAGATGGTCCTATATTGTGAAGCTCTGCTGTGATTTTATGAAACCACAAGAATTAGAGTGGGTAAATTTATCCACTTAAATTTGATTTTAAAGAACAAATCTGCCAAGGGCTTTCTTGAGGCTTTGATACAGAGCAGAGACATCCATGTTCAATGTCAGCACATTCCTGGCAGAATTAGGGGAAGTTACTTTTGAGGATATAAATGTTCTGTCCCTTGAACAGTTAAAAGATTTAGTGAGAGTTTTGGAATTAGAATTTTGCCAATATCAGAGAGTCCAAAATTTTAAAAGTGCTTACCCAATGGTTTTCAACTGGAAACTGGGGAAAGTGAAGCCTGAGCCACTGATCCTGAGGAGTGTCGTGGAAGAGAGATTAAAATTTGAGTGGTGGAAATTAGCACTTTACACAAAAAAGGAATGGCAAACAGAGAGAAAGGGAGAAAAAAGCAAGGAGGGAAATAGAGAATTTCAGGAAAATAGCAGGAAAGGAGTTTGAACTCAGACAGTTCAAGCTGTGGAGCAAGAACCCTACTATGTCCTATGAACACAGTATTCGCTCAGACTTAAGGGCAAAGGAAATTTGGTTAGCTCATTTAATTCCTAAATTTGAGGATGCAGAGGTAAAAGCTTTCTTTATCTCCGTCAAGCATGTGGCACAGCTGTTAAAGTGGCAGTCCAGCACTGGCCCTTTCTACTGCAGGGTAAGTGCTTGGGGAAAGCTCCCTCTTTCCTGAGCCACTGATACTGAGGCAGTAAAAATGCCTATTTAAAGAGCACACCAGTCAGTGTCTGAGACTTATCATCAAAAATTCATAACCTCATGAAATGGCCTGGTGAGACGTAGCTGGAATTTGAACAGCTCAAGCGTATGGCCAGTGGGCACGGGGACTTAAGGCAGAGGCAACTGACAAAAGTCTCCTTGGACTAATTGTCCTCCCACCCCCTTCCGAATAAGAATGCTCCTTGGGGTGTCTGGGTCCAAGCAGGCAGCCTCATTGGCTGCTGAGCTGAACCACAAAACCCTTGTTCCTGAAGAAATCCTCCACATAACCAATTGGAAAGGATTGAGGTGGGAGATCGAGCACCAATGGTAGAGAGGGAAGTCCTGAGAGCTCTCCTTAGGACCAAAAGGCTGGTGCTGAATTGAAAGGTGTGGCCAAGTCCTTCTGTTTTATCTTCTGGAAGTCCAGATATTGGCTGAAGGCTATGGGGAAAAACAGTGGGATTTATTAGATTTATTGTTTCTATTTCAGAGCATATGCACCTCATGCAATGAATGGAAGACTGTCAGAGGCTGTAACAGTCCATGCTATGGCTCTCAGTATGGCTTAGATTCCTCGTAAAGATACTCCAAAGAACATCAATGAGGTTAAACAAATCCCTGAGAGTAAACGGGATTTTGTATTGAAGAAAAATATGGCTACATTTCCCCGAGGTGAGGCAAACAAGGCCATCGTGATACTGAGTGATATCAGAACCAGCCAAACTCCATTGGCTGATCTTCTCATCAGAGAGTCCAGTGAGTTCTAAGGTGCTATTGAAAGGGATTGATGGAGGGCACATACCCATTGCCCTCACTGGCTGCACCCTGAGACCGACTTTAGGTTAAGATCAGTGATGATAGGAGTTGTCCCCAATCTGCCTGAGGATGGGATCGACCTACTCTTCAACAGTGATTGGGTGGGATCAAAGCACCCCCAGTGATCGACCAGGCAATGGTCCAATGAGGTACCAGATGGAAATATTGTAGATGGCTCATCAGATTCCGAAGTTTGGGAATGTTGGTAAAGGCAAAACCCACACCCATATCAACTGGCATTGTTCCTGGCCACAGCCTCACAAGGAGGTAGTAAGGGAACCTGCCTTACGTGTAGCATGTGAGAGAATCCCAAACTGCAATAAGACCGGCATTAACATTCTCAGGTTGGCTTTTGGGAAACCATTCAGCAAGGTGTAGGTGAACTGCGTCAAACTCAAATCAAAGTGTGGGGGACGTGGATGTGAACAGAACCTCCTTGTCATCGATGGGCTTACCAGTTTCCCAGACACTGTTCCCTGAGAACCATATCTGCTAGATTGGTGGTGAGAGAATTGACCCAATTGGTCAGCCAGAATGGTCTGCCCACTGACACCCAATCAAACCAGGGCTCCAATTTCATGTCCAAGATATTCCTGGAAGTTGTAGATCACCTGAATGTGACCCAGTGAGGTCTTCAGTGTATCTCCCACTAAGGGGCACTAGAATAAAACATTGGCACTCAAACAAAATGACAAGAGGACACTGCCACGATGATCCCCATGATTTGGAGGGTCTTCTTCCACTCACCAGGTGGGATTCACCCAATTGGGTCCACCAGGTTTACTTCATTCGAATTAGTTTATGGCACCAAATGTGAGGGCCTGTGAAAGACAGGATTTTAGAAAACAAGTTGTAAGTGTCCATGTTAGACCTACACAACAGAAAGTGTGGGCCTGTAGCCTGAAAATACCTGAAAATCTCCCCGACAGTGATGAAACAAAAGGTAGAAAAGCATTTCGCCAGGAGACCATGTTTTCATGCTCCTGACCCTATTTACACCAACATTGTGTGACCCCAAAAAGTCGCCAGTACAGAATAGCAAAAAAGTTTGGGAAAGTGAAATATCTTTTTGAAACTGTAGGTTGGAGTTAAAAAGCAACTGTTTTGTCATGTTAAAATGATAACTCAATACCCACCGCCAAGGGAACAAACAGGTAACAGTCTGTCTCATTGCAATACCTAGAGGATGAGGCTAGTAATGGAGAGGAATTAGAAGGACACATTGATACAGCCCACATTGAATCCTCTACTGCCTGAATAACCATCATAGATAAGCTAGAATATAGACACATTACTTATAGCCTAGGTCATTAAAGCAAACAAACTAACAGGGCTGCTCACTGTACTCAGGGCACTTATGCAGAAACAAGCTCGGCTACATCATCCCAACTCAAAATATGATGGAGCTGTAAGAGAGGTCCCTCCCATCAGGCAACATCCTTATCAGCTTGGCCCAGAAACGCTGGCTCAGGGCCACACAGAGAATAACTTTCTCCCAGAGAGTAACTACAGGCTAGGGAACTAATGAGTAGATTGGGTGGCACGGTGCCTCAGTAGTTAGCACTGCTGCCTCACGTTGCCACGGACCCTGGTTTGATTCCCACCTCAGGCTGTATGGAGTTTGTACATTCTTCCAGTGTCTACATGGGTTTCCTTCAGGTGCTCCGGATTTTTCCCACAATCCAAAGATGCACTGGTTAGGTGAATTGGCCGTGCTAAATTGCCCATAGTGTTCAGGGATGTGTAGATTAGGTACATTAGTCAGTGGTAAATATAGGATAATAGGCTAGGGGAACGGATCTGGGCGGGTTACTCTTCAGAGGGTCAGTGTGGACTCATTGGGCCGAAGGGCCTGTTTCCACGCTGTTAGGATTCTAGAGTGTAGCAGCAATAGTGAGAGCTCCCGTTGTCCTGGTGTCCAAGCAGGACAGCTTCATAAGGGTCTGCATTGCCGACTGAAAAGTTAATGCAGTGACTGGAGCCAACTCCTTCCCAATACCCAGTTGGAAGATTGTGTAAATAGGGTCAGTAAATCAGCATGTGTTGTATCAAGATAGATCTATTCCAGGAATTCAGGCAGACTCCCCTGATTTCCTAAGTGATGGAAATCTCTACCTTTGTAATGCTGCATGGGGTGTACTCATGTCAGGTAATATCAATCAGACTCTGAAGTCTCCCGGGCACCTGCCAAAGGCTGATTAACCAGATTTACCCGAAAGCATAATTTACTGAGACCTCCCCGCATACTGTGACACTTGGGAAACATACCGAGAGTCCTCTTTGAGAGAATATAGTCAGCTGACCTCAGGTTCAGTCAGTTTGCTAAGGTCCAAAGGACCTGTCCAAGAGACACAGTGGGTCAAAGGTCCAGGACTATAGCCTCTAGAGTTTGGAAAAATAAGGGGTATCTGATACAAACGTATAAAATGTTAACAGGACTAGATAGGATAAATGTAGAAGGGATGCTCCCAATCACCAGGGGGTACAGAACAAGGAGTCACAGTCTAAGGTTTGGCCATTTAGGACTGTGATGAGGAAACATTTCTTCACCCAATGTGATGAGCCTGCAGAATTCCCTGCCAGAGAAAGTGGTTGAGGCCAAAATATTGAATGGTTTCAAGAAGGTGTTGGATATAGATCTTAGAATTACAGGAATAAAAGCTTGTGGGAGGAAATGGGAGCAGGGTGCAGAGTTGGATGATCAGTCTTGATCATATTGAATGCTGGAGGCCTGCTCTCAGTTTCTATGTTTGTATGTACTACCCAGCACTGCAATCGATAACATAGTTCCCCATTCCCACAGCAAAACCAGAAACCATACATGAATGGGTTCTACAAAAAGATCATTCCAAACTTCAGCACACCACTGACAGTGATACTACAGAAAACAAAGGCTGACTGAGAAATGCCAAACAGCTTTTGGAAAGGCGAAAACCATTTTAATAAGTGAGCCTGCGCCTACAGCTCCAAACTTTAACCAAACATTGGAAGTAACCATCAATGTGAGTGACCTTGGGATTGGAGCTATCTTCCTTCGGGTAAGTGAATCCTGAATAGAGAGGTCAATCGGGTATTTCTCCAAAAATCTAAACAAGCATCAGACATGGTGCTCCACAGAAGAGAAGGAAACCATTGATTTATTACTGGTTTCAAACACTTGGAGACATACCAGGAGAAAGTGAGACCTGCAGATGCTGGAGATCAGAGTTAAGAGTGTGTTGCTGGAAAAGCACAGCAGGTCAGGCAGCATCCGAGGAGTAGGAGAATCAAAGTTTCAGGCAAGAGCCCTTCATCTTGCCTAAAACGTTGATGCTTCTGCTCCTTTCTACTGACAAAAGAATGGAGAAACAATTGCAGTGACTGTCAGACAAAATCCGGTGTAGGACCCATGAAATGTTACACCTATGGGAACATTAAGTAAATTTCAAAAAAAAGAGAGAGATTTAACAGGAAGAAGTAACAAAGGGGCTGACTATTTCTCCACACTCAGCAGCAAACCAATTCTTACAGCCATTTTATTGTGTTATGCCCTTTTAGGATTATACAAATAAAACAGTTAAAACAGTGTTTAAAAACTGACTGAGGTCCTGATCTGTGGGTGTGCATGGGAGAAGGTGTGTGAGTAAACTGGAGAATTCCTTCCAGGGGTAATGATGTCTCTATTCGTGTTTTTAGGATCCTTGTGGGGGAGTGGGAGCAGCTCCGAGTCGTGGTCCACATAGGCACCAGCAACATAGGTAGGAACAGCAATGGGGATTTAAGGCAGAAATTCAGGGAGCTAGGGTCATTCCTCCTGCAGAATGTGGGAGGTAAGGGTCACCACTAGTATCCCTGCTGACTGTATCTGCGGGAAGTGCACCCAACTCCAGCTACTCAAAAACCCTGTTAGGGAAGTGGAGCTGGAGCTGGATGAACTTTGGATGATTCAGGAGGCGGAAGGGGTTATTGAAAGGAGTTACAGGGAGTAGTCACACCTCAGGTACAAGAAAGTTGATGGGTTACCGTCAGGGGACAGAAATGATACCGTCAGGGGACAGAAAGGGAACCAACAGACAGTGCAGGGATCCCCTGTGGCTGTTCCCCTCAACAAGTATACCATTTTGGATACAGTGGGGGGGGGGGGGTGAACGACTTACTAGGGGTAAGCAGTGGGACACAGGTCTCTGGCACAGAGTCTGTCCCAGTTGCTCAGAAGGGGAGGGGGGAGAGAAGCAAAGCATTAGTCATTGGGGACTCCATAGTTAGGGGGACAGACAGGAGGTCCTGTGGGAACGAGAGAGACTCACGGTTGGTGTGTTGCCTCCCAGGTACCAGGGTATGTGATGTCTCAGATTGTGTTTTCAGGATCCTTGAGGGGGAGGGCGAGCAGCCCCAAGTTGTGGTCCATATAGGCACTAACGACATAGGTAGGAAGAGAGATGGGATTTAATGCAGAAATTCAGGGAGCGAGGGTGGAAACTTAGAGCTAGGACAAACAGAGTTGTTATCTCTGGTTTGTTGCCCGTGCCACATGCCAGCGAGGCAAGGAATAGGGAGAGGAGGAGTTGAACACATGGCTACAGGGGATGGTGCAGGATGGGGGGTTAGGATACCTGGATAATTGGGGCTCTTTCTGGGGTAGGTGGGACCTCTACAAACAGGATGGTCTACACCTGAACCAGAGAGGTACCAAGATCCTGGGGGGGATATTTGCTAATGCTCTTCGGGAGGATGGGAACTGAGATTGTAGTTTGAGTATACAGTAGGTTAAGAGTAGGGAGGTCTGAAATAAAGGTTCAGGGTCACAAGAGGGCAGCGGCAAGCAGGAAGGTAGTTTGAAGTGTGTCTATTTCATCGCCAGGAGCCTCCGGAATAAGGTGGGTGAACTTGCAGCATGAGTCGGGACCTGGGACTTCGATGTTGTGGCCATTTCAGAAACATGGATAGAGCAGGGATAGGAATGGATGTTGTAGGTTCTGAGATTTAGATGTTTCAGTAAGAACAAAGAAGATGGTAAAAGAGGGGGAGGTGTGACATTGTTTATCAAGGACAGTATTTCTGTTGCAGAAAGGACGTTTGAGGACTCCTCAACTGAGGTAGTGTGGGCTGAGGTGAGAAACAGGAAAGGAGAGGTCACCCTGTTGGGAGTTTTCTATCAGCCTCTGAATAGTTCCAGAGATGTAGAGGAAATGATAGCAAAGATAATTCTGGATAGGAGCGAGAGTTACAGGAGACTTCAACTTCCCAAATATTGACTGGGAATATTATAGCTCAAGTACTTCAGATGGGTCAGTTTTTATCCAATGTATGCAGGAGGGTTTCCTGACACAGTATGTAGACAGGCCAATAAGGGGTGAGGCCTCATTGAATTTGGTACTGAGCAATGAACCTGGCCAGTTGTTAGATTTGGAGTAGGTGAGCATTTTGGTGATAGTGACCACAATTCGGTTATGTTTACTTTACTGATGGAAAGGGATAGGTATACACTGGACGGCAAGAGCTACAGCTGGGGGAAAGGCAACTATGATGTAATTAGACAAGATTTAGGATGCACAGGATGGGGAATGAAACTGCAGGGCATGGGCACAATTGAAATATGGAGCTTATTCAAGGAGCAGTTACTGAGTGTCCTTGATAAGTATGTACCTGGAGTAAGATTAGATCCAATCAAGGATAGCAGTGGGAAGTTGTGCGTGGAGTCAGAGGAGAGAGGATTAGTGCTAAATGAATATTTTTTGTCAGAATTCACACTGGAAAAAGACAATGTTGTTGAGGAGAATACTGAGATACAGGCTACTAGACTAGACATGATTGAGGTTCACAAGGAGGAGGTGTTAGCAATTCTGGAAAGTGTGAAATAGATAAATTCCCTGGGCTGGATGGGATTTAGGCAAAAGTGAGACTGCTAATGCTGGAAATTAGACTCTAGATTAGAGTGGTGCTAGAAAAGCACAGCAGGTCAGGCAGCATCTGAAGAGCAGAAAAATCAGGACTGACGAAGGGCTTTTGCCCAAAACATTGATTTTCCTGCTCCTCGGATGCTGCCTGACCTGCTGTGCTTTTCCAGCACCACTCTAATCTAGATGGGATTTATCCTAGGATTCTCTGAGAAGGCAGGGAGGAGATTGCCAAGCCTTTGGCTTTGACCTTAATGTCACCATTGTCTACAGGAACAGTACCAGAAAACTAGCAAATGTTGTTCCCTTGTTCAAAAAGGGGAGTAGAAACAACCCTGGTAATTATAGACCAGTGAGCCTTACTTTGGTTGTGGGTAACATGTTATAAGAGATAGGATTTATAATCGTCGAGAGTGGAATAAGTTGATTAGGGATAGTCAGCATGGGTTTGTGAAGGGGAGGTAGTGCCTCACAAATCTTACTGAGTTCTTTGAAAAGCTGACCAAACAGATGGATGAGGGTAAAGTTGTTGATGTGGCATTTATGGATTTCAGTAAGGCGTTTGATAAGGTTCCCCATGGTAGGCTGCTGCACAAAATACGGAGGCATGGGATTGAGGGTGATTTAGCAGTTTGGATCAGAAATCAGCGAGCTGAAAGAAGATAGAGGGTGATGGTTGATGGGAAATATTCATCCTGGAGTTCAGTTACTAGTGGTGTACTGCAAGGATCTGTTGTGGGGCCACTGCTGTTTATCATTTTTATAAATGACCTGGATGAGGGTGTAGAAGGATGAGTTAATAAATTTGCGGAAGACACTATGGTAAGTACAGCTGTGGATAATGCTGAAGGATGTTGTAGGTTACAGAGGTACATAGATAAGCTGCAAGTTGGGCTGAGAGGTGGCAAGTGGAGTTTAATGCGGAAAAGCGTGAGGTGATGCACTTTGGAAGGAGTAACAGGAATAATGATTACTGGGCAAATGGCAAGATTCTTGGTAGTGCAGATGAGCAGAGAGATCCCTGAAAGTTGCCACCCAGGTTGACAGGACTGTTGAGAAGGTATACAGTGTGTTAGCTTTTATTGGTAGAGGGATCGAGTTACGGAGATACAAGGTCACGCTGCAGCTGTACAAAACTCTGGAGCGGCTTCACTTGGAGTATTGTGTGCAGTTCTGGTCACCGCATTATCGGAAGGATGTGGAAGCTTTGGAAAGGGTTCAGAGGAGATTTACTAGGATATTGCCTGGTATGGAACAAAGGTCTTATGAGGAAAGGCTAAGGGACTTGAGACCGTTTTCATTAGAGAGAAGATGATTGAGGGGTGGCTTAATTGAGACATAGAAGATAATCAGAGGGTTAGATAGGGTGGACGATGAGAGCCTTCTTCCTCGGATGGTGATGGCTAGCACAAGGAGACATAGCTTTAAATTGAGGGGTGACAGATATAGGACAGATGTCGGAGATAGTTTCTTTACTCAGAGAGTAGTAGGGAGATGGAATGCACTGCCTGCAACAGTAGTAGACGTGTCAACTTTACGAGCATTTAAGTGGTCATTGGATAGGCATATGGATGAAAATGGAATAGTGTAGGTTAGATGGGCTTCAGACTGGTTTTACAGAGCGGCGCAACATTGAGGGCCAAAGGGCCTGTACTGCACTGTCATGTTCTATGTTCTATGAACTCAGACTCCTGTTCTAGCCTGGGTTTAAATGCTATTCAACTGAGAAAGCCAAAGATACGCCCATTAGTCTCCTCTAAGAGCTTGAGTCCAACCAGCCAGCAAGCCAATTTGAAGAAGCAGGACCAGCAAGACAGCCCCAGCCAATCACCACCAAAGGAAACAGGACCAAGGGACTTCAACTCACTGCAAAACCAAGAACCCTGAAGTTAAACTAACAATGTTCCCCAATTCACTGTTCATTGAAAAACCTTGACAAACCTGATTTATTTCTGAGATTTTAGAGAAGATTTGTAGCTCAGGTTGTAAGTTTGCTCACTGAGATTTGTTCTCAGATGTTTTGTCACCATGCTAGGGAACATCATCAGTGAGACTCCACTTGAAGCACTGGTGGTCTATCCCGCTTTCTATGTGTGTCTTGGTCTGTTGTGGTTGGCGATATCACTTCTGGTTCTGTTTCTGAAAGGTTGGTAATGGGGTCCAAATCTATATGTTTGTTAATTAATTAATTAATTAAGAATGTTCTTCTTCTTCCTGAAGAAGGGCTCATGCCCAAAATGTCAATTCTCCTGCTTCTTGGATGCTGCCTGACTTGCTGCGCTTTTCCAGCAACACATTTTCAGCTCTGATCTCCAGCATCTGCAGTCCTCACTTTCTCCTTGGGTATAATGCCACCATGATTCTTTCTTTTCATGTTTAATAATTAACAAACTCACTCTCTAGTTAACTGAAAACAGCCTGGTTAAATCTGCCCCTTTTAAAGCATCAATTTATTTGGTCCAGGTGAAAGGCATCCACAAGGGAGAGATCCTTTATAAATTAATCTTGAAGCGACCAACCAAGGAGGTGGATGAACAAGAAGGGGAGCCAGTTCATCCCTCCTCACCCAGGAACTTAATGAGTTTGGCTATTTGAATTAGGTAAATGTGAGGAGCTGCATTTTGGAAAGGCAAATCACAGCAGGATTTATACAATTAATGGTAAGGTCCTGGGGAGTGTTGCTGATCAAAGAGAACTGGGAGTGTAAGGTCCATAGTTCCTTGAAAGTGGACTGGATAGTGAAGGAGGTGTTTGATATGCTTTCCTTTACTGGTCTGAGCACTGAGCATTGGGAGGTAATGTTGTGGCTGCATAGTTCATTAGTTAGGCCACTTTTGGAATATTGTGTGCAATTCTGGTTTCCCTCCTCTAGGAAGGATGTTGTGAAACTTAGAAGAGTTCAGAAAAGATTTAAAAGGATGTTGCCAGGGTTGGAGGGTTTGAGCTATAGGTAGAGGCTGATTGGCTGGGGATGTTTTCCCTGAGAGGTGACCTTTATAGAGGTTTATAAAATCATGAGGGGCATGGATAGGACAAATAGACAAGGTCTTTTTCTTGGGGTGGGGGAGTCCAGAACTAGACGGCACAGGTTTTCAGTGAGAGGGGCAAGATTTAAAAGTGATCAATTGGGCAACTTTTTCACACAAAGGATGGTGCATGTGTGGAATGAGCTGCCAGAGGAAGTGATGGGGGCTGGTACAATTACAGCATTTAAGAGGCATTTAGATGGATATATGAATAGGAAAGATTTAGAGGGATAGGGACCAATTGCAGGCATATGGGACTAGATTAGGTTGGGATATCTGGTCAGCATAGACTAGTTGGACCGAAGGGTCTGTTTCTGTGCTGTACATCTATGTTGTATCTGTCTGGAACCTTGCCTGGGGTTTGATCATAACATTACACAATTGAGACGAGAAAACTACAACACTATGAATAAAATTGGAGACTTCAAAGCTGAGTATGATAAATTTTATAAGGAATTTGTCAGTAGAGTGATCAAGAAGGCATACGGCATACTTTCCTTCATTGGAAGGGGTATTAAGTACAAGATTTCGCTGCTCGTTGGATGCTGCCTGAACTGCTGTGCTCTTCCAGCACCACTAATCCAGCATTTGATTTTCAGCATCTGCAGTCATTGTTTTTACCTTATTAAGTACAAGAGTTGGCCGCTTAGTTTACAGTTGTATAAGAGTTTGGTTCGGCCACATTAGGAATACTGCATACAGTTCTGGTTGCCACATTAACAAAAGGATGAGGATGGTTTGGACAGGATGCAGAGGAGGCTCACCAGGATGTTGCCTGGTATGGAGGGCGCTAGCTATGGAGACAGGTTGGGTAGATTAGGGCTATTTTCATTAGAAAGACAGAGGTTGAGGAAGGACCTGAATGAGGTTTACAAAATCATGAGATATAGTCAGGGTGGATTCCAAGAAACTTTTTCCCCAGAGTGGGGGACTCAATTACTAGGGGTCATGAGTTCAATGTGAGAGGGGAAAGGTTTAAGGGAGATACGCGTGGAAAGTTCTTTACACAAAGAGTGGTGGGTTGCTAGCGGAGGTGATAGAGGCAGGCACGATAGCATCATCCAAGATGTATCTAGAGAGATATATGAATGGGCACGGAGCAGCGGGATACAGATCTTTGGAAAATAGGCAGCAGGTTTAGATAGAGGATCTGGATTAGCGCAGGCTTGCAGGGGCAAAGGACCTTTTCCTGTGCTGTAATGTTCTTTGTTCTTTGAATTAGGATATGGAGCACAAGCAGGGAAATTGAATTAAGGCAGAGATTGGTCAATGGTCTTGTTCATATTTTCATCCTTAAGGAATTGGGTTTCTATTGATCTTTTGAAAGGCTATGAGAATGTGGGTGGTTTAGCTGCCAATACGGATGTTGGGGAGGACAGGTGAGGGGTGACAGGCAGACTGCCACAATCTGACACCTGCAGACCACACAACAGCTTTGTTTCCACAAAATTTTCAGATCCAGCACCTACACCCAGGAGCATTGGGTCATCCAAGGATTGAGTACCATAATCTGCTCCAATGATACAGGGACCTGTCGGCCCCAAAGGATTCCCACACTGATCTGGGCAACATTTAGGTGGGGCACAGCTCCAGTTTCAATGCCCAGGTTATAGAGTCATAGAGATGTACAGTACAGACACAGATCCTTCAGTCCAACTTGTCCATGCCGACCAGATATCCCAACCCAATCTAGTCCCATTTACCAGCACCCAGCCCATATCCCTCCAAACACTTCCTGTTCATATACTCACCCAATGCCTTTTAAATGTTGTAATTGTACCAGCCTCCACCACTTCCTCTGGCAGCTCATTCCATACATGCACCACCCTCTGCGTGAAAAAGTTTCCCTTTAGGTCCCTTTTATATCTTTCCCCTCTCACTCTAAACCTATGCCCTCTCGTTCTGGACTCCCCCACCCCAGGGAAAAGACTTTGTCTATTTACTGTATCCGTGCCCCTCATAATTTTGTAAACTTCTATAAGGTCACCCCTCAGCCTCCAATACTCCAGGGAAAATAAGCCCCAGCCTATTCAGCCTCTCCCTGTAGCTCAAATCCTCCAACCCTGGCAACATCCTTGTAAATCTTTTCTGAACCCTTTCAGGTTTCACAACATCCTTCAGATAGGAAGGAGACCAGAACTGCACGCAATATTCCAAAAGTGGTCAAACCACTCTCCTGTACAGCCACAATATGACCTCCTAACTCCTAACTGTAGACAGTGAGGTCTGCAGATGCTGGAAGTCAGAGTTGAGCGTGTGGTGTTGGTATAGCACAGCAGGTCAGGCAGCATCCGAGGTGCAGGAAAATCCAATGTTTCCGGCCAGAGCCCTTCGTCAGGAAGAGGGAGTTCCTAATTCCGATACTCAATGCCCTGACCAATAAAGGAAAGCATACCATACACCTTTTTCATTATCCTATCAACTGAGATTCCACTTTCAAGGGGCTATGAACCTGCACTCCCAGGTCTCTTCATTCAGCAACACTAGGACCTTACCATTAAGCATATCCTACCCTGATTTGCCTTTCGAAAATGCAGCACCTCACATTTATCTAAACTAAACTTCACCTGCCACTCCTCGGCCCATTGTGCAGTGTTGGGTTGCTGGGCCCACTGCTTGTGTTAGTGGGGCCCTGATGAGTGACGGTATTACTGTCTGAAGTGGAGCTCTATGTGAGGAAGGGGCCAGCCGGTAAGACTGATCCTCTGCTCGCCCTGTGCTCAGCATTCCTGCCACAGGCACCATCCCGCGGTTGGAGGTAGTCCAGGCTCTTCCAGCTTCTGCCCGTTGACTGCACGGAGGTTCCTGTGGGTTTTGGTTTGGAAGGGGAAGCTCTGTTAGTGTCCCCCTTCCCCTGGTTTGCTGCATTGATTGGGACGGTGTGTCAGAGTCCCGTTAGATCCGAGCTTGCGATCTATCCCAGGGCAGTTCCTGCCTTTTTATCTGTAAGCGAGCCCAGCCCATAATAGACACTTATCTAATGCTTGGCAGAGCTTAGCAGTGAACACACCCACTCGCTGCTGTCTCTCTCTCTCTTCCCCCCCGTGTCTGACGCCCAAGGCCTGTGTGTGTGTACTGCCTGGATGATCAGCTCCCACACAGAGCCCCCGTTGTGGGTCAGAGGGAACCGGAGTTTACACAGTGAGTACACCTATCGCCCCAGTTTGCTGCCTCACGCTGTGCGGGGTTCGCTGCTCGGATTACTGCAACACACGCCGCTCTGGCTCAATCCTCGCAGTGTGTGTGCCAGCCTCAGATAGCAGAGAAAAACAGCTCCATTCTGCAGCCAGGCATTGATCCCTTGGGGGGGGGGGGGGGGTGGAGCTTTTTTTTCTGGAAGTGTCACAGTGTCCTGAGAAACACAGCCTGTGGAAAGACACAGAGACATATCTAACAGGAGAGACTTGGAGCAGACCCTGTCCCTGTGCTCACTCTGTTGGCCCAGACTCGGGCCCCGACGCTGCTTCCCCCACCGCAAGCCCGCTCAGGGAGCACAGGAAACAGAGGGTTCACGGAGCCACACTTCAGTGAGAGTCAGTGTGTGTGGGACTGTATCCCAGTGAGAGTCAGTGTGTGTGTGGGACTGTATCCCAGTGAGAGTCTGTGTGTGTGTGTGTGGGACTGTATCCCAGTGTGTGTGTGTGTGTGTGTGGGACTGTATCCCAGTGAGTGTGTGTGTGGGACTGTATCCCAGTGAGTGTGTGTGTGTGTGGGACTGTATCCCAGTGAGTGAGTGTGTGTGTGTGTGTGTGGGACTGTATCCCAGTGAGAGTCTGTCTGTGTGTGTGTGTGGGACTGTATCCCAGTGAGAGTCTGTCTCTGTGTGTGTGTGGGACTGTATCCCAGTGAGAATCAGATGAATTTGCCGGAGACCCCTTGGGAATGACCAATCATAATATGATAGAATTCTTTATCAAGATGGAGAATTGAGGTAGTTTGATTCTAAGATAAGAGTCCTGAATCTTAAGAAGGGAAACTGCGATGGTATGAGGCATGAGTTGGGTATGATGTAGGGTATTGAAAGGGATAACACTGGATAGGCAATGGCAAACATTCAAAGAGAGAATGGGTGAACTGCAAAAATTGTTTATTCCTGTGTGGTGTAAGCATACAAAGAGAGCAGTGGCCATACCACATCTTATAAATACAAAAAAGATACACAAAATTGGCAAAAAATAAGGTCTGAGGATTGGGAACAGTTTTGAAGTCGGCAAAGAAGAACCAAGAGATTGATTAAGCTTGGTTAGTTGCAGGAAGGATGTTCCTGATGTTGCAAAGTCCAGGACCAAGGCTCATAGTTTAAGGCTATGAGCTAAATCTTAGGGAACTAAAGTGATGAAAAATTTCTTCATCAGGGAGTAGTAATTCCGTCAAATTCAGTACCATAGAAAGTGGTTGAGACCAAAACATTGTGTTTTCAAGAAGGAGATAGGTATAGCTATTGTGACTAAACAGATAAAGGGATTTTGAGGGGATGGACATGAATTGAATTGATTGTCAAGTGTACTGAGGCACAGTGAAAAGCTTTGTCTTGTGAGCAACACAGGCAGATCAGAGTTAAGTAGCATAGATAAATAAATAAAAGGTAAACAATGGCAAAAACCAAAACACAGGTACAGGTGAATGTTAACAGTTTGTGAGTCCATTCAGTATTCTAACAACAGTAGGGTAGAAACTGTTTTGAAACCAGCTGGTGCATGTGTTCAGGCTTCTGTACCTTCTCTCAGATGGTTGAGGTTGTAGAAAAACATTCTCAGGGTGGGATGGATCTTTGAGAATGCTGGTGGCCTTTCCTTGACAGTGAGCCTGGTAGATGGATTCTATAGATGGGAGGTTGGCCTTTGTGATTGTCCGGGCTGAGTTTACTACTCTCTTTAACCATCTCCGATCTTGAATGGTGCAGTTGCCATACCCAGGTAGTGATACATCCAGACAGAATGTTCTCGATGGTGCACCCATAAAAGTTGGCACGGGTATTCACCGTCATGCCAAATTTCCTCAGCTGCCTGAGGAAGAGTCGATGTTGTTGGGCCTTTGTAATCAGTGCGTCCACATGAAGAGTCCAAGAAAGCTTGTTGTGGATGACCAACTCCCAAGGCACTCTCTACTAGTTCCACCTCTATGCTGTTAATGTGTAGGGGGGGGGGGCAGGTGAAGGCAGAACTAAGGTATTGAGCATGGTGATCAGCCACAATCATATTGAGTGGCAGAGCAGGCTAGAGTGTTTGAATAGCCTTATTCCTCCGACTGGCTTCAATGTTGTTGTGTTTCTATATGTATGGGACACCTAACCCAGTGAGAGTCTGTGTGTGTGTGGGACTGTTCCCCTGTGTGTGTGTGAGTGTTTGTGTGTGTGTGTGTGTGTGTGGTGGGTGGGGGGGGGGGGGGGGGAGGAAAGGAGGGAAAGGAAGGGGGGGGGGGGAAAGGGGGGGGACTGTTCCCCAGTGAGAGTCAGTATGTATGTGGGACACCTAACCCAATGAGAGTCAGTGTGTGTGGCACTGAACCCCAGTGAGAATCAGGGGAATCCATACCCCAATGAGAGTTGGTTTTTATGGAAACCGAGCACAGGAAGGGTTAGTTTGTGCAGGACCTTTGCCTCAGTGAGAGACAGTGTGTGTGACCTGAACCCAAAGATGTGCAAGCCAGGTGAATTGACCATGCTAAGTTGCCCGTCGTGTTAGGTGCATCAGTCAGTGGGAAATGGGTCTGGGTGGGTTACTCTTCGGAAGGTCGGTGTGCACTGGTTGGGCCGAAGGGCCTGTTTCCACACTGTAGGGAATCTAATCTAATCAAAAACCCCAGAGAGAGCAAGTATGTGTTGAAGCCATACCACAGTAAGAGTTAGTTTGTGTGGGATCTGTATCCCAGTGAGAGTCAAATGTGTGTGAGACCATTGCCCCAGTTAGAGTCATAGAGCAGTACAGCACGGGAACAGGCCCTTCAGGCCCAACGTCTCTACACTGACCATGATGCCATTTTAAACTAATCCCATCTGCCTGCAGGTGGTCTGTATCCCAGTATTCTCTGCCTGTTCATGTGTCAGTCTAGATGTCTCTGAAACATTACTTTTGCTTCTACCAGCCCTCCTGCCAGTGCGTTCCAGGCACCTACTACCCTGTGTAAAAAAACATGCCTCACCCATCTCCTTTAACTTGCCTTGCCCCCCCCCCCCCCTCATCTTAAGCCTATGCTTGCAAGTATTTGAAGTTTTTACTCTGGGAAAAAGACTCTGACTGTCCACTCTATCCATGCCTCTCATAATGTTAACACTCTATCAGATTGCTCCTCAGCCTCTGACGTTCTTGTGATAACAATCTAAGTTTGTCCAAACTCTCCAATCCAGGCAATGTCCTGGTAAACTTCTTTCGCACCCTCTCCACAGCCCTCCTATAGTGTGGTGACCAGAATTACATACAATACTTGAAACGTGGCCTCACTAAAGTCTTATACGACTGCAGCATGACTTGCTATCTTTTATGCTCAATGTCCCAACTGATGCCACAACTGATGCTTGTGTTGCTATTTTCAGGGAACTATGGACTTGCACCCCCAAGATCCCTCTTTACATCAGCCTCCTATGGGGCCTGCCAGCTACTGTATGTTCTCTTCTTGCATTTGACCTCCCAAAATGCTCATCCAGATTAAACTCCACCTGCCATTTCTCTGCCCAACTTTCCAACTAATCTAAATCTTGCTCTATGCTTTGACAACCTTTATCACTATCTACACTTCCATTATTTTCATGTAATCTTTTCCAACTTCCTAGACCACCTACATTTTCATCCATATCATTTATATGTATTACAAACAGAGGTCCCAGCACTGATACTTGTGGAATACTATGGGGATGGTATGGTGGCTCAGTGGTTAGCACTGCAGCCTCACAACGCCAGGGACCCGGGTTCAATTCCTCCCTCGGTCTGTGTGGCGTTTGCACGTTCTCCCCGTGTCTGCGTGGGTTTCTTCCGGGTGCTCCGGTTTCTTCCCATAGTCCAAAGATGTGTAGGTCAGGTGAATTGGCCATACTAAATTGCCCATAGTGTTAGGTGCATTAGTCAGAGAGAAATGTGTCTGGGTGGGTTACTCTTCGGAGGGTCGGCATGGACTGGTTGGGCCGAAGGGCCTGTTTCCATACTGTAGGGAATGTAATCTAATCTAAAAAAACCATGGTCACGGACCTCCAGTCAGAAAAACATCCCTCCACCACTACCTTGGTCTTCTGTGACCAAGGCAATTTTGTATCCAACTTGCCAACTCACCATGGATCCCATGTGACTTAGTCTTTTGGATCAGTCTATCATGAGGGACCTTGTCAAATTCTGTATTAAAAGTCCCATGTAGACAACATCAACTGCTCTATCCTCATAAATCATCTATGTCACATCCTTAAAAAAACTCAATCAAATTGGTGAGACATGGCCTCTGCACTCAAAGTCATGCTGGTTACCCCTTGTAAGTCCATTCTTTTCTGATAGAGGAATATAGGAAGTAGGAATGGGAGTAGGCAATTCAGCCCTTCAAACCCACCCTACTGTTTAACATGATCATGGCTAACATTATCCTGGCCTGAACTCCACCTTCCTGCCTAATCCTCATAGCCCTTTATCCTGTTTTTCATCAGAAACATCTCTATTTCTTTTCTAAATCTGTTGATTGGAAATGAGTTCCATAGATTCACAACCCTCTGGAAGAAGTAGTTTCTTCTGATCACAGTTTTGAACCGACCTCCTCTCACTCTATAGCTATGCCCTCTTGTTTGAGACTGTCCCACAAGGAGAAGCATCTGCTCAACGTCCAGCTTATCAATCCTCTTTAGCATCTTGTATACCTTAATCATATCCTCCCTCATTCTTCTGAACTTGAGCGAATATTCAGCTGCTCCTCATATGGCAGCCTTTTCATCCCTGGAATCAATCTGGTGAACTGCTTCCATTGCCATTACATCCTTCCTCAAGTAAGGAGACCAGAACTGGTCACAGTACTCCAGGTGTGGTCTCATCAATGTCTTATAAAATTGTAACAACACTTTTTTTAGTCTTATAATCCAGTCCTTTTGTAATAAATGCAGGATTCCATTTGCCTTATTATATAATGCATCTGCATACCTACTCCCTGTGATTCATGCACAATGATTCTCAGATCCCTCTGCACAGAAGCCTCCCATTTTGAATCTGCTTCCCATTTAAATAATAATTTGCCCTTTTGTTTTACCAGCCAAAATGGACAACCTCACACTAAACACCCACATTAAACACCACCTGCCAGGTTCTGCATCATTCTCCTAGTCCATCAATATCCATCTGTAAATTCTTTATCTCCTCATCACTGCCTGCTTTCCTATTTTAGTATCATCTGCCAACTTAATAATATTACACTCTGTCCCTGCTTACAGATCACTTACCTAATGCATGTAAATCCTGTCACTGAGAATATTCTCCAGTAATTATTCTACTACTGATGTAAAGATCACCAGCCTATAATTTCCTGGATTATCCCTTCTTAAATAAAGGAATGACATTGGCTATTCTCCAGTCTTCTGGGACCTCACCTATGGCTAAAGTGGATAGGAAGATCTCTGCCAAGGCCTGAGCAATCTCAACCCTTCCTTCCCTCAGTATTCTGGGATAGATCCCATCAGGCCCTAGGGGCTTACCTGCCTTAATGTTTTTCAAGGCACCCAATAACACCTCCTCCTTAATATCGAATGTCAGCATACCACTCCCTAATCTTACCGTGCCATCCATGTTCTTCTTTTTGGTGAATACCGATGTGAAGTATTTGCTGGCTCTACTTTCCTCCTTTGTCCTTGTGTGGGCCTACCTTTTCTCCAACTACCTTCTTGCTCCTAATACATGTGTAAAATGCCTTGGGATTCTCCTTAAATTCAAGTGCCCAGGACGGGTGGCTCAGTGGTTAGTACTACAGCACCAGGGACCTGGGTTCAGTTCCATCCTCAGGTGACAGACTGTGTGGAATTTGTATGTTCTCCCTGTGTCTGTGTGGGTTTCCTCCAGGTGCACTGAAGATAGTGTTTTGGCCATGCTAAACTGCCTAGTGTCCAAGGATGTGCAGGCTAAATGGATTAGCCATGGGAAATGTATGGTTACAGGGATAGGGAGTATGATGCTGTTTGGAGGGTCAGCATGGACTCGATGGGATAAATGGTCTGCTTCCATGCTGTAGGGATTCTACAGTTTCATGACCTGCTTCCTTTATACTCATCAAGGGCCTTGTCTGATCTCAGTTTGCTGAAACTTCCATGCGCTTTCTTTTTTATTAGCTAAACATCCAATATCTTATGCCATCCAGAGTTCCAAAATATTTCCGTTCTTATCTTTCATCCAGATTGGAACATGCTGATCCTGAACTCTGATCAACAGCCCATTAAAAAACTCCTGCATGTCAGATATGGATTTACCCTCAAACAGCTACTTCATACCTGATTTCTCCAGTTCCTCCTTAATACTGTTATAATTATCCTTCCCAGAATTTAGCACTTGCACTTGATGGATTTATTCTTATCTATAAACCACCTAAAACTTAAGGAATTATGATCACTATTTCCAAAATGCTCCCCTGCTGAATCTTCAATCACCTGGCCAGGCTCCTTCCCTGGTTGGACTATCTACATATTGTTTCACAAAGCACTTGACAAAGTCTGACCCATCCAAGCCCCTGGCACTAATCCAGTCCCAGTCAATATTGGGGAAGTTAAAATCACCCACTACAACATGTCTTTCCATGATCTGCTTACACATCTGTGATTCTATTTCTGCCTGGCTATTCGGAGAACTATAGTATAAACCCATCATAGTGATTACACCTTTCATATTCCTGAGTTCTGCCAATATGGCCTCACTGGATGAGCCCTCCAGCATGTCCACTCTTAGCGCAGCTGTGACATTTTCCTTAATCAGTAATGCAACCCCCTCACCCCTTTTACATGCCTCTCTATCACACCCTAAATATTTAAATGCTGGAACATTGAGCTGCTAAACCTGCCCTTTTCTCAACCAGGTTTCTGTAATAGTAACATTGTAGTAACATTGAACTAATCCAGGTCCTAAACTCATCTGGTTTACCTAATATACTCCTTGCTTTGAAATAAATACACTTTGTTAAGCTGGCCTTGTCTTTTCTTCCTATCAGACTGACTTAACCTTTTCCTCCTCCTTCATCGATCCACAGTGTGTGTGGGACTGTATCCCAGTGTGAGTCACTGTGTGTGTGTGTGTGGGACTGTACCCCAGTGTGAGTCACTGTGTGTGTGTGTGGGACTGTACCCCAGTGTGAGTCACTGTGTGTGTGTGTAGGACTGTACCCCAGTGTGAGTCACTGTGTGTGTGTGTGGGACTGTACCCCAGTGTGAGTCACTGTGTGTGTGTGGGACTGTACCCCAGTGTGAGTCACTGCGTGTGTGTGGGACTGTACCCCAGTGTGAGTCACTGTGTGTGTAGGACTGAAAGGAGGTACTCGAGAGTAGAGAAAACTGGATTACTCCTGGTGCTGCGAGCTAGTGAGGGTAGGAATAAGAGGATCGAGCAGATGAATGAGTGGCTGAGGAGCTGGTGTGTGAGAGAAGGGTTCAAATTTTTGGATCATTGGGATCTGTTCTGAGGTAGAAGTGACCTGTACAAGAAGGACGGATTGCACCTGAATTGGAAGGGGACTAATATATTGGCGGGGGGGTTTGCAAGAGCTGCTCAGGAGGATTTAACCTAGTAATGTGGTGGGGGAAAGGAGGTGGGGATAGGGTGGGACACAGGGAGATATAGTGAGGAAAGAGATCAATCCGAGACTGGTACAGTTGAGAAAAGAAGTGAGTCAAACAAACAGTCAGGGACAAAGCGGAGAACAAGGTAGGACTGATAAATTAAACTGCATTTATTTCAATGAAAGAGGCCTAAAAGGAAAGGCAGATTAACTCGGGGATGGTTAGGAAAAAGGGACTGGGATATCGTAGCAATTACAGAAATGTGGCTCAGGGATGGACAGGACTGGCAGCTTAATATTCCAGGATACAAATGCGACAGGAAGGACGGGGCAGGGGGGGCAAGAGAGGAATGAGGCATTTTTGATAAAGGATAGTATTACAGTTGTACTTAGGGAAGATATTCCTGCAGTGAGAGTCTGTGTGTGTGTGTGTGTGGGATTGTACCCCAGTGAGAGTCAGTGTGTGTGTGGGACTATACCCTAGTGAGAGCCAGCATGTGTGTGTGGGACTATACCCTAGTGAGAGCCAGCATGTGTGTGTGGGACTATACCCTAGTGAGAGCCAGCATGTGTGTGTGGGACTATACCCTAGTGAGAGCCAGCATGTGTGTGTGGGACTATACCCTAGTGAGAGCCAGCATGTGTGTGTGGGACTATACCCTAGTGAGAGCCAGCATGTGTGTGTGGGACTATACCCTAGTGAGAGCCAGCATGTGTGTGTGGGACTTGTCCCTAGTGAGAGCCAGTGTGTGTGTTGGGACTGTATCCCAGGAGCTTCTGTAAAGTGTGCCATTTGTAATTTGACTGTTCTGGCAATGTTTTTGCTTTGATATGTCTGGCCAACTTTGCCCAACATGCAGGAGCGTGAGGTCTTTCTGGACATCCCAAATTCACCTCAATGTCAATCTCTCCATCTGTGCCCCTTTGATTCCCTTTTTTTTTGATTCCCCACAGTGTGGAAACAGGCCCTACGGTCCAACAAGTCCACACCGACCCTCCGAAGAGTAACCTACCCAGACCCATTTCCCTCTGACTAATGCACCGAATACTATGGGTAATTTAGCATGACCAATTCACCCTAATCTGCACATCTTTGGACTGTGGGAGGAAATCAGAGCACCTGGAGGAAACCCACACAGACACGGGGAGAATGTGCAAACTCCACACAGACAGCCGCCCCAGGCTGGAATCGAACCCAGGTCCCTGGTACTGTGAGGCAGCAGTGCTAAGCACTGAGCCACCGTGCCGCCCCACGGTGCTTTGAATATGGTCAGAGCACGGAGCCTGGCTGATATTTCTGCTGCTAGCTCACCGGATCATGGTCAACCAGAGCTCAATTTCAGCGCTGTTGTGTTGAGATTATCCAAGAGAGAGCTGAGAGCATTGGGCACACTCTGATTCTCGTCCAGCCCGTGAGGCCGAATATCTGACTGGGTACTTCTCTCCTGGTTTCTGGGTCTCGGCATTAGTCTTGGCAGCTCTTTCCCGCCCCCTTGGGGCTTATTATTGGACTCAGCAATTCAGTACTGATCTGTATGGCTCAGTACTAGACTGGTTGGTCCTCCTGTGGTCCTGTAGAGCTCAATATCAACATGGACGGTTCACTCTCAGTCTTAGGGGGAGGATAATCTGCTCAGCAGTAGAAATAATGAAACTGAATCGTGGTGTGTTTACACAGCTAAGTCTGGAAGCAAGGCTGAAACCCGACTCAGGGACTTGAACTGCCTGCTCTGTCACTGCTGAATCAGGTCAATTGCTGGCTTTGTGACTAATCTTGAAAAGGGAGTGTTGTGGGCAAGTGGGGTATGTGTCCCTGTTAAGGGCACAGAATGAATGAGCCCTGAAAATGGTCTGTGGGTCCACATTACTGGATCTTGCCATCGGTATGAAATATTCCTTTAAGACTGAACCAGAAACGATACGGATTTCTGGCCCTTCGCAGGAGTCAGTATTTCGATGTTTCTGGAAAGGGCACAAAGCTTTGTCTCTTTCTGCAGCTTTGTGGATATTGCAGGGCTGAATTTTTCTGGCAAGTTGACAATGTGGCAGATGGAGACAGGGTTAGAGACTTGTGTATAATGGGGAATGTCGTGTAATGGAATGCTGTGCTGCAGTGAATTTAAAGGAGATCCATCGTTAGCAAAGAAATCCTGTGCCGTTCTGCACTAATCATGAATATGGAGGTGTAGCTGATCCCTCTCCCCTCCCCCTCTCTTTCAGGCTGAATCTGTGTGGGAATAGCTGAGCATCAGTACCAGTGCAGTGTAACAAGCCCCTGCACAACTCATCAGGAGAACCCGATCAAGCTGCAGCAGCGATGGAGACAGTGGTTAGTGGAGAGCACAGTCTGTGTGTCGACCAAGATAGGGACAATAAACCAGCACCGGGCCTCCCCGAGGTGAACGAGAATGGAGTTGGGGTAACCGCAGCAACACAGTTTGGGGCAGCAAACCAAGCGACTAAAGGTCAGTGAAGAAAAAGGGGCTTTGTTATGAATTGGTTTTCTTTCTCAGATGGGAGGAAGCAGCAGAGTTAAGCACAGATGGCTCAGGGCGTTGCTGCAGCCAGTGCTGGAATATTCTAGCAAATACTGACATATATGCCAGGGCTGCAGTTGCTACAATTTTTTCAGAATGAGCTTTTGTGTGCAATTGGTCGCAGCTTTGAAATGCTTTTCCTGCAGATTAATGCTGCTAAAGCATCCTCAAACAGATGGAACCAATTTAGACAGAGCTAATTCTGTAACCCTTAGTGACCTGCTCTCTGGTTTGAAAAGCTTCAATTACATCGAGAGAATCCACTCGAGAAAGGACCTTTTGGTTTTCTTGTTCCAGTGCAAGACATCCCCACAACCGACAAAACCGAAGGTGATTCTCTTGCCGTGGCTTTGTGCAGCCATTGTGCCCCACCCCAGCTCGTACATAGTGGAGAGGGAAACGCAGAAAAGGTTCACCATTGCTGTATGTTACAGACAGTGGCAGGCACCTGTCCACCAAGTCAGAACTCAGCTTTTTATCACAAATCAATTGTCTGTATTAAAAAGGGGTTCCTCTGTCAGCTCACAGAAGCCCCAGGGATGGGTTGTCTCTTCTACCTCACGCAGTCACATTTTCACATCCAGAACACCATCAGATTTCAGGTCTGAGAGCAGTGGAGTGGGGTTGGGTTTATGTGTGATCATGTCATATATGTGACAGCAAGTCGAAAGCTTGTTTTACACCTCCTGTCCCATTGCAACTTATGATGAACCCGAAAGAAAGTTGGGATCTGACTTATATCTCCTTGTACCCTGACCTAAGATCATTACTACAACCACCAACTAACAATATCATGCAAGAGCACAAGCAGTAGCTTCAAACAATTGGGCCGAATGGCTTGGTTCCATACTGTAGTTTTAGATTTTGTTTATTTATCATCATGTGTATCTTATTGCAAAATACAATGAAAAGTGTTCCATAATGTTACCACTCTCTGACACCATCTTAAAAACACAGAAAAATAACTAAAAGATGGACTATAAATGCAGAAAAATGAAGAAATCAAGAGAATGTCCACTTTGACAGTTGTTCTTGTTGTGTGTTCTGTTATGGGGCTGGTGACCAGGCACAAATCTCCTTCATCATGCCACCCCTGAAACGCAAGCTGCCCACTCTTCAGTGCCATCTCCCCTCCACTGACCCCCTTGTCGCTGAGAGTCCTCGATGGACCTCGCCAATGCAGGTGCCACCAATGCCGCTGGCTACTGCACCGTCCCAAACTCACCTCCACCACCATCAACGTGAGTCCACTCAGGGCCCACCTCGCCAACACAGCCGCTGCTGATGCTGCCGGGTCTTGTACCAGGCCCCAACCTGTCACGGCCTCTGCCATCTCCGTGAATCTGCACCGGCCATAGATGGTGTTGGGAACCCCAGGCCGGCCTCCCACCTCGCTGTCATGGGTCCACGATGTTGGGCAGACTTGCCGCTGCCAACACTGTCACTGCAACGGAATTCTTCACCAAGAGGTAAGTGAAACAAAAGAGAAAGAAGAAGAAACAGGAAAAGAGGAAAACAGAAGGATAACTGGCAGAAGGGTGAGGCCCCGGCTCGGGAGCCCTACTTCATCACTACCTGACCGGATATTACCGGTATCATAATCACCCATTAGGGTCCGACAGAACCATCACCACTGTCTGTTTGCTCAATAAAAGCATACATCAACTGCCATGGAGTTTGCCCTCACCAGTCAGCGTGTGCTCACCTATCTGGACAATTTATTCACCCAGGGGAATTGCCTGGGCTCACAGAAGCCCAAGAACATGCCGTTCAACTCAACAGCTCCATGCTTCACCTGAACATCCTCCAATCCTTCTTCATCACATTCCTCTCATTGCTCAGTATCTAACTCAATCAATGGATCTTTTTATTGATTCTTTCCTTAAGTCTTTATGCAGCTTTGACTTAAAACTATGTTTGCCTTTTGTCTCTCTTTTCTTCCTAAGGCAGCAGGTTCCACGTTCTCACTACTTGCTGAGTAAAAATATTTTTAATTAGTTTCTTATTATATTTATTAGCATCTTATACTTATAACCCCTGGTACTTGGTTTCTTCCACAAGAGGAAACATCAGTTCTACATCTACCTTATTGAACTCTTCAAAACTTTAAAAGCCTCTGTATGGTTCCCCCTAGGTTTTCTCTATAACAGAGTTGCAGCCTCTTCAGTTTTCCCTGATCAGTAAAGCCTCACTTTTGTGACATTTTTCAAAATCATTTATACAACATCTCCAATACTCTGCATCCTCTTAATGATGTGGAAATGAGAACTGTTCCTGGTACTACAACTATAGTCCAATCATATTCTGATATGAATGTAATGTACTTTCTTTGCTTTTCAATGCCTTTTAGAACTAAACATTTTTTCCTTTTAAATAGCTTTATTAACCCGAATCACAATCAGTAGTTAACAATCCTAGTGACACTCAGGAGTATGTGACTTCCTTATTCTCTCTGTTATACAGACGGTCATCTGCCAATTGCATGCCCATTCTGAAAGTTTATCAATCTTGTCTTTGAATCTTTTGCAGTTCTCCTTTGCATAAATTATTGCGTCAAATTTAGTGCTGATTTGCAAATTTTGAAATTGTGGTTCCACTTCTCAAGTCCAGTGGAACAGATCTGAATTATTGTTGCAGAACTTCTTCAACTGATCTGTTGCTTCTTAATTCACTCACACAGGATGTGGGTGTCAGACCTGCATTTATTGTCCATCCCTAATTACCCTGGAGAAAGACCTACCTCCACGAATCGCTGCAGATTCGGAAGGGACATTGGCATAGTTCCAAGCCAGGATGGTATGTGGCTTGTAGGTGGTGGGTTTGTTTTTTAAAAATCCCTTCGGTGTGGAAACAGGCCCTTTGGCCCAACTAATCCACACCAACCCTTCGAAAAGTATCCCATCCAGACCCATTCCCCCTCCCCCTAATGCACCTAACCTACAATCACTGTGGGCAATTTAGCATGGCCAATTTACTTGACCCGTACATCTTTGGATTGTGGGAGGAAACCAGAGCACCCGGAGGAAACCCACGCAGACACGGGGAAAATGTGCAAACTCCACACAGTCAGTTGCCTGAAGCAGGAATTGAACCCAGGTCCCTGGTGCTGTGAGGCAGCAGTGCTAAACATGAGCCACTGTGCCATCCCAAATATTTTCCCATGTGTCAACTGCCCTTGTCCTTCACCGAGTCATTGGCTTAGAAGCTGCTACCTAAGCAGCCTTGGTGAGCTACTACAATGCGCCTTGTAATTTATCCACACATTGCTACTACTGTACATTTGGTAGTGGAGAATGTGAATGTTTAGGTAATGTACGGTAAACTTATCAAGTGAGCTGATTTCTCCTGGATGGTGTCAAGCTTCTTGAATGGAGAGTGTTCATCACCCTTCTGACTTATGTCTTATAGATGGTAGATAGGCTTTGGGAAGTCAGGAGGTGAATTACAGTTATGGACCAGGCCAGACTCTCTCAAAGCATTTCAAGAAGGCAGCCCAGACCCTAACGTTTCTCGTTGCTTTAAGCAGGTGTAACACAGATATTCCAGGAGAGATGCAGCTGGCCCTGACCACTCGGTTTTAAACAAAACCGTGTTTACTTAATCATGAACAAAAGAGAACAGATTATAGAATAACATTGCAACTAATGATGCTGTTACAAATACTTGCAACATGCCCAAAATCACCCCCTTGGCAAAAAAAAAGGTAAATTCAAACACAGGTCGTTACAGAAGAGAGATTGTAGAGAGAGAAAGAGGATCAGCATGGAGCTGCTTCTTTGGGTCCAGCAGTTTGTCTGGGTTCCCAGCTAAGACTTGACCCATACCTGCAAAACATCCAGACTACAAAAAACAAAACAAACCAGAGAAAAGCTAAGCTGGGAGAACTGGCCACTCCCCTTTCATTGTACAAGTATTTTATTAAAAACTTAAAAGCTTCTTCACGAAGATAAACCCAGACATATTGGAACCTCTGCCTTTACGACCACTAAGAAAAAACCCAACGACAACATAACCATGTTAATGGAGCAGCATTGTCACGTTACTCACTGCAAGCTTCCTAGCCTCTGACCTGCTCTTTTACCCACAGTACTTTTTATGGTCAGTCTAGTTCAGTGTTTGCTCAATCATTACCCCAGTATGTTGACAGTGGAGTATTCAGCAAAGGTGATGTCATTGAATATCAAGAGCAGGTCGTTAAATTCTCTCTTGTGGGATAGGGTCTTTGACTGGCACTTTTATGGCAGAAATGTTACTTTCCACATGTCAGCCTAAACCTGAACATTATCTCAAATTTTGCTGCACAAAGGCAGGGTCTTTACATTATTTGAAAAAGTTGCAAAAGGTGCTGAACATTGAAATTTGCACGATGAACATCCCCAATCCTCACCTTATGATAGAGGGACGGCCATGATTAAACAACTGAAGGTGGTTGGGCTGAGGACACTTATCTGAGGACCTCCTGAAGAGATATCCTGGAGCCGAGATAACTCACCTGTAATAACCACAGCCATGTTCCTGTGATAGGTGTGGCTCCAACCGGTGGAGAGTTTTGCTGCATTTAGTCAAAAGCTCCTTAATGCCAAGGGCAGTTGCTGTCACCTCTCCTCTCTCCACCAGTGTTTGTGTCGTAGAAATTATTACACTGATCTGATTACTAATTGAGTTAATGTTAACGGTTCAGATAAATGCCGCAGTAATTGTTTTATTGATTTAGGTTAGTGCTATAATCTTGCAGTAATTATACTGATCTGGATTAGTGTGCTAGATTCCATTGTATATCTGGATTAGTGTTTTAGAGTACTGCTCTGGATTAACTCCCTCGAATTAATTATATTCATTTGAATTAATAATCAAGATAGTTTAACCTGAAAGACCTATTATGGATTTAAAACTGAGCCAGATAAGTGACAAATTTCTCTGGTATTTTGAATGATATATATCCACTTTCAGATTCTTCTCCTGTGTCAGATGAGCCTGTTTCAGATGCTTCTGATGTAAAGAGTACACCATCTTCAGAAGGTAAGTGCCTTCCTTTCTCCGTATAATAGAAACAATTGCCTCCTAAAGAGTGGTTTAAACCTACTGCAAAGTCCAGAAAGTCCTGGGATGAAAACAGAATGCTGGAGAAACTTAGCAGATCAGGCAGAGTTAACATTTCAGGTTGACGCATTTTATTGGGATCTTCTGATTTCTTTTCCCAAAACCAGAACAACTATACATCTAGTGCACCCCACGTTTACATTCATACAATTCAACATTGACATCAGTGCATTAGTCATCATGTTCAGTATTGATTTGATCTGACACTAAAATTACATCAGATTCTCTGAACTATCAACTCTAATATGTTTCAATATTAACAAGATCAGTTTCAATATCTAAACAAATCACTTATCACAATTATGTGGCAATCTAACTGCCTTAAACTCAGCAAAAAAAAAACTCCAGAAAATTGCATTCATTAATAAATAAATTAGCATGGGAACTCTTGTAAGGCAAGGGCAGTCTCCCTGCTTCCAGACGTGAAGCTCTGGGTTAGAGCCTGATACCAAGAAGTGTTGGTAGGGTGGTTCATATGGCCAAGCAGTTTGATTGCCAGCCTGTTAATCTTTTCAGTGCAGGCAGTGACAGGGGAAGAGTCTCCTAGTCAGCTATCCCACTGAAGATCACTGCAGCACTTTGCCCATAAATGTGGACCATCCAATAGGAGTTGATGGCCCAACCCTCAAAGTGAGGATGGAAGAAAAGGCAGACAGAGCCTAAATAGACATTCACTGTGCTCCACACTAACAAGGGAAATGTCCATTAAACTTTGATCTCTTTACATCCCGATGTTCCTTCTCTAGTATGTTAATTCTATATTCCATTGTGCCCAAAGCTGCATTGGATTGTAGTGTAGAATCAGGTATTACCATAGGAGCAGACTAGACAGATTGAGAGGAGAGAGGCAGGATTACAATGCAGTTATGTAAAGGTAAGGTTGGTAAACTACTAGCAAAAATGTGCATGGGGTTTTGATGTGGTGACAATAACAGAAAAATATCTTAAAAATAGTGAGGACTGAATCTTTTATATTCAAGGGTAGAACATGGTCAGAAAAGAGAGTTAAGGAGAAAGACAGTGAGGCAATAGGACTGATTAGGGTAGACACTAGCACTGGAAAGACAAAATGCCCTTGAGGGAGAGCAAAGGCAGAAAAAACAAATTGCTGGAGAAACTCAGCAGGTCTGGCAGAGTTAATGTTTTGGGTCCAGGGATCCTTGTTCAGAACTAGGCAGAATCTGTTTGGTGAGAGCTGAGAAACAAAAATGATCAGGTTTATCTGGGGAGATAGACATCCAAAGGTGGAGAAATAAATCATCAGTGAAATGACCAAGATACGCAAGACAAAGAGGGTTACCTCAATTACAATAGGATCTTGACCAGATGGGCCAATGGGCTGAGAAGTGGCAGATGGAGTTTAATTCAGATAAATGTGAGGTGCTGCATTTTGGGAAAGGAAATCTTATCAGGACTTATACACTTAATGGTAAGGTTCTGGATTAGTGGTGCTGGAAGAGCACAGCAGTTCAGGCAGCAACCAAGTAGCTTCGAAATCGACATTTCGGGCAAAAGCCCTTCATCAGGAATAAAGCTCCTTTTACTTAATGGTAAGGTCCTAGGGAGTGTTGCTAAACAAAGAGACCTTGGAGTGCAGGTTGGTAGCCCCTTGAAAGTGGAGTTGCAGTGAAGAAGGCATTTGGTATGCTTTCCTTTATTGGTCAGAGTATTGAGTACAGGAGTTGGGATGTCATGTTGCAGCTGTACAGGACATTAGTTAGGCCACTGTTGGAATATTGCGTGCAGTTCTGGTCTCCTTCCTATCGGAAAGATGTTGTGAAACTTGAAAGGGTTCTGAAAAGATTTACAAGGATGATGCCAGGGTTGGAGGATTTTAGCTGTAGGGAGAGGCTGAACAGGCTGGGGCTGTTTTCCCTGGAGGTTGGAGGCTGAAGGGTGACCTTATAGATGTTTACAAAATTATGAGGGGCATGGATAGGACAAAGTCTTTTCCCTGGGGTGAGGGAGTCCAGAACTAGAGGGCATAGGTTTAAGTTGAGAGGGGAAAGATATAAAAGAGACCTAAGGGGCAACGTTTTCATGCAGAGGGTGGTACGTGTATGGAATGAGTGCCAGAGGATGTGGTGAAGGCTGGTACAATTGCAACATTTAAGAGGCATTTGGATGGGTATATGAATAGGAAGGGTTTGGAGGGATATGGGCCGGGTGCTGGCAGGTAGGACTAGATTGTGTTGGAATATTTGGTTGGCATGGATGGGTTGGACCGAACGGTCTGTTTCCATGCTGTACATCTCTATGACTCTAAGTATAGAGTGATGAAATTGTTATTATTTAATTACCCAAATTATTGTTAGAATAAAGCATAGTTGGGCGGGTTGAGAATTAGGTTCAGTATTTCCTTGATGAGTATTTGCTGAACCCAGTGAGGAAGGAGTGTCTGGTGTGGGGGATTGAAGTATCTGAAGGGGGACAAGTTTCGATGGGAGAACATTTGGAGAAGAGTATTCATTATATCACTTAGTTTTGATTCGTAATGGAGAAGTGCAAGAAACTTACAAGGTAGAGCTTCTAAATTGAAAGATTAATTTTAATAGGATGATGAGGAGCCCTAGCCAGGGAAAATTACTTCAAATGTTTGTGAAGAAAACTAATAGATCAACGGTTGATCTTTGAGGAGGTGGTGTTTCAGGCACAGATTGTGTAAATGTCAAAGGTCAGGGGATCAAACGCAGAACTCATTGTTGCATAAGGGAGATTGAGAATATAATGAACCCAAATAAAAGGGTGTATGAGGCATATCAGGTGAATTCTCCAAACAATAATAACCAGGTGTGAGTGTGAGAATAGAATGGCGGTCTGCATTGAAGGGAACCCAACATCTTCCTCCAGTAGGCAGGAAGTCAGCAAGTGGGAAGAGGCAAACACAGGGTCTCAGGGATATAGATCATGCTAAATCAAGGCTGGAATGCGAAGGCACTCCACTGGAGTATGTTCCCTTTGTATCTTATGGCTGTTCAGTGCATCCTCCACAACCTTTGGTTCTTGAGTGTGGGCCTTGTTTATCCCACTACTCCGCAGTGAGTCCTTTCCATAAACTGCTGAACTAACTGTGTCTCTAAATATTACTGTTTGTCCAGATTCCTGGTATGGCTTTCTGTATATTCCACTGGTCCTTATTGTGTCCCTTACATGCACTACACTCCCTCATGTGCCTTGCCTATACTCCACTGTTTCCCAGCTCACCCCTCTATATACCCTAATGTTCTCCAGTATGTTCCTCCCTGTGTTTTGAACCAGTGTAATGTCACACTGGTTGCCCGTGACATTACACTGTTACCCAGAACAGCTCATTAAACTTGCAATTTCAAAATCTAACCTTTGATCCTCCATTTGCCATAACACTTTGCAGCTCCTGATTTACTCAGTTTTGCTCTCACCTTCATCTCTGATGCTCTAAGAACACAGCCAAACGATGAACCTCTCCAAATCTAGCTGTTCCCCTTAGTGTGGGCCTTAACTCTGCCCTTTAAAAACAAAGGATACAAACCTGAACAAACGTGACAGAGCAATTGTTGACCATCCACTTCCGCATTTAACTGGATCCCATTGGGTCCTCCTCCCATGCGCTGGAGTCGGAGCAACTGAAGATAATTCACAGGTTTTTTTCCTCTGCTGTAAACCAACTTTCATTTTGTTTAATTTGATGGAACATGGGAATAATCGGCTGGCCAGCATTTATTGCCCATTCCGAGTTGCCCTTGAGAAGATGGTGGTGAGCTTCCTTCTTGATTGGTGCAGTCCCTATGTTGTAGGTGGACTCACAATGCTGGTGGGAGGGAATACCAAGATTCGGATCCACTAAAGGAAGGGTGATATATTTCCAAGTCAGGATGGTGAGTAGCTTGGAGGGAAACTTGATGGTGATATTTTCATGTATTTGCTGGCATTGTCTCACTAGGTCTGTAGTGGTTGTGAGTTTGGAAATTGATGTCTAAGGAACTTTGGTGAGTTTCTGCATTGCATCTTGTAGATAGTGGCAGTAATGCATACGGAGTGTCAGTTGAGGAGGGAGCGGATGTTTGTGGATATGCCAATCAGGCTGCTGCTTTATCCTGGCTATGGGGAGTATTCCATCACACTCCTGACTTGCACCTTTCAGATGGTGGGCTGGCTTTGGGGAGTCAGGAAGTGAGTTACTCACTATAATATTCCTCACCTGTGACTTGCCCTTGTCGCCAGTGTGTTGGTGTGGGTAATCCAGTTCAGTTTCAGGTCAGTGGTAACTCTTGATGTTGATAATAGGGGATTCAGTTGAACGTAAAAGAGCAATAGCTCAAATCTTTCTTATTGCAGATGGTCATTTCCTGGCATCTGTGTGGCGCAAATGTTACTTGCCACTTGTCCAGATCTTGTAACTATGCCACATCAGGCCTTATGATGGAGGGAAGGTTGTTGATGAAGGTGCTGAAGATGGTTGGGTCTAGGGCACTACCGTGAGGAACTCCTGCAGAGACATGCTGAAGCTGAGACTGCCTAGAACAATAGCTATCTATGTCTCAGGTATGACCCAAACAGCAGAGAGTTTTCCTCTGATTATATTTGATTCTAGTTTTATTAGAGCTCCTTATTGCTGCCCTTAGCGAATATGGCCTTGATGTGAAGGACAGATACACTCACTTCTCTTCTGGAATTCAGCTCTTTTGTCCATGCTTGAACCAAGGCTGTAGTGAGGCCAGGAACCCAAATGGACTGTCAGGGTGCAGTTGTTGAGCAGGTGCTTTTTGATAGCATTGATGATCTAGAGTAGACCCAATTGGATGGTAATTGGCCGGGTGGGTTTGTCCTGCTTTTTATGTACAGGACATACCATGGGCAATTTTCCACATTGTCGGGTAGCTGCCAGTGTTGTAGCTGTAGTGAAACAGCTTGGCTAGGGGAGCAGCAAGTTCTGGAGCACAAGTCTTCAGTAACATTGCTGGAATGTTGTTAGGGCCCATAGCCTTTGCAGTATTCAGTGCCCCCCAACTATTTCTTGATAGCATGTGGTGTGAATCAAATTGTCTGAATACTTGTATCTTTGATGCTGGGGACCATTGGAGGACACCAAGATGGATCATCCCCTTAGTACTGATGTGCTGGGCTCTTCCATCATCAAGGACCGGAATATCTGTGGAGCTTCCTCCTTCAGTGAATTTATTTGTCCACCGTCACTCATGACTGAATGTGACAGGACTGCAGAACTTAGATCTGATCTGTTGGATGTGTGATCACTTAGATCTATCTTAAGCTGCTTGGTACACATGTAGTCCTGTTTGTCTTGACCAGGTTGGCACCTCATCTTCAGGTATGCCTGGTGCTGCTCCTGGCATGCCCTCTTGCACTCTCCATTGAACCAGGGTCGATCCCTTGGCTTGATGGTAATAATAGAGTAAGGGTCAGGGGCAATGAGGTTGCAGATTGTATTGAATAAAATTCTGCTGCAGCCAATGGCCCACAGTGCCTCGGATGCTCAGTCATGAATTGTTAGATATCTACCCTATTTAGCATCGTGGTCAGTCCACATTGGAGGCAGGATTATGGCTCCACAGGACTGTGCAGTCCTGGATGCTGGATAAGCTGCATGAGAATTTGGGATCAGTGTAGGATGTAATAGAACTGGTGTCAACAATCAGATAATGGGCATCACGTAGGTGAGAAATAGAAGGAAACCAAGGACAGTCTTACCAATGCTGTCATGGATCTGCAGCCAGCAGAGACTGGCAAGGATGGTGTCAAGTAAGCTCTCCCCTTTTCTTGGTTCCCTCACTACCCACTGCTGACCCAAACTAGTAGCAAAAACAGAAATTGCTGGAAAAGCTCAGCAGATCTGGCAGAATCTGTTAAACATGTCAGGTCGAGTGACCTTTCCTCAGAACTTAAGAACCAGTCCAGTAGCTATGTCCTTGAGGATCCAACCGACTGAGTTAGTATTGATGCTGCTTACCCACTCCTGGTGATGTCCCCCAAGTCTGCTCAACTTGTCCTGTCGATGGGACGGGACATACCTCAGGATGGTGAGAGTGTTGCCTGAGACATAGTCATTCTCAAGAAAAATTACCGTGTAGCTGTTTTTTAATTGACAGTGGAAAAGCTCTCCCAGTTTTGATACAAGCTTTCATTTGTTAGTAAGAATGACATTGCAGGACTAATAGGGTGGATTTGCTGTTATGGTTTCCAATGCTTTAGCCGATGTCTAATGTTTTGTCTGGACTAATTTTGTTTATCAGATTTTGTAAATGGTTTCATGCAACTGAATGTGTTGCTGAGCCATTTCAGAAAGCAGTTCAGAGTCAATGATATTGCTGTGGATCTGGAGACGTGTAGGCTAGACCAGGTAAGGTCAGCAGATTTCCTTCCCTAAAGGGCATTTGTGAACTGATTTTGTGGTTATCACCAGACTAGCCTTTTATTCCAGATTGATTAATTGAATTTCACCATCTGCTGTAATGAGATTGGAACTACATCTTATACTACATCACTGTCTTCCCTTGATCATTTACACTGGATGTCCTCTCCACTTTTGGACTAGTGACTAACTCTGGTGACTTTCAACTGTCTGTCCTTGGTTTCCTTCTATTTCTCATCTACATGATGCCCATTATCTGAGTGTTGCCAGCACCCAGCTTTATTACATCCTCCACTAGTACCAAGTTCTCAGCTTATCCAGCATCCAGGACTGTATCAATTGAAATTTCCTGCAATTTAAAGACGAAAAGCAAGTTTTCCATTCTTGCTCCAAAATCTGTTGATTGTATAAGGTATAAGATCTGAAGGGGTTAATGTTCATGTTACATTGGTTCCACTCATTCTGCTGATGTTACATACATGCTGGCGTGGAGTCAGTGAGTTCTACTGTAGCTTTGAGAGGAAGTGGAGAGACCAGCTAACTAATATCCTAGTAATTCTGCCAGACTTAGTGGTTTTATGCAGTAAACCTTAGCATTATCTAAGAGTAACGCCTGTTCTGCAGATATTCTATGCTGGTATCTCTGTACCACTAAGCACTAGATGGAGGAAAAAGGAGCATTATTGGCAACAGGGTACCTCAGACAAACTCTTACTCAGTACCAAGGACTGATAGAGATGGCAACTATTACAAAGTATGAGCTTTGAGCTCTGTGAGAGTGTTGCACCATTCCCTAGCCACTGACTTCACTCCTGTCGCTGGAAAGACTCTAAGTCTAACCCAGTCTAGTCATAACCTTGGGGTCAGATTTGATGAGACTTTGCTAAGGCCACCAATTTCCACTCTGTAATATCAGCTTTGCTCCTGTTCTGGCTTGTGTTGCTGAAATCCTCATGGACTATCCCAATTCACTCCTGAGCTTCCTGCCCATTCAACCCCCGCTAAGTTTCAGTTTGTCTAAATTGTGCTGTCCATTCCTGATGTTGCACTGAGTCCTGTTGCCCTGTCACCCCTTTGCTCACTGGCCTGGATTGGCTACTGATGAAGCAGTATCTTGATTTGAAACTTCAGGTGCCTGTTTTCAAATTGCTGCATGGTCTTATCCATCCCCATTTCTATAACCTCCACAAGGCCACAACCCTTCAAGATGTCATCAAATTCTACACTCTTCAATATCAGTCTCTGTCTTTCTAACTCAATTCGTTTTGCTTGAGATCCTCCTTAAAACATACCTGTTTGACCAAAGATGTGGTCATTTTCTCATGTTTCCCAATGGGTTTTGGTGTTATACTCTGTCTTGTAATGTTCCTATGAAGTCCCAGCTGACTAGAGGGCTTCTCCAAATCATTGTGTTCCCCAGGACATTTCTGTATGGAGTGCTGTTCAGCAATGCTCCTTCTGTACCTGACTGTTCCCTAGTGTGTCTCTGTAAATCACAATGTTCCCAAATATATTCCCGAATATCCCATTGTTCACAATTCTGTCCTATCCATATGTGCTCCCATTGTGTCCCAGTTTGTCCCCCAGTGTGCCTGTTCCTTCTGTGACACCTTGATACCCAGTTTGTCCTCTCTATTTCTCACTCTTCTCCAGATTATCTCTTCCTTGTTTTTCACACTTCCTAGTGTGACACTTCTGTCCTGTCCCCAACACTGTCTCCTCTATATCCCACTGTTCTGACTCCATCCCTTATGTATGTAACACTATCCCCACTATATCCCATTTCTCCACAGTTTGTCTTTGCCATATTCCCCATTGATCCATGCTGTATCCTCTTAATACTTATGGTGAGCAGTCCTGTAGTTATCTAGAACTGTGACAGGGACTTTATCTTTACCTTCCTCCTTGCATTCCATCGATAATATTCTGATCCCCACTGTGGCTCCAATGTTTCTTACTGTTTGTCCTCTATACATCTAATTGTCTTCTCTATGTTGTGTCTATATATCCCTCCTACCTGGCATGTTCTCCTAGAATGTTCTAACAACACTCACCATTCCCCAACATGACCTTTCTACATTCCACTAGTGCTCATTGTACCCCTCTCAATGCATCCCACATTCCCAGTGTTTCTCCTCTTTTCCCACTGTTTCCATGTGTCCACTCCATATCCCGCAGTTTTACAAAGTATTCCAATTCTCCTGCAGGTTGGCTGGAATATGTTCCTGCTGTATACCCTGTTGTTTTCCCAGGGTGTTTCCTCAAAATCTCACTCCTCCACAATGCTTCCCTATTTACACTCCAGTTTCTCAGTGTACTACTGCATCACACCATTTCCCAGAGTATTTCCCCAGAACCAACCCCAGTAGGTTGCCATCCCTACAATCCCATTATTCACCAATGCATCTATGCTACATTCCACCATTTCTTACTGCAACCATGTACGTCATGCTGTCTCCAACTGTGTTTCCTCCACAGATCTCACCATTCCCTAGTGTGTCACATCTAGATCTCACCATTCCCTTGAGTACCCCATCTTTATCTTACTGCATTCCATGAAAAATACCCTGCTGTTCCTTCATATCCCAGTATGCCCTGTCTTAACCCAGTGTTCTCTAGTGCAAATCCTCCATGTACCACTTTTCCATTGTGACTCCTCGGCATCCTATTGTTCGCCAGTATGTTCACTGTAAATCCATAGCTGTCTCCCCTTCCAGTTTGCATCCACCTTCACTCGGATGGTCCTTCTTAAATTGCACTGTTCCCCATTTTATTAGCTTTTCCTCATTGCTCCCTCTATGTCCTTATGTCGCTCAGTGTATTCTATGCTCCTACACTGCAGGCTTTCTGCCCTTTGCCTCCCACCTTGAACGTCCTTGAATGTGATTTGGAGGAGCCGGTGTTGGACTGGAGTGTGCAAAGTTAAAAATCATACAACACCAGGTTATAGTCCAACAGGTTTATTTGGAAGCACTAGCTTTTGGAGCACTGCTCCTTCATCAGGTGGATGATGAAGGAGCAACCACTTGACAAAGAAGCAGCGCTCTGAAAGCTAGTTGGACTATAACCTGGTGTTGTGTAATTTTTATTCTTGAAGGTGACCCTTAATGAGCTGCTGTCCCTCACTGTGACCCCTCTAGTTTCTGTGCCCATGTATCGGCTGTATATACCACTCACAGAACAATGCTTAAAATGTACAGGGGCCACCCTCAAAATACCAAAATCATCCAGGAGATGTCACTCAGAGCAGCCAGTCACCCATGTGATTAGAATCGCCTCTCCCTGCTCCTAATTCCTATGTTTCAATGAAATATTAGAAAGCTGTAGTTCCAATCAAAGGCCAGGTCTCCTCTGTGCTTGTTGTTGACAGGAGAGAAGCAAGCTGTGATTGGAGGGCAGCTAGATAATTCAGTGGGGCCAGTAAGGAAGTCACCAGAGGATCAAGCAGTGGGCTCTGGGATCAGGGGCATCTGTGAGAAGATATGGGAATCAGGTGGACTCGGCTGGGCTGGGAGTTGGGGAGGTGGGAGGCAAAGAGCAGAAAGCCTGCAGTGTAGGAGCATAGGCCCAAGATCCAGGGCCTTTCTACCTAGGGCAGGAGGGGAGTGAGGTGAGTGAGAGAGAGAGAGACAGGGAGAAAGACAGGCTAGCAGGAGACAATGATTTAGAGGCGGACAGGGAGCTTGGGGAGATAGGGATGCTGCAAGTCAGCTGAGAAAGAGAAGGTTGACTAAAGAGCTGTGGAAGAGAATGGGCAGCTAGAAAGAAACCTCCCAATAAAAGTCTGCAGAAAGTGTGTTTCGGGTGATGGCTTTTTTGGGTGTCGACACATTTGTTAGGTATCAAAAAACAGTTTACTCACCTGTGCTTGTTTTCCACTGTCAATACTATAGGATCAAGGAAATTAATACTTTTTTTGTGTGTTATGGTTTTAAGGTTAATGCAGTTGTTAATTATTGAGGATATTGATGAATTCTTCCAATTCAGCTTTTGTACAAGTCCAAATACCTCAGGCATCACACATAATGAATGTAATGTAACTATTTGACTGCAATACTTAATGAGAACAGAAAAGCCACTCCTGAAAATCAAAAATGTAGCCATCAAAAGGTGCCATTGAAAAAAGAAAATAACTTTTGCCATGCTCCCAATAGAGTACCTTCAATGCCCTCCAGTTTCCCAGTCTGTTCTCTCTGTATCCCTGTGCCACCATGTGTTTTCATTGTGTAATCAGTGTTGACCAACATGTCCCTTCAGGATATCTCACTGTTCCACATTGTGGCCCCTCATTTTCCTACTTTTGATTAGTTCCTTCATTCTATCTCATTGTTCCTTGCTGCATCCCCCAGCCCTTCAGTATGCCCCTCAATGCATTTTGCTGATCCCTGGTGCATCCCCACAACAACCAACTGCTCCCCACTATGTCCCTTCCGAACCACTGTTTCTCAGTGTGTTCCCTCTGTATATCTCATTGTTTCTCAGAGTGTCCCCTTCTTTATCTAATGATTTCACATTTTGTGTCTCCTCTAAGTCCTAACGTCCAACACTCTTCCTGTTCTCTATCCATCTCACTCTGTTCTAAATGTCACTGTTCCCCAGATTCCGTGGTTCCCCAGTGTGTCCCCTCCATATTCAGTTTCTGCTGTATCCCTTCACTCCATGTACTTCATCTGTGTTTTTCTCTCAATGAATGTTAATTGCTAATATCATTGTTCATTTCCTGATTGATGTTTCTTTTTTTTTTTAAATTATTTCCCAATGCACCTGTTTGGAAATGTTCTTTTCTTTGAAAAACAATGGATCTGGCTGGCCTTACAGCAGCACCCTTGGACCTGTCTTCACAAGAGGTCACAGCAGGTAAGACTGATCTCATGCTCAGTCCCAAATACAGGAGGCTTTTCATTGGGCAATGAGAACAGACAAACATCTCGAAATGTACCGAGAGACAGAAACAGCTGGCTGACACTATCACGCAATGAAAGAATGATTGATTGTCTGAAATTTGTAAATGTAGTGGATATGAGTAATTTAGAGGGTCGCTGTATATTCCTCCATTAGAATCCAGTATGACCCCTCCTTGGGGTCTAAAACTTGTCCTTCTAAAAATAACTTTGTGGGTTGGGTGTGCGAGTGGGGTCCATGTCTAGCCTGGAGTCTCAAATAAAGCAAAGTGCATCTTTTGGGCACTGCTCCAGGCA